>NC_090024.1:81027985-81335610 GCF_037176765.1 Anolis sagrei
ACTAATTGAAAGTAGATGTCAAATCCTTCCCTCCCCAAAATTCGCAAAGGTTCCCTCTTCCCAGGAACCGCTGAGCACCACTCGGTTTGGCACGCTCCTAGCCAGTTGGCCAGTCAGGAGGCAGGGCCCACCCTGGCAGCATCTTTGGCTGGGCCCTGCTTAAAAGCAGGCCAGCCCAGTGCAGCTTTTCCAGAGAGGGCCTGGCACCTTTCTAAGAACCTAGCTAATGTTATAAAGGCCAGGTCACTAGCAGGAGAAGTGGTGGCCATGGCATAGATGATGGCCTTCCATAAGAGGGTGTCCCTGAGTGCTAATGCCAAATGGGACATCATTAACGATAAAATTTGGTTAACTGAGGTGGGCTCATTCACCACCTGTCTTTCCCAAAGGAAATCAGTCAATGATGCTATACCCCAATGCTGTGTTCAGGTAAATATGCCTTTTGATCATGCGGTCAATTTGGTACAAGCTTGTTGCTCTCATGCCTTGTGGCCAAATGCAACATTCAGTCAACCTTTAGGCTGCTCTCAGTGGACTTCAACCTCCTTGGCTTCTAATCTGATTGACAAACACTGATATTTTGATAAGGCCATGCTTGTGGGTAGTGCTGTAAGCCATATTTGCAAATATGATTTGCCTCTGTCTCTGAGGCAAATCAGTACATTGTAACCAATAAACAAGTTGTGACCTTGGTTATTCCAACTTCTCAGGAACTGTTTCTTTGGGCAGGCATAGGAGGTGAGAGGTCACCATTACCCAGACAATACAAATTGTATAAAACAGTAACTGTTCACATTGCTGAATCTCTACAGCAGTGGTGCACAACATGTGGCCCTCCAGGTATTTGGGACTCCAACTACCAGACGCCCTAGCCAGCTTGTCTAATGGTCAGGAATTTTGGGAGTTAAAGTCCAAAACTCCTGGAGCTGTGCACCACTGTTATACAAGAATCAACAATTTGAGACCAGTTTTGAAAAGCTGGCCATACAAAAATAACAAGTAAATTAGTATAACCTGTCTAGAAAAATGTGGGAAAACATTTGAAACTCCCCAATTATCATGCAGAAATATAAGAAATATATGTCAGTGTTGATAAGTATGCAGTGTGTGATGTTTAGTGTGAAGTCTAAAGTTGGAAATGCAAGGTTCAGTTAAATGGGCAAGTTCTGCTAAAACCACCATCACATTTCCTTCATACAAAATAATTAACAGAAGGTTAACCTTCTGTTAATTATTTTGTATGAAGGAAATGTGATGGTGGTTTTAGCAGAACTTGCCCATTCAACTGAACCTTGCATTTCCAACTTTAGACTTCACACTAAACATCACACACTGCATACTTATCAACACTGACATAAACCCAAAAGCACAGATCCTTACAGACAGCCATGACTTCTACAAGAATCTTCACTACACATTACCATCAAATCATTGGTGATCTCTGCAGATGTATTCTGTGATTTGAGGGTGATCTATTAATAAGCCAAGTAAAAGTTGTGATGTCAACAGTGACAAGAAATTAGTTAGAAACCTATTTCTTCAATAGCCTTTGAAAGACTGTGAGAAGAAAAAGATAAATGATATGCAACACAGTTTATTTTACTGGTCTAAACATCTAAACATGTCACAGTTTATTCTACTGGTCTAAACCTCTTTTTTAAAAGAAAAGAATCTGTCTTATAACTGAAATAAGAGTTTCCAGTTGACTACAGAATTTAAGGAAATTGCTGATATCTAATAGATGTCAAAATTAGTTTAAGAATTACAATAACTACCAAACCTAGGAGTGATGACATTATTATATGAATATGAGAAGTCATAGTCTATTTTCTGTTCTCTATCTGTAGATAACCAGTAAACTGAGTCTATTCAAGATCTATGATATGTCCCTTTATTTTCAAAACTCAAATCTGGAAGACCTTTAAAAAGAAGTAGAGTTATAACAGTCTTTCTATGAGTGCAAATATCAATCCTCATTCAACAGCACATAATCAGATTAATCTGCCCTATGGCCTTCTAGTAATATGGCCTTTACTTAGAACTGTCATAGTATGAAGACATTTTCAAATGCTGAGCTAAAACAAAGTGATGTTTTATATAACATGTCACCTATAATTTCCAGGGATTAAAATCACTATGTTATGCAAGATAATATCACCTACTCAACAAAAGTATACTTGGAACAAATCCTAAAAAAATCTTTTAATGACAGATTTCAGATTAACATTTGGCTACTTATAAATTTCCCCTCAACGGTTTATGTATAGTAGGCATGCTTATCAACAGCAAGAACCCTGCTTCATCACAGGTCTCATCTAATTCACCCAAATTATAATAAATACTGCAGACTCGCCATGGGGCACAACAGGGCCCAATACCCTACTCTGCACCTGGCATGCAACACAAAAACAATACATTGGGTCAATCCAGGAATGGAAAATATGTCCATATGTCTCAAATCTCTATTCAAGCTTTCCTCTATTCATTACAGTACACAGGCATCATATACAGACAGTCCCCAAGTTAAGAACAAGGCAGGTTCCATAGGTTTGTTCTTAAGTTGAATTTGTTTCTAAGTCAGAACAGGTATGTTTCTTAAGTGTAAATCTAGGCCAAAAATAATAATTTCTTAGTTTTGGGCAGCATAGGAAAGAATTAACACCCCTGTCTGTTTGTTTTACTGTCTGTGACCCTCTTCAGAAGATTTCACCTCACTTTCTGTCCCTGTGACAATTGTATTTTGAAAATTTTGGTTTGTTGTGAAAATAAGAATTGGTGATAAAGCTTCAGCTGAGACACCTTTTCCCCATGATAACTCTGTCAGGAATGAATTTCCGTTCCAAGAGTCAGATTTCTCTAATTTCCTGTTGTCTCATCCCCATTCTTAACTATGAGTCATTTGTCAATCAGATGATTGTAACTTAGGGACTGCCTGTACACAGTTTTGCAGCTTTATTACCAAGCACAGCAACTCAACTTGTGTGCTAGTACTGAAGAGTATAGATGAGACACTTGTAATAACATGATAGTTAAAGATGATCTGAAAAATTCATTTGCCTAGATGTGACTAGTTTAATGTTGAAACAAAATAAAAGCAAAAGTTTTTAAAAATCTGATTGTTCAAAGTTAGGTCTCAAGAGAAAAATAAATAAATTACCTTTGAAGACTTCAAGTTCTTTCCTGTAGAAATAAAAAAATATATGAACAATCAGAGACATAACTGTACAAATCATTTACTAGCCAACAAAAAAAATTAGCTACTGCAACATGTTGTAACAATTGTAGAATAACCTAAATTAATATGTACAGGCATCAGCAATAAGGCAACTGGGCTAACTGAAACATGTTTGTTCATCTCCCAAATACGTTTTCAATTTATTCCACTATTCATTCTGAATCAAAAGAAAGAAGAAAAAGTGACAAAATCTGTGTAAGGTTTAGGGTGAAAACAGACCACAGTTAGTTTTGAATGATGTCTGTTTTTAACAGACTGCTCTACCTCTATAAGTATGTCTCTCCAGATGTCACTAGATTCTAAAGAATCATGGGAGGTGGAGCCTCACAACATCTCGAGGATCACTCTGCTCTATCCAGTGTTTTTTCATTTCTTTCTGGTTTGTTTTCACGTAAAGAAAAGATTGCATTTGTTTCCAAATAGTATAGGTAATGTTTAATGAACACTTCCTTCTAATGTTCGTTAAACTGATCTAGTTACATTGATCTTAATGTCTGTGCATGTACATATATGCATGGTGTCTCCTTTGTGGGGTACAAAACAGTTTCCTAAAACTAATAATATAGACAAAATAACAAACACAATGGGGAAACCCTCTGACCTGTCTCACAACTCCAAGCAAATGATTGTAAAATGGATTATTAATTTCAAAACATTTTCACACACATCATCATAGAACCAGAAGAAACTTCCAGTTGAAATTTTTGCTTACAGCAGCATGATTTTGTTCAGTATTCCCTAGTCTAGGTGATGCTAAAAGCTATGGTATTTTGTTGACATATTCAAGATAAGAGAAAAGAGAAAGAACACATGCACAAACTAAATAGTAAGTGACATAGAGGAGAAAGGCAGAGTAAGCACTTCAAGCAGTGGAAGTGTTCATTCTGTGAGTAGACAGAAAGAGAATGAACTAAGGAAAGTCACAAAAACCTAATGCAAGAAGCTAGCCAAAGATAAGGTACAGAAAAGGAAGAAGAGAACACTGGGATTCACAGTGAGTAGACTACTAGCAGACAGTACTGGCTGAGTGCAACTCCTTAGTAACTTATCTTTCACAACCAAGAGACAAAAATAAAATGTTTCTATCTAAATTCACACTGTAGATCAAACCCTCTATTAAAAACTCAACGGTACTTTTGTTTGCTTGGATCTGTTTTTAAATTTGTTCAGATCACAGCTCCACAGAAGAGTCTAACAAAAGTCATGGAATCAATTTCCAGACTAAGATACTTTAAATACAATAATCTAAGAAACAGGAAAGAAACTGAAGAAAATATGATGTTCATAGGCTCCCTGAAGTCCCAAGGGTCCATGAACATATATTAAAAATAACTGGCCAACCCCCCCCCCCTACTTTCTCAAGAGAGTACTGAAAGCAGCTAATCTAAAATTATCACACAAGCATGTTTAACAAAAAGACTCAGACAATTTATGTCCTATGTAATCATATAGAGGGCCCTTAATATCTTCTGAGTTTGGTTCCAAGAACCCCCACCACATCCATGGATACCAACATCTGTGGATGCTCGAGTGCCATTATATATAACCGAGTAATAAAACAGTATCCCTTATATATAATGGCAAAATAAAGGTTTGAATTTGGAAGGTTTTTTTCAATATTTTCAAACTGTGAATGGTTGAGTTTTTTGATATGGAGGGTCAACAGTATTAATAAAGTCAGTGCAAAGGCTAAACTAGATCAACTATGAAGTTTAAGGATTTAACATACTTTTATGATGGATTTTAGAATTTGCTACTAATGAAGAAAAATCTGATAGAATTTTTTTTCAGATTTTAGAATTTAGATTTTAGAATTTGTTACTGTTGAACTATCCGATATAAAAATCTCTTGGTGGGATATAAACACAGATCCATAACAATGGAGAACTTATAAAAAGGTATAGTATTTTGGAACCAAAATATTGCAAAGATACATTCAAAGAGAGACACTGAAGTATTGATTTCTAAAAACAATACACCAATGGGTTTTTTTTTCCTTAAGCCAAGATTCTAACTGCTGCCAACAGGCAAAAAACGACATTACATCAAGAAAAGGACATATTTCCTAACAGGGCATGGAAGGCTCAAGTTGACATGAATCCTGCTAACAAATTAGCTATGTCACATATTAACTGCTTTCATCTCGGAAATACAAGTTAATATACTAGGACAGAAAAAAATAGTGAATAAAATATTTTTGGCTTAGGTGACCCAGGTTCAAAGTATTACTTATTCATAGTGGTTGCAAAATAAGGTGTGGTTAGTATCTCGCCAATGAACATACATTACAAGATTATAGCAAAGGGAAGTTTAAGCAGCATGTGCACACACATCTGGATCTGCAATTTCCAGTGAGTGTAGATCGTTATGCCCCATATATCAGTAAACAGTGGGAACATGAACAGAGATACACTGAAGTATAAGTTTTCACACTGTTATTATTTGATATGATGCATAAACATCTGATTTTTTTTCATATCTGTGACAGGTCCCTGAGACATGCCCCCATAGATATGGTGGGATCACTGTACAAAACCTTTAAACTGGAAATGATCCATCTTGAACATGATGTCTTTCAATTCCGAATAACCATGCATAACCTTGCCTTCCTATTGCACTATCATTTCATTTATATACTTCTCGTTGTTGCCACTGTTGTGTGCTTTCAAGGCGTTCCCAACCTTCAAGTCATTCCCAACCTATGGCAACTTTTTTTCTGGCAAGATTCATTCAGCAGAGGTTTGCTATTGCCTTCCTCTGAGGTTGAGAAAATGTGTTACATATTGTTGCTATACCAGAGTAGCATTAGTTGTAAGGAGTAAGTGGCAGAATTCTTTTTTAAATCTTGGTATGGAGAGCAATATTAGATAGTAAGAAATTCATATTACAGAGAGAGGACACCACCGTTATCTAAGCTGACTATTTGGCATTCACAAACTATTTCACATTGAACCTTTTCCACATAGAGGGATTCAATCTTTGTAGAAAAAAAGGTCCAAAACACGCAATGCTCACGTTTTATTATAAACATACTACTCAGCTGCCCAACCTGTGAGCTGTGGCAAAAGACTGCACTTCATGTTGTAAACAATTAAGAATGCATTTTTGATGAAAAACGGATGTAATCAGACAAACTTCTATGTATATTAAGCCACATGCTGGTGAGCACTTCAAGAACATTAATTTCTCTTAGCATCATTCAAGCAACTCTGGCAATAACAGCTTCAAAAAGCTACCACTGCAGCTCACTTATCCTAAATAGGCTCTTTAAGGTTTAATTTCTTCTAAAAACAAATGTATTCTCCTTAGAAGACAAAACAGCTCTCCACCCATCCTCTTAGTGATTTTTTTATCGTGTCATGATTAATGATTTAAAATTATCAGTGAACAGCACCTTAATTATTTTTTAAAAAGTTATATTATTTATTTCTCAAGATCTTAGGTACAACATGGTTTACAAAATTTAATTATGAGCTCCAATTTAAAAAATATTAAGTCATTGAAACCAGAACACTCTCTATTCTCCCAGTCACCTGCAAATGCAAATAACAGGTTTGCTAAATAATTCTTACAACATTGAAATCAGAGAACTAATTCAATCGCTCCATACAAACTAGAATTGACTCTGGTTTATAGCGACTGCTTAAATTTGGCTGGAACACAGGATTTGGTTGGAACACTTCAGAAAAAACTATGGTTTAATACATCTGGGAGTCTCCTCTACAACTGAGTGCACAAAGAGCAGAGAGAAAATAAAAATGCTTGAACTCATTCCTATTTCAAGAAGCTATAATTCGTTGCATGAAGAAAAGACCAGTAGAGTCACTTGAATATAATGACCCACTTGCTTACTAGCTGAATAGATGCAGCAGTGTGAGATGGCATCAGAATTACAGACCATATCCTCTATGCGCGTCAGGGAAAACACAGCAGAGATGTGTATACTTTTATCTTTCACAATTAAAGATATTAATAATTATCTCTGACAAATATATTCCATTTCAATTTCTAGCTCACCTATCAATTGATTCTCAATGTACCTTCCAGGGAAGAATTCATCCCCAAACCCATTCTCAACCTTGATCCTCTGGCTCTTTGCTCAAAAGAATACATTTGTTCTTAGAGGGAATAAAAAGCTAAAGAGCCTGTTAGAGTAACTGAGCAACAGCAGTAGCTTTTAGAAACTTTTACTGCCAGAGCTGTCTGCATAGTGGTAAGAGAAATTAATGTTCTTCAAGTGCTCACAAGCATGTGGCTTAATACAGATAGAGAGTTGTCTGATTGCATCCATTTTTCATCAATAATGTATTCTCAAGTATCTGAAATATAATTGAGGGGTTTTTTTTGGCTAAAGTTTCAGGCTAAGCAGCTGAGGAGTACGCTTATAACAAAATGAGGGCACAGCATGAATCAGACCCTTTCTTTCTACAAAGATATAATTCCCCTAATTTAAATATGAAATAGCATTACAATGCCAAATTGTTTGGTAACAAAACTTGTGGTGTTATTTTCTTATCTGGGGTAAAGATTTGTTACCTGCTAATATTTTGCCTCCTAATAAGATTATTATTTTTATTTTTTAATAATCTTATACAGTGATATCTTGACTTAAAGAGTTTAATTTGTTCTGTGATCAAGCTCTTAACTCAAAATGCTGCTCTTATGTAAGCAAAACCTGGACCCAGTGACAGCTCTTAACTCAAAGCAGTCTTAAATTGGGACACTTTTAAGTTCCGGTTTCACTCTATCTTATTCCTTACAATTGATATGCTTTAAAAAAAAAAGATGACCACAACATGCTTTGTTTTTAAAGTACAGTCCCACAGCAACTGGTGGTTGGAGGCAAATCTTCAACTTCAACAGCAGTTTCTTCCCTGACCAATGGGGGCCAGGCTGCCATCACATCCTTCCTGAAAGGCACCGGATGCAACCTGCCTAGTGACTTTCCTGCTGATTTGAGAACTATCATAACACTATAACAGAAATGTGTAAATTTGGTAATCAGGATGTTGCAACCCTTATAATCTCTCATGATTGGATCTGCTAGATGAGAACTACAGGAACTGCAATCCATTAACATTTGATGGTCTCCATCCCGCCTTATAAGAACAAAACCCCGGTGAAATTAGAGTGCCCTCCTCCCTCCTGGCCTTCAGGGGAAAAAAACCCTAAAAACATGGTTTTGGGATCAGGCCTTTGGTCAGTATTTGGAACAGTGCAATAAGAGACTATAAATTAACACTGACGACTCAGACTGGCCATGGATTATGACCTGGATTATGTGATTTTAAATTGTTGTTTAATGTAATGTTTTAACTGGTTGGTTTTAACATTTTAATGTGTTGGTTTATTTATCGATAATATGTGTTCATGTGGCGTCAAACTGTTGCCTTTGTAAGGCCACCCTAAGTCCCCTTCCGGGTTGAGAAGGGCAGGATATAAATGCGGTAAACAAATAAATAATAAAGTAAACTAATAATTAGCCTAGTTAACTTAACAGTTTTTGACATTTAAATTCTTTGCCATGTTAACATAGTTTGTTGAAATAATTAAGACTTTTCCTGCATATATTTTCATTGTTTTAAATGGGATGTATAATTCTAGCACTCGTCATCTTTAATGGCATAGCTTTGCTAATTTAATTCACCTCACTAGTTTGACTCCAGATTTTCTCAGAAAATGTGCTTTAAAAATCAAGTCAATGATCTGCTGTTGAAATATCAACCAGCATTTCAATTATTAAATCAAGCTGAACTAACTTGTGATCACTTGATCCCAGCAGATTTCCAACAGCCATTTATCTTGTCCCCACTGGATGCCAGCAGCAAACCAAACACTGCAATTTCTCTTGAGGGTTGAATGACAACTTGATGAACAAATTTATCATCCGTTGTTACCAGAGCAGTATTTATCTTCTTGTCTCAGTCAAAGAAAAAAAGTCCACCATAATTATGCAGTGGCCTTTCCTATAAATTAGAATAACACTGATAGAATGGGACAATATAGTAAGAACATACTGTAATTAGTAAAAGATGACAACCTAAGAACCTAAAATGAAGCCTTTTCAATGACATGTGCACAAAACCCAACCACAAGTTCAAGGAGATTTATTCCCAGGTATTAGAAAATGCTATTGTAGCCTGAATTTCTTGGCCAATTGACATGATTCTAATCCTTATTTATGGAGGTTGTTAGCACACTTCTCAAACAAGATACAAAAAGAGCATGATAAATGTATGCTTTTATATAAAACAGGAAGGACTAAATCTGGAAAATCAAATATTAAACTTTAAATATATTCAAAACTTACCGTTTTGTCTTTTTGTATTTTTCCAACTGTAGCACTTGCATATGTTTGTATCTTTCCAACTCATACTGTCCACAGAGCTTCTCAAGATATAGTAAATGATCTTCCATTTCCTTAAAGTTTGCTTCCAACTGGACTGTGTGTTAAAATATTCAAATATCAGAATCCCTCCTTACTAACGAAAATCTTATTAGTAGTACCTCTATGGTGTTTGGAGAAAATGTATACTGGAGATATATGTTACCAAAAACTATTCCTGAATCTACCAAGAATAAACAAACCTCTCTAGAAATCTCTAGGTTACTCCCACTACCACAACCTAGGATTACCTGATATTGGGTAAGTTTCAAAACATTTTTTGTTTAAAATTGTGTTAGCACGGGTTTTTTCTAGCCACAGCCTCCCAACACAGTTCCCAATGCAATTAAACTTTAAAACAATAAAAGAAAATTCAGTTAATTAAAATTTTGAAAATGTTTAGACTGCAATGGCATATGAGCATATAAACAGTGTAGACCTTTAAAAAGGGAATTAATTAAACACAGTCTGGAATAAGCGGTTTTAAAAGACCTATCTGAAAACTGTTGGGAGGAAACAACACACACGTCTCATCAGATAAACATCTCTATCACTTTCTTGAGAATTTACTGTCAAGTAATCGGGATTCTTCCATGTGGATATTATTTGAAGAACTATCATATGAATAGATATGGGCAAAAGCTATACAATTCCATAGTTGGAGACTGGGATAAAAGAAAATTGAATCTCTCTATCTATTCCTAAATACTTAGGGGCTTGAAGACCACACTCCATGAATGCACTGGAAAAAGTGAATTAAAGTCTGCAAAAGTTCATGTTCAAAGAAATAAGTTCATCTAAAAGATACTATGAAACTTTTCAACTTTACGTTAATAGTGAAACAAACCAACATGACTATCTTTTTTATAAAGTAGCATGCCACCCACCTGCAATATAAGAAAGGGTTAATACCCCTGTGGTTGTTTTGCTATCTGTGCCCTGCTTAGAAGATTTCACTCACTTTCTTTCCCTGTGATAATTGGATGTTGAAAAAAATGTAAACAAGGACTGGTGCCAAAGTTTCAGTGGAAACACCTTTTCCCCATAATAGCTCTTCCAGGATTGAATTTCCCTTCCTAGTGTTAGCTTTCTCTCACTTCCTGTTGTCTCTCACCCATTCTTAACTATGAGTATTTTCATATTAACTACGACTTTGTTTTGACTGGGACAAGGTGATGTGAGGGGTTATAAATTTCACCTCTTCCTTTGAACCAGGATTTCATGATTCCCAGAGGGTTCATTTCTGAGATAAAAAGTCTTACTTTATAAATTTAACAAATACTTATAGGAATGCCTTTTAATACAGAATATAGTTCCAAATGCAATATACCTGTAAAATGCCTGTAAAATGCAAATGCATGTTTAATTGAAAATACAAATTGCAAGGGAGGAAGTTCTGGTTACAAAAAACTAGAATGAGGGGGAAAAAAACCAACTGGGAACTAGCTTGTTGTGAAACAAGGCTATGATCTGCTTTGGGTGAAATTTCAGTTTCTGTGAATACTCCAATTAGCTCTTATGTCTAACTTCCCTATGCATTACCTAGTGAGAGTAATGGCTACGGGTGCCTTTATCAGCCCCAGATGGTACATCACATGCAGTTACCCATACTTTAAGATCCTTCTTAGTATCTATTCTAGATTTCATGACCATCTGAATATGAAGAATCAATTATTTGTTTAAGGAAATGCTTACTCCGGCCATAGTTGCTATTTTATCCTCATCTTATACTCTCTAATGTTACGTAAAATGTCTTCTCAAATTAAGTTGTGAACCACCCTCTCTAGAGCCATTTACAGAAAGACAATGAAAAATTTTAATGAAATTCATTAAAAAGTCCACCACTTACTACAAAAAGGAAAAACCAATAAAGAAGAATTATTCACTGTTCCTTTTGCAAATACATTTTCAAGATAAAATGGAATAATGTAAGGGATTTGGAAATGACAAAATCGAAATGGAAGATGTTCCAATAATTTCTTTCCTCCGCTTATCAAAACTATAGTTTCTGAACAGCAATGCATACATTAGCAGGATATTGTGAAATGCAACCACAATGCAGTCCTACAGTTGTTTCACCAGAAATAAACAATAATTTGTTTCTCAACAAAAAATCAAGATCCATAGGTGGGCAAATACCTTACAGAGGACCAACTAAAATTTCTAACTGTGTAATATATCAAGTTCTCCAGAAGGTGAGGAGGGCTAGCGATACAATCAAATGGTTCCTGGGTAGCAGAAAAGTCCTATGGGCTTCTATAGTTTTAATGGAACTTATTTGCAATAAGTGTGTATGGGATTGCAGCCTTAATCCAGTTTTAAGACATGATCTTGCTGCTTTTAACTGAGAACATAATAAAAAATAGGGCTATAAATAGTGTGTCCACTCCAGATGATGATTTCTGAAAGAGCAGTCACTGTGCACCCCCTAGTGGGCACTCTTACAAATACAGCCACGTTACAAGATAAAGAGTTTTGAACATTGTTTAATCTACCAGGATGTGTACAGTACAACCATCATGTCTAAGCATCACTTTTACTTTTTTTTTAAAAAAAGAAGACTGTTTGACAAACATTAATAAATTTGATTTTAATAACTACACAAATGATTTTCATAATTTCAGACAACAAAGACGCTGAGGCGGTTAAAGATTTCTTAAACCTTGGCTCAGTCATCAAACAAAATTGAGAGTGCAGTCAAATAAATAAGAAGACTAGGACTTGGAAAGACAGCTATAAGGGAACTAGACAAGATCCTAAAATATCAAGTTATATAAACAAATAGTAAAATCCGAATTGTCAATGCTACTGTATTTCCCGTTTCTGTGTATGGGTGTGAAAGCTAGATTGTGAAGAATGCTGATAGGAAAAGGTGTGCTGCTGCAGGAGCCTTGTGCAGATATCATGGACTGCCAAAAAGACAGATAAATAGGCCTGAAAGCCAAGAACATATCATAAGAAGATAAAGACCACATTAACTGTAGATAAATTCAAGGAAGGAAGCCATTACTACAAATTTCAGACCTGAGCAGGGCTATTGAGGATAGGGTTATCTGGAGATCTCTCATTCATAGGATGACACTGACTATAAACTGAACTCAACAACAATTTTACTCCCTTTAAGATTTTAGAGATTTAAACTGGGACACATGTGGCCAAGCAATATCAGAGTGGGTTCAAGATGACAAAAGAGATTTATGGGGAAGAACACATGAGCTACGAGGGGATGCACCAGCTGCCTTTTGCCAAAGGCTACTGGGAAAGGAAAGATTTTTCTCTTCTTCTCCTTTACTTACTGCTTGGTTAATAGTGGTAAAATAGAATGGAACAATATAGCAGGAATGCTATACTTGTGCACTTTCAATTCAGTTGCCTGGAACTGAAATAAGCTAAGGACAGGGGAGACAATGGAAGGATAGAGAAAATGAGATATTCTAAAAGAGGCCTAAAAAGTAAGATAACAGAGAATTAATTAGTGCAATCCCATTCAAATTCTGAGGGTATCAAATTTTAACACCAAAGATAAACTGTATTAATTCTGGCACCATTGAACATCTAATCTCAATTTCCAAACAACACTGTAGCAAACTATCAAGTAGAATGTACAGATCAGGGTTCACTACAGAAACACAGAGATGTAATTCCTACCTTGAAGGCAAGTTACACATCATATGAGGAGAGCTATGATTTCTCTCTCAGTTACTTAAAAAATGAAAGAAGTGAAATGCTATAAAAGTGATAGAAAACAAAGCAGAGACACCACCCACTTCTTGTACAAAGCTGATGTGTAGTCTGAAGAGTAGGGGAATACATGTAGTTTTATGATATTTGTATTTTTTTACACTGCAAATACAGCTTTCAGGGAAAAGGTGCATATTTGGGGAGATCAACCAACGGTCCATGAGTGCAACATTTTGTCTGACCTAAAAACAGGCGATTAAAGGGAATTAACTTCCAAAGAAGCTTAGATTCATGCAACTCCAGATAAAGTAAGTTTGTATTTTAGAACCCCTGTTAAAGTATAGATGTTATTTAATTTCAAAACAAAACGCAATCCATCAGAGAAAAATAACATTTCAGAACACCTACGATGGAGTCCAATTTTGGATCTCCAACTCCCAGAAGCCCCAGGCATATTGTCCAATGGTCAGGAATTCTGGGAGCTGAAGCCCAGAGCACCTGGAGGACCAGAGACTGGACACCACTGATCTTAAACAACCCAAATACATTCTATCATTCAAAGAAAACGGAACACCATACAGCATCATCTAGTAATGTGAAGTTTAGAATATTGCTCTTTCAATATTCCCTTTTTTTTCTCCAGGTTCTCTACCCATTACCGAGATCCTCAGTTTGCCATTGCCACTGAACTATTCTGGGTCAGACACATGTCCAATTATTTTTCCTACTTAAATTTTGTTTTACTCCAAAAACCTTAAGATTCTCCCATACATGCCTGCATAACCCTTTTATTTCCATTGGTTTATTTAGTATTTATTTACAGTATTTATATACTGCCTTTCTCACCCCTGGGGGGACTCAAAGTGGTTCTGGTGCTATTGTGGCTACTATCATACTGGCTCTCACCAGCACAACTGAAAAATCTAATCTGAACGCATGATATGGTTATAGAAAATTATACTTCTCCATACTTGAGTCCATCTACACCAGTGGTGTCACACTTGTCACCCTCCAGGTATTTTGGATTTCAGCTCCCAGCATTTCTAACAATTGGACAAGCTGGCTAGGGCTTCTGGGAGTTGAAGTCCAAACATCTGCAGGGCCACAAATTTTACACCTCTGTGTTTGACACTACTTTAACTACCATGTCTCAATGCTATGAAATCATGGGAGTTGCAATATTACTAGGGCTTTACCTTCTCTGCCGAAGAATACTGGTGCCTCACCAAATTATAAATCCTAGGCAGTTAAAGGGGTGTCAAACTGCATTAATTCTACAATAGAGAAGTACCCTTGGTCATTCTGGTGGAAGACTTCGGTTAGCAGACAGGCGGGTGCACCCCTACTGATTCTCTGGGAATATTCAGTAGCCTTCAGGTGCATTATACTACGCTTCTGTGATGGTTTTCTGAATTATGATTGGGCAAGTACTGTTTTGTGGAAGCACCTTCCCTTTTTGAGTAATTTCCAGAAAACATTCTGTTCCAGTCCACAGCTGAAGGGGTGCCACAGGGTCGCATTGCATACCCCCTCTATGTTTAAATCTACATGAAAATATCCCAGAAACATAGCATAATGACATTTGGGCTGCAAAGTCATCAATATGTTGACATTGCACAGCTCCACTGTAAGGTCCTCTGTTGACTAATTCCAGGATGGCGGAAGATTTAAATCTGTTTCTTGTTGCCTCTACTGCTTCCACAATTTTTGTAAACTGTCTTTAGGAAACATTTCTGAAAGACTAGGTATAACATTTCTGAAACATTTTGATGCATTAAGTTTCAAAATCAAAGTATGGAGACACTTACTTAGGCTAGCTGTTGTGGATTCCAAATCTGCTAAGAAGACTGGAATTTGCTGGAGCTGTTCCTGGAGGTCTAAGAGACTGCTTCTCTTTTTCTCCCAATGAGCAGAGAGCATCACAACTTCGCTGTCCACCAACTGTAATGTTTAACATTAAATATAAAACTAAAATTATGAAATTGGTACTAACAGTTTATACTTTACAATAATCAAGATATCAAAACCTTTAATGTGATTTTATAGCTCTACTTTACAGTAACCAACCACATTTCACGATGACCAAAATGCTAACCACAACTAATTTCAGCTACTGCTTCCATGGGATTTATGCTGAATTATCTTTTTTAATGTGTTATTTATATATAAATTACAGACAAAATACATAGTCACTTTAGAATAAAAACAAAAATATTAACAATAAAAATGTACAATATTTCCACTCTGCAACTCTATGGCATAAATGCACATCTACCCATCATTTCTCCAAAAATGAGTATGTGTCATTTACTTTTATATTTTCAAAGAGATAGCAGTGTTAACCAGCCTACGCCTCAAAAAGAAAAGTGAGTTTCTTTTGTATGCATTTTTGCAGATGACAGGTACCTTCAGATGTCCCTGAAGCCTACTCTTCAAAAGGTAGCTGAAGAAATAGGCTACACCATTCACAAATGTCTCCTGAAGTAAATGGGTTTGTCTTCAGAGTGCCAAAAAACCCTTCTTTTTTCCTTTATCCCCTCTATTTATTTAATGTATTTAAAACCCAAAGAAATGGTTTTAATTACCCCATCTTTATTTTAGTACGGGCATCCATAAACTTTTCGACCAAAACAATCTAATGTTGGCTTGGGACAGGATATGTACATAAACCAGCAATCCTCTTTCCTTCCCAAGAAATCCTCATACAGATTGCTATTTCCTTTCTTAACACTCATAAACATTAGAAGTATTGCCTGGCCTGATGCAATTAAGTTCTAAAATGAAATAAGCATATTAATTTCTGTATGTTTTACCTCTCCAGCTTTTGCACATTCTTTTGCTCCTCTGTGAAGAGATGCCCAATTATCTTCATACCTTTGCAAAGAGAAACAGTAGTAAAATTAGACCTTAAACAGAGCTTACAGCGAAGATGTCAACAAACTCTTATAGCTGTCAACAAACTCGCCTCACCGTATTGAACTGAAGTGCTTACAGTTTACTGCAAAAGAACTCACAACAGTCTATTAAGAAGAACTTGCTTTTGTGACATTTGGAGGAAAATTCTACTTAGAACTGATGCTTTGAAATAAATGAGATCTCTTCAACTAATTTATACCCCACTGATTTTAATATATCTCCTCTAAGTAGAACTAATGTTGGATTAAGACCCTAGTTGCCAAGACTACACTATTAAGACTGTCAATTCTGGGCAGTTTTGCATTTTAAAGAAACCCACAAAACACTCTACAGCGATATGACCTTTTATTTCATTTTGTTTTCAATTCTTCAAAACATATGCAAACAATACATCAAGAAATATATCATTACAGAATTAAAACACAGACCTCCAAGTTGAAATACATTTTAATAAGCGAGATCTTCTTTTCTGTTCTGTTTCCCTTTCCAACCCTCCCACATAGGTCTTTGTCAGCTCCCAAATGTGCTCTTTGAAAAATGCAAAAAATGCACCGGGGGGGGGGGGGGCTACTTACGTTATTCCATTGCAGGCTTGTTATTGTAATATTTGTACCAGGTTCCCACACAAGTATTTTAAACCAGTTGTAAAAATTCTGATTGTGAGCTGTCATTGCATAAGTTACATATTTTTGCTATTGTTTCCCTAGAACCAAGCCCATTTCAGTACATTAAGCTTCAAAATACATTAAAGGCCCTGGGAGAATTCTATTGATTCTTTTGCTTTCTATTTTTGTCTCCAAAGTCTCCCACATTAAGATGCAACTGTTAAGAAACAGACCATGTTGAGAATATTTTCTAAGATTTTTAATCAATGCTTTGTTTTATCTTTAAAAGAGAAGACAGGATGATATGAGAAATGTTGGGACTGGGGATGAGGGACCACATTTTAAAGATGCAATTCCATGAAGGGTTTGTGTATAATACATTATCCAATAAACTTCTGGAGATGCACTGAAAAGGAAGGACTTCTATGTATGAAACTGATGTTTCTTACTTCCATAGTTGTCCAAATTACCTCTTTATTTATATGCATGAAATGAATTATTTCTTAAACTTGAAAGGTAACGAAATAAAATATTTGGAATGGCTATATCATACCAATTTTGCCTGTATTATACCTATTCAATTTTTGGAAAATTTACTTCTTTTATTGCTTGAGATAAATGAGTTTGCTATTTTTTGCCAAGAGGCAAGTCTTTTTGAAATAGATGTGAGCCTGAAAGCCATTTTTGGTAAAATATTCATTTTGATTATGGAGATTGTACCCAACAATAGATTTAGAGATATTCACTCACAAGGATAATGATTTGATGGTGGAAATGTAATGGCTGAAATCTATTGTTACGAAGCCCCTTAAAAAGTTTAAGTTCATTTTAATTTTTCTTCCATACCAAGTTGCTGTTCTGCAGAAAGGGAATTATTTGTATACAATAGGTTCCTTGAACATTTCATAAAAATCATCGGACACTTCATCTAATTCATGGGTTATGGATTGGGTTGTGGTGCAGCTGGTTGGGAGTTAGCTGCATTAAAAATCACTACTGACCAAAAGACCATTTGTCTAGCTTGCTGTCGACCTTTACAGCCCGAAAGACAGTTGCATCTGTCAAGTAGGAAATTTAGGTACCGCTTATGCGGGGAGGCTAATTTAACTAATTTACAATGCCATAAAATTCTCCAGCAGCATGCAAAAGAATGAGAAAGTACTCCATCGATGTCACAAGTGGATGGTGAAGTGACAGCTCCCCTGGTGGCTGGAATTTGAGCGAAAGATATACAAAATTATATCTTAGTCTTCTGGTCATCTCCAGAAACATAAGCAGAATGATAATTCAGTTAGAAATCTGACAGTGAGAACTTAACAAAAAAGTTACCTGCTTAGCAGAACCAATCCAGCAGAAAACTCTGGCAAACACTGTACAGTTCTGTAATAAAAATTATAGAAATACAAGAAAGTGAAGAAATCCTACAGGGTTTCCCAAGTTAATGTTTACAATTACCACTCATAAAACTTCTCTGACTACAGCAGCTATATTTTACAACAATTGCACAGCAAATTAAGATTAAACTTTAACCTACCATGGGAACATGAAAACAGATGGGATTTGTAACAGAAACTGAATATCCCTCATTCAAAACACTTCGGAGCAGGAATGTTTTCAATACTGGATTTTTTAGAATTACAGTATGAGATATCAGAGATGAGACAAAAGTCTAAACACAAAATTCATCTTGTATACATGTTATATACATAGCCAGAAAATAATTTTATGCACAATGTTTTTAATGATTATGTACACGAAGCAAAGTATGGGTAAACTGAACCATCAGAAAGCAATGGTGTTATTATCTCAGATTCACCCCTTATTTGGACAATTTTGGATTTTGGAATATTTTGTGTATATTGATCTATCAGAAAACAAAGGTATTACTATCTCAGCCCACATGTGAATGATTCTGAAGTCTTCTGGATTTCAGAATTCTATATAAAAGATGCTCTACCTGTATATATTTTGGAATGCTATTCATCAGAACAGAATATTATGTGATATTTCATAATGCCACACACAAGGTCACAAAATGTCTCACTATAAAAGTTTTGCTAGAAACAGTATTTCCATAAAATATCAAATAGTACCTCTGTTTACTTATTTTGGCTTCTCTTGATTTGTCACCCAAAGTCTTCAACCTGGAAAAAAAGAAAAGAAATGTGCATGAGTTAGGGGGGGAGAGACAGTTCCATAACAAGAAGGCACTCTTTATTGACATTTAGCCACCACGTGTTACTAAAGCTACAAATGTAAGTAGGAAAATCCCAACCATTTCTTCTTTCTTCCATTTATCGTTTCTCTCCTGTTTTTTTCATCAGCTCCTGTTTCATTTAACAGCTTGAGAAATTAATCAGGAATAAACCATAATTTCAGGTTTAGATGTTAGAAGATATAATGAGTTCATCTTGTGAACTGTTTCTGGTAAACAAACCACGGCCTTAGCAAAGGTGAATTCAAACATTGCAAGACAGATTTCACTAAAACATATCAGAACTCAATTTTAAGTTTTGAACATATAGAATGTGTAACAAGGACTTTCGGAAAATTCTTCAAATGTTAGAACACAACAGGTGAACATCTGAAAAGGAATTTCTCACTAATTTGGGTCCAAAGAATTTAAGAATGCAAAGGTCAAAGCAGCACTTAGAGAGTAAACACTCACAATACTAGTGTAACATGATCCCACCCAGCCACTCCAGCAGGTTCATTCTGCACTAACTGAAATCTGCCGGTCATACACAATGAAAACCACACAGAACACATTATAGTAGTCCAACCAGGAAGTCTGAATCATGCTGGATAAATTGCCCTGGCAAAAAAGGTTTTATATAGTGAAGCAATCAAAGATAGTTAGAAGTTATTCATGTGGGCCTCAGGGGCTTTGCTGCATCAATGAAAACCCCTAAAGTACATACTTGTTCAGGTAAGGATTGGGTATGCAATCCCAGCTACAGAAAACCTACACAGACAATTCCTGAATATAACAATGGCTTTTTGGAAGTGAAAAAGCATCAAAACTTGTATATAGCACAATGAAAGACTGAGGGAATCCTGTGGTACACACCTATCTTGTATTTCACTTTTGTTTCTTAGATCAATGTACAGGTAATTCAAAGTGTTTTGCTTCTTGCCTGCATAGAGAGATCATTCTGTCCTTCTTCCCAAACTGTTATTACTGGCACCCTTTTGTTTAAGAAGGTAGTATTATGAGGCTTCTCTGCCTCAAGATGCCTTACACATAGACATGAGAGTCACCATTCTTCTGCCAAAATGAGGTAACTTTCTTTTTGTATATCTACTCTTTTATCTGAGATGTTTTACCTGTAACAATAAAAGTAAGTTTTTACCTTGTCAAACTTTACCTCGGCATCCTAAATAATTTATCTCCTGTTTCTTACCATAAGCTCATATATAGCACTAGCTACGTTGTATGCTACTCTGTTATAGATACTGTACCAAACATTCCTACAAGGCCTACCCACAAAAACCACTGTCATATCAAGTTTCAACCTTAAGTAGCACCTTTTTGAGTCTGCCAAAATGTTTAACTGTGATTATTTAAAATATACATTATATAGAGGTTACTTTGGTTTTAAATTGGTTTGCTGCCCTGGAATGTTTTAGGATAAAGAGTATACACAAACCATGGTATTATAATGAAATCCGTAATTCCCATACCTGAAGCCACTCAAATGTAATATCAGTGAACTACAACCATTTCTAGAGAATAACGCAGATCTTACGCAATTTCTGGGAGGCAGGCCTTTATTATTCTACACCAGGCATGGGCAAACTTTGGCCCTCCAGGTGTTTTGGACTTCAACTCCCATAATTCCTAATGGCTTCAGGTCTTTTCCCACAATTCCTAACAGTTCCTAACAGCCTCAGGGAAAGGAAGGGGCCTGAGGCTGTTAGGAATTGTGGGAGTTGAAGGCCAAAGTTTGCCCATGCCTGGTCTACATTCAGTCTCCTCATCTGAAACAACTGCTCAGTTACAACAGCATACATAACATAGATGGTAAAAACTGGCACAAACACAGATGCCCTATTTGTTCCCCACTTCTAATTCTGGGAGCAAGATTATAGTGGTCAATAACATCATTCAAAACATCAGAGGCACATTTACCAGCTCTTTCTCCATTCTATGCCAGCAATGTCCCTACATTCTATATTGGGCAAACAGGACAGTTTCGATCCAAGAGGATGACTAGACATAAATCTGACATATGAAAAGACAGTACCCAAAAACTGTTGAATTCCCTTACCGAGATATACAAGAGTCCTCATTACTGCACATATAACAAAAGCACTTTTCTGAGAATACGTTTTGAACCTGGAAAACTAACTTTTATTTATTGCTTTCACACATCAACACTAATAGACCACTGAAAAGATCTGAAAGACTAGTTTCACTTTATAGTAGTCCTTTGAAAATTTGGGGCAAGTTTAGATTTTGCATTTTTCTAGAACCTGTTACTTTCTCTACCACTCCCACAACTGTGTAAACGTGCTTTGTAAATGAGCATTTATTATCACTCTGTACTGCACCTAAAGAAGATTTATACCCACAAAGGCTAAAGCGAAAATTTAAAAAATCAGTTAGTCTTAAAAGTACTGCCACTTTCCTTTTTCTCTCCCCCCCCCCCTTTCTTTTTCAACTAAGACATCCCACTGCTCATTGCAAAACACAGCGTGAAGATCAGGAAATGCAAGGCCCAACTGCACTATCCATTTGCAGTTCAACCTGACGACAAAGTGTTGGACTGCAGTCCCAGATAACTATTATTAAAGATACTGACTCCATTTGTGGGAAAAAGTAACAATCACAAACTACACAGCTGATCTAATTAATAATCTACAAATAACTGGCAACAATTAACCCTAACATATAGCCATAAAGATACCCTCATTTGGATTAGTAAAGCATTTAGAGTTGACTTCTATTAAGAGAGAGGACCTGTGAAGAAATGGCAAAAAATAAACTATTATTAAACTAAAAAAAAACCTTTTTGGAATTTTCAATTTTTCTCTGCTGAGATTCAATTTACCAGCATCCGTTCACTTTCATAAACTAAACATAGCAGTGTAGCTCTTCTTCTCTCACAAAACTGCCATCAATACATGTGGGTTTTTTATTTATTTATTTTTTGTGGTAGACACAAGACAGCAGCAATTGTAGGAACGGGTGAGATCATGCAGTTATTCTGGTCCAGCACAGGTACTCATCTACAATCTACAATCATATTACATTCTGCTTTGTGCTGAAAACGTTTACTATTTTCTATTAACGGAATGTCACTCTGTACCAATTGTCACTTGTATTTGACAGCACAGGAAGACTATCTCACTAACTGTGTATGTCAGTTCATGTGTGTGTGTGTGTGTGTGTGTGTGTAAGTATTCAGTTTATATAAATTTGCCAAATCCACAAGCAGAAAGATATTACATATATTAGAAACCAACACTTTCTCGTTACTTTATTTTGATTTTCTAAAAAAATACCGGTATTTTGAAGTTACAAATCTGATTTACCTCTTAGTATCATAACAAGATGGTAGTGTTAGTATGAGTACATATCAATATGACATGTTACAACAACAATTCTCCATTGGTGCATTATCCCAAAAGACCATATGGGCCAAATAGTCTTTAAAACAAATACCAATAAGGCAACAAATATTACTGGCTTTGTTTGTGAACGCAGTCAAGCTAGCTTTAGTGAGGCAAAACCAGAAAAATAAAATGAATACATTTGAGTCTATGTATTACTGAGAACAAGGTCAACCAACAGAGAGAGCATGGTGTAGTGGTCTGAATCTGGACAACAATTCTGGAGAATGGGGTTAGAATCCCCACTCAGGACACTGAAACTCAGTGTGACCTTGAGCAAGTCACAATTACTCAGCCTGAGGCAACAACAAACCTCCTAAATGAATCTTGCCAATAAAATCCCATGATAGGGTGGCCATAGGGTTGCCATCAATCAGAAACTATTTCATGGCACACAGCAACAAGGTAGAGCATTGAGAACAGATTTCCCCATTATTCTCATAAATAAATTAGGACAACTAGATTCCACTTTCACTTTTGAATGACAAAAGAAAGTTGAAGCACACTTGTAAATAACAACTTTATGTAACTATGGGAATGGCTTTGACACGCATTAAAATTGACAATCTTACCATGAGGCACTAAACTCTTTCGCATCACTTTAAACGTAACCATCAAATCATACAAGCTGCACTTTGGAAGATACAATACAGAAAAACTATTCCTAACGTTGGATTAGGAACCATAACTTTAGAACAGTCTTTAAAATAGAAGGAACAAGGAAAAATGAATACTTAAACTGAGGCTCCCATTCTGACGTGGAGGGAGGGGGGGAATGAAGCTACATTGTAGATATTCTCAGATGGAATTAGCTAATAACATTTAACAAAAAGGCTCAAACTTCTGTGTACACAAATGACCTGCAAATAGTTGGGTTCTTTCTCTCACAGAAGATGCCCCAACATGAAGTGGCAAGCCTAAAGGTGAATAACAATTTGGGAAGACAGAACCTGGGAGTGACTATTATGAACAATTAAGTAATTCACTCAGAATTGCCAAACGGGATTCTCGCAAAATGCCAACCTCTTTAAAAAGATGCACATACAAATATTTCCCTAAGCTAAAGGAAAGATATTCCAGAGCCCAAACTCCACTACATTAACAAGCCAAAGCAACATCTTTTTCACCAAATCTCACCCCAACTGGCACTTCTTCCAGCTCTGCTTGGTCTCCAGTATGATTATTCAGTAAGTTTCATATGGGTGCAACAGCGGAGCTCAATCCTTCCTGTGGGTCCTATAGTGCCTATTATGGGGTTGGTTACTTACCAATCCTCAATGGGGTTTACTACCATTAAGCCTACAAAGGACTGCAGCCTTCATCTTCCAGACGCCACTTGGCTCCTCCGGCAGATTGAAGCAGTCTGTGCTTTTTTTATCCACTTCCTACGCAGCAACAAAATACAGGGAGAGGTTTTGATATCCCTTATTTGAAATGCTCCGTAACTGTCCAAATTTGGAGGCTGAAGTTGTGACACTTTGCTTCCTGATGTGCACCAACTTGGCTTCATGCACAAAATCCTTCCAAAACGGTGTGTGTAAGCCCACGTATACTAGCTACACACACAAGAGTGCATGTGGAACATAAACGCATTTTGTGTTTAGATTCCAAAATAAAGTATGACCCAAAAGTCTTCACACAAAGGAAAAAAAGAAACACACACACACACATATAATATTTTCACAGTGCACACATGTTTAGAAAGAGGTGGTCAAAACGTAATAATGTAATTAACAAATATTTTGTAAATAAAGATACATTTAGCTGCCATCTCCCATTTTCGCTACATATGACGACTTTTGGGACACCCTGTATTATGCATTCAAGCAATCCCCAAGTTACAAACATCTGACTTACAGACAACTCTTAGTTAAGAACAGGGGTGAGACAACAGGAAGTGAGAGGAAATTACTCCTAGGAAGGGAAATTCACTCCTGAAAGAGTTATTATCATGGGGAAAAGGTGTCTACACTGAAGTTTTGTCACCCATCCTTGTTTCCACAAGCAGCCATTTTTTTTCAAAATCCAATTATCACAGGCATTTCAGGTTATAGCAAATAGCCCAAACCCTGCCAATGTCCTCCCCAAACACTACAGCCCACTACCCAAGGAACGCTTTCATTCAGGGACAATTTCATCCTAGATTTTACATGTTTCGTCCAGCACAAACACCCCAGTATTTCTTACTCTCTCCATTTGAATTGAATTTGCATGATCCCACCCACTGCCTCTTCCTTAAGCCTTTCCTACCCTTTTCAACTCTGTCTGCACAATAATAGAGCAGAATTGAGCAGCAACCAAACACACTGGAGGAGTTTGGGGGATTGCCTCCACATGATGGAAGTTGTAGTTCACCCTGCATCAAGTCAGAGCGCTGTGGCCCTCACTGACAATGGACCTGGGCCACATTTGGTACACAGAACCGCAATGGGGGGATTTATAGCAGTTGTAGGTACTGGTGTTTATAATTCATCTGCAATCAACGAGCACTCTGGACCCCACAACCATGGCCCTGGATCTAACTTTGCACACAGAACCCCCATGACAAAAAAAAACATATTCCAAAATCCAAGGGGAGGAAAATAGACCTTTGTAAAATGTTTGAACAGTTGCTGTAGAATCATAAAGAGTTGGAAGGGACCCCAAGGGCCATCCAGTCTAACCCCATTCAGGCAGGCAGGGGAAAAAGCGCACTCTATGTGGGGCTGCAACGCACTCTACATGGGGCTGTCTTTGAAGACTGTCCGGGAGCTTCAACTTGTCCAACGGTAGGCAGCCAGGTTGCTCATCAGAGCAGCATACAGGGAGCACACCACTCCTCTGTTAAGCCAGCTCCACTGGTTGCTTCCGAGCACAATTCAAAGTGCTGGTTTTAACCTTTAAAGCCCTAAACCAGTGGTCCAAAACTTTTTAAACAGAGGGCCAGGTCACAGTCCCTCAAACTATTGGAGGGCCGGATTATAAATTGAAAAAAAACCCCATGAATTCCTATGCATGCTGCACATATCTTATTTGTAGTGTAAAAAACACTTTAAAACAATACAATAATTAAAATGAGAAACAATGTTAACAAATATAAACTTATTAGTATTTCAATGGGAAATGTGGGCCTGCTTTTGGCTGATGAGATAGGACTGTTGTTGTTGTGTGCTTTCAAGTCATTTCAGACTTATGTTGACCCTGAGTGAGAGCCAGGTAAATGACCTTGGAGGGCCGCATCCGGCCCCCAGGCCTTAATTTGAGGACCCCTGGGTTAAACGGTTCTGGCCCAGACTACCTGTCCGAACGTATCTCCTGCTATGAACCATCACGAAGCTTAAGATCTTCAGGAGAGGCCCTGCTCTCGATCCCACCACCAGCGCAAACGTGGTTGGTGGGGACGAGAGACAGGGCCTTCTCGGTAGTGGCCCCCCGTCTGTTGAACTCTCTCCCCAGGGACATCAGGTTAGCCACCTCCCTCCTGTCCTTTAGAAGAAAATTGAAGACTTGGCTTTGGGACCAGGCGTTCAATTAGTGGGTAGCAGCAATTGGAACGAAGAACTGGATACTGCAACATTGATTTAATAATAATATTAATAATATTAATAATAATAATAATAAACAACTTTATTTATACCCCACCACCATCTCCCCTAACAGGAATTCGGGGCGGCTTACATGAGGCCAAGCCCAAACAGCAAATTAATCCCCAGACTTGGATTTGGTTTTAACTGGCATGACTAGTTTACTGTTTTAATGAAGTGTTTTAATGTAATTGTTTATCTATATATATAAAAATGCTCTGTGCATAATGAGTACCTTAAAAACAAAAGAACCAATGAACGAAATCACACCAAATTTGGCAACAAAATGTCTCACAACACAAGGAGTAACCATCACTCAAAAATTATGATTTTGTCATTTGGGAGTTGTAGTTGCTGGGATTTATAGTTCACCTACAATCAAAGAGCATTCTGAACCCCACGAACGTCAGAATCAGGGCAAACTTCCCACACAGAACCCCCGTGACCAACAGAAAATACTTAAGGCCATCCAATCCAACCCCCTTCATCAGGGCAAGAAAACGTAATCAAAGTCCTCCTGTCAAAGAGCCATCCAGCCATAGATAGATAGATATGATTCACACACAGAGAGATATAGTATCATAGTATATAGTTTCATAGATTTGAAAGAAGGACAATTATATGTCGCATGTTCCAGAGTAGGCAAACCAGACAATCTCCACATCAACACTGACACAGAAACCACAAGGAATACTGTTTACCCACAAGCATACATATACATATATTAGAAACCATTACTTTATTTTCCAGATCACCAGACTGGGCCACAGCAACGCGTGGCAAGGGACGGCTAGTTATTTATATGTTGATAGCATCGTATGGAGCTTATGTGAGGCCGCCCTGAGTCCCGTCTTGGGGGGAAAAGGGAGGGGTAAAAGTATATGAAATAAATAAATAACAGCACACTCAAAGCAACCCCGACAGATGGCCACGCAGCCTCTGTTTAAAAGCCTCCAAAGAAGGCGCCTCCCCCGCACTCCCAGGCGGCGAGTTCCACCGTTGAGCAGTCCTTCCAGGTGTGGAAGTTCCTCCTCGTGTTCTGAGGGCTCTGCCTTCCTCTGAGGCTGAGAGAGTGGGGGGTGTGTATCTTTATTTCACACTAGCTTGGGGACCCGGCTAATAAACAGCCTACTAAACCGCCCCTTTTGGGTTAGTTAGCGGGGTCTCCCGAGGGGAGAGGATTCCCTCGCGAGGGAGGGAGACACGAATAACTCCTTCCACGCGGAGGCGGCCGTGTGTGACTCACCCCGAGGTCAAATCCTGCTGGACGCTCAGGAGGCGCTCGCGCAGGCTCTCGAACATCGCGGCCCCGGCGCGCGCCAAGGCTGACTCGCAGCAGCGGCAACAACAAGCACCTCCACCTCCTGGAAGACTCAAGAGTTCACTGCCGCAGCCTCAAGAAGAAGCACGAGACACAGGCGAAGGGGCGGGGCTTAAAGACATACACACATACACAAAAAAAAAAAAACGACCCTGCGCGCGCGCCGCGAAGAAGAGGCGGGAGGGGGCAGCCCTAACCCTCGGCAATTGCTTTCACGCGCCTGACGCCTGTCACCCGGCGCCCCGCCCATCCGGCTCGGCCAATCGGATCCAAGAATCGGCAGGAACCTAGACATAATCAAAAACAAATAGAGAATAACCAAGATAGGGATCTTCCGAGTTTGCTCTCAACTACACCAACGAATGCCCTCCGTACGTTTTGCACTTCAACTCCCAGAAGCCTCAGCAGTTTTCTCCAATGAACAGGGATTCTGGGAGCTGAAGTCCAACATCACTAGGAGACTATTTATTTATTTATTTACAATATTTGGATACCGCTTTCCTCACCCCAAGGGGGACTCAAAGCGGTTTACATATAAGTAATGGCAAAATCCAATGCCAGTACAAACAATTACAATTATACACTACAGTAAGACTTTAAAACAATACATCCATAAGCAATAAAACAATCATTAAAACCATAAAACAGTCTCGTCTGTCCAATCACAGTTCCAGTCATTGTCTTCCCGAAATGCTGCATACGTTTACTTCTACTGCCCGAAGGCCTGGTCCCAGAACCATGATTTTAATTTTTTTCTAAAAGCCACGAGGAAGGGAGCGGATCTTACCTCATTTGGGAGTGTGTTCCATAGGCGGGGGGCCACAGCCGAGAAGGCCCTGTCTCCCGTCCCCACCAGGCACATCTGTGCTGTTGAAGGGAGTGAGAGCAGGGCGTCCCCGGATGATCTTAGATTACGTGGCAGGACATAGGGGTGGATGCGTTCGGACAAATAAGCTGGGCCAGAACCTTATAGAAGAGTTTCTGGTTAAAGTCGTTCTCAACCTGTAGGTCCCCAGATGTTTTGGCTGTCAACTTTCAGAAATCCTAACAGCGGATTTGGTTTGTGTGTGTGTGTGTGTGTGAAACTTGAGAAACTTGAGAAACTGCAAGTCGTGTCTGGTGTGAGAGAATTGGCCGTCTGCAAGGAGGGAAGGATATTAGAGGCTAAGATGAAGTATTTTGACACATCATGAGAAAACAGGAAAGCTTAGAGAAGACAATGATGCTGAGGAAAATGGAAGGAAAAAGGAAGAGGGGCCGACCAAGGCCAAGATGGATGAATAATAATAATAATAATATAATAACTTTATTTTTATACCCCACCAACCATCTCCCCTAGGGGACTTGGGGCGGCTTACAAGGGACAAGCCCAAAATTACAATTAAAAACACACAAGTAAAACACTTTAAACCAATTAAAACATCAGATAAAATAAATACAACACAATTGAAAGCAATATAAAAACAATATGGCTGAAAGAAACAAAGCTGGATGGCATCCTTGAAGTGACTGGCTTGACTTTGAAGGAGCTGGGGGTGGTGACGGTCGACAGGGAGCTCTGGCGTGGGCTGGTCCATGAGGTCACGAAGAGTCAGAAGCGACTGAACGAATGAACAACAACAACAAAGGTCGTTGCCCAGGGGATGCCCGGATGTTTTGACCATCCTTGTGGGAGGCTTCTCTCATGTCTCCACATGGGGAGATGGATCTGACAAAGGGAGCTCATCCGCACTCTCCCCGGATTCAAACCTATGACCTGCCAGCACAAGGGTTTAACCCATTGTGCCACCACTGGTAAACTGACTGGGATTCCTGGGAGTTGTAGGCCAAAACACCTGGGGACCAACAGGTTGAGAACCACTGATCGTGTTACCCAGCCAGTTTTAAGCATGCATTTTAAACTCGTGTCCTGTGTTTTAATCTCTACCCTATTTAATGTGTATTTTATAGAAATACAGTTTGATATGTATCTTTTTGGAGCCCCCAATGGCACAGGGGGTTAAACCGCTGAGCTGCTGAACTTGCTGATGGAAAGGTCGGCAGTTCGAATCTGGGGAGGGGTGAGCTCCCACTGTTAGCCCCAGCTTCTGCCAACCTAGCAGTTTGAAAACATGCAAATGTGAGTAGGTCAATAGGTACCACTCCGGTGGGAAGGTAACAACGCTGCATGCAGTCATGCCGGCCACATGACCTTGGAGGCGTCTACGGACGACATAGGCTCTTTGGCTTAGAAATGGAGATGAGCACCACTGCCCAGAGTAGGACACGACTAGACTTAATGTCAAGGGGACACCTTTACCTTTTACTTATGTATATTTCATAAGATTACATTTTAATATGCGTGTTTATAGAATTTTTGCAATGTGTTGTCAAAGGCTTTTATGACCGGAATAATAATAATAATACTTTATTTCTATCCCACCCTCTCTCCCCAGGGGCCTCAGAGCGACTTACAACATAAAACGGCAAACATTCAATGCTGCAAAGTGCAGGAAAACAATAAACAATCATAAACAATCATAAACAGTTGAGAATATATTCAACTGCAAACAGGGGTGGCTCAACCCATTACGCAAAGTAAGCATTCGCAGCATAGTTGATTTTGCCCAGGGGCACTCTTGAGGCGCTCTTGGGGGAAAATAGACCTTGACATATGCGAGTTGTATAGTTCACCTACAATCAAAGAGCATTCTGAACTCCACCAATGATGGAATTGAACCAAATATGGCACACAGAACTCCCATGATGAATAGAAAATATATATCAGTGATTGGTGGGGTGATACTGTTTGCTTACTGTTGAAAATTACCTAGGGCTACCTCTGACTGCAAATATCAAATAATAATAGAATCACTAGGTTGCTGTGAGTTAACACCTCCCAAAGGATTCCTCCGGGCACAACAGCCAGGCTACCTCTATGCAAATACTCTCAAATTGACTTTGCAGCTGCAAGTCTACTCAATGCTAATCAAGCTTGCTAATTGCAACATTCCCATTTGCTTTAAACAGACAAGGGTTCTTTCTCCCACCCCAGACATTCCACAGGTATAAATAATTGTCTCACCTCTAACAGAGCGCTGAACATGCTTGCGAAACATCAGAAGAGAATGCTACTGGAATATGACCATACAGCCCGAAAAACTCACAGCAACCCAAGTTTTGCAATGTTTGTTTTGACAGTGCTGTGAACCGCCTTGAGCCCCAAGGAGAGGCAGGTAAGAAATAAAATTATTATTATTCTCATTAAGTTGGGGGGAAATGTGTGGTTTTTTGGACACCTCAGCTTCCAGAAGTCTCAGCTGCCTTGATCAATAGTCAGGGATTCCTGGAGTCCAAGCAGCTGGCAGACCAGAGTTTGGGAATCACTGATATACAGTGTAAGATTGTTGCAGTCTGACACTTCGCTGCCTTTAAATTGCATAAATGCAGAACTTATTGACTGAAGACACATTCTGGGTCTAAATTTGGGAGAAAAGGGAGCTTTTGAAAAGTAGCACCATGGTAGTTTTGCTTCTCTACAAAATCCTAAGTCTATGAATTGGTGTAGGGAAATTCCTGCCTTGTCATGCGCACAATCTCTCAATGACTTCAGAAGAAGGGCTTCCTCTAATTGCCTCGCAAAGATTCCCTTACTGGAAATGCTTGGGAACAGAAGTATTTTTGTTTTCAATTTTTTTTTCAATATGTGCATATGCATAATAGGATATCTTGAAACTGGAAACCAAAGTCTAAACACGACATTCATGTTATGGTTCCGACACACTTTGTATACTCAGCCTACATAAAAGTGTATACAATTTGTTAAAATTTTGTGCATGAAAATAGTCTGAATGCATTGAACCATTAGAACACAAAGAAGCCACTACGCCAGCCACCCATAGGGACAATTTTGGAATATTTCAGGTTTTGAATTTCCAGACAAGGGATGCTCAACCTGTATTGGAATGAGGGGAAAACACAATAAACAGAAGCTATTATGCACACATTATTCAAAGGTTAAGGAACATTGGTGCATTACTGATAACATTTTTCCTATATTACTGCAATTAGCTAATATAAACATCATTTTTCACATGAAGTTTGTCTTCTCTTTGATATTTAAATGCAAAGTCTAATTTGCCCTGCCAATGAGTTTTTCAGAGATCCTTCTTGGTATCTAAGTAACAGAGATAAACCAGTCAAGATGACCAGTTTAAAGGCCTCATCTCTACTGCCATTATATTGATGGTGGTGGTGTTTTATTTATTTATATCCTGACTCAGAGGTCAGTGTAAACTAGTGGTTCTCAACCTGTGGGTTCCCAGATGTTTTGGTCTACAACTCCCAGAAATCCCAGCCAGTTTACCAGCTGTTAGGATTTCTGGAAGTTGAAGGCCAAAACATCTGGGGACGCACAGGTTGAGAACTACTGGTGTAAACTCCTACAATTCACCTAAACTGCATTGAACTACATTACATGAGTCTGTACTGACCATATAATGCTGTTTCAAACTGCATTATAAAGCAATGTAGATTGTGCTTAGTCTTTCTTATATTGTTGTGATAGGATGAGATACAGTACAATGATAGTTTTGGCCTTTCCCATTGCTGATTGTGATCTTCTCCCTCATAATTACTTTTCACAATTCAGACAAAACAGAGGGCTTGCCATCAAGGGTCCTCATTTGGGGATGGGGGTGTGTCAATCAGTTCTGGATGGGGTTACACTTCCCCTGAAATACTGTGCTCGCTGCTTGGGAATAATCCTGGATCTGTCTCTCCAAATGTCAGCCCAGGTAGATGCGATAGTCAGGAGTGCTTTCTATCAGCTTTGTCTGATACACCAGCTGTACCCCTTCCTAGATTTGGAAGACCTTAAGATGGTAGTGCACGCACTCGTAACCTCAGGGTTGGACTCCAGCTGGTTCAAAATACAGCAGCCAGATTGGTTACAGGAACATCCAGGAGTGAACATATTATACCTATCCTGAAGTCATGCCACTGACTGCCAATTAGTTTCTGGGCAAAGTACAAGGTGAACAATGACATACAATACACAGAAAAAGGTAAAGGCCTTATTTCCGGCATCTTGAGGCGATGCTCACTTCCGGCCATGAGGAGGTGCTGTTGTTTGATTTCTGAGGAGCCTGTTGTCTGTAGACATCTCCGATTGTGTTTTGCCAGCATGACTGCATGGGGTGCCCTTTTATCTTCCCGTTGAGGTAGTACCTATTGATCTACTTGCATTGCATGTTTTCAATCTCCTAGGTTGGCAAAAGCCAAGGGCTAACCGTGGGAGCTCACCCCTACTCGTGGCTTCAAACTGCCAACCCTCTGGTCAGCAGATTTCCTGCAGATAGTGGATTAACCTGCTGTGCTACTGCTGTGCCCCACCTTGAGCCATGAGGAGAGGCAGGTAAAAATTAAAATAATAATAATAAAAAAATGCAGTCCTTAACCGGTGGGGAGGGGGGGACGAGGACAAGTTTGGTTTAGATACTATTGAAAAGACATTGGAAGATTTCTGTTCTGTCCCTCAAGCTAACTTTCAGGCACCCTATTCTCACAAGAACAAAGTTGGAAACTCACAATAAAAGGTTTAACAGTATACAAAAAAGTTATTTAATTGTATTGAAGATCAATACCCTAATTCCTCCTAGGATCTGACTAACAAATGATTACCTGAAGGAATGGATGGAGGCTCAGAACTTAACTAGCTTTCTCTGGATTACTTCTGAAGACGTTAGCTTTCTAGTCCCTTTTCCGTGTCCTTTGTCTGGCTTTGTATTCTGTTAATACCTTCTCATTATCTCTATTTTTCTTTAAATTGTAGACATGGTTCCTTAATACTTCAAGCTTGCTTCTCTAAGCCTTGAATTTATTTCCTCAATCTTTGACTTCTTAAACTTTGACTTAAACCTTTGACTTCTTAAACTGATTTTCCTCAACCTGAGACTGGGTCTCTTTAACCTTTGATGTGGAAGACATTGCAGCCTCTAAGCTCCTAGGCACCCTTAGACTGACTAACTGGCTGCTAAAGAGTTGCTGAGGAGGACTGCAATCTTTGCCTGGGGGGTTCTTAAAGGGATAGACAGGGTCTAATTAATGTTCCCTCCCACAGAAAATTATACAAAAGGGAATTGAATCCATCCTAACTACAGGGACAACTGAGGCTAAACAAAGAAAACAGTAAATGCCTCTGTGCAGGGCTTGAACAGGTATAAAAACAAGTTTATACGTATCCTTACTTTAAATATTATTAAAAGGACATTGGAAGATTCTAGTAAAATGTAAGCATTACAAATAGAATCATACATCTTTATTGCATCAACACCAAACAATTAAATAAAAGAGATAAAATAATTACAGATTCTTCCTGGAAGCCTGTTTTGTTAAAAAAAAAAACCCTACAGTTTTTGAAAATGAAGTGGAAGTTGTTTATATAGACAATTAGCGAAAGAATCCATTCAAAATATGACAAATCTGCCAACAAATGTGGGGAAAAGAACATGCCATAAATATGTTCTGGTCCTAAAAAGAAAAGAAAAAAAGGTGAGGGAAGAAAACCAGGGATTATTGTGACAACTGGATTATTACATTAATTTCTTACACTAACAAAGATGGTTTTACAATAAATAATTCTGTAATCTATTTGGAGTGAGAAACACCAAGCTGGGTTCAGAAAAGGATGAGACACTAGAGGGCATTCCAAACATAGGTTGGCTACTGGAATGGACTCCAAGATTCCAAAGGAAAATAAATCTGCATAGATAATGAAAAAAAACTATGAATTGCTCTAAAGAAAATGGGAATGCCTCAACATTTGACCATATATATAACCTATATTTTGGTTACTACTGGGATAGATTATGGAAACAGAATAATGTTCATTAGGCAAGGATGTCAAAAGTACGTTTTATGATATGCAGAAATGTTGGAAGTGACAACCTTCTTCAAACCTTCTCTGTAATGTTTTACCTATGATCCTATTGCTGCCTGTTCTAGTATGCAGCTTCCTTTACTCTATGGTTCCTCAAAAGTTACAAAAGACCACATGCTCTTCTCTCTCCTTTTGATCTGTTACTAGCTGTTTTAAGAGAGATGCCCTGGCCAGATGGCACAGAGAATTATCTCTAACATATCTCAAACTGGACTGATAAGTTTTGTACCTGTGTATGCTGAACACATGAAGGTTGTGAGTAAGCCAAATAAGTTATTTTTTTATCATAGTCTACTTCATTTTTTAATCTTGAGTGCATGACATAAAACAAGTTGTTTTATGGGAGAGTATATATTTTGGGCACTGAAAAACACTTCTAAAGCTCTGCTTTTTTATGCATTGGCAAATCTCCGATCAGAGATAACAGGTTATTCAATCCAACAATTGAAACCATTGCCTTGCAAAATTATATCTTGTATATCACAAGAGAATATTCTACCATAAAGGGCTTTTGGCTCTTCTCTGAACGGTCATGCTTTTCTAAAAGTTATGAAAACGTGTTTTTCCAAAACGTGTTTTTCCAAAAGGTTATAAATGCAATTTTCAAAAAAAAAAAAAAACATGCAGAAAGCAAGATTAGACCTGGATGAACACAATGAAAACTGGAGGAAGGGACATCAACAATTTCAAATGCACAGATGATCTCATTCTACCAGGAGAAAAGAGGAAAGGTGAATTATTACTTGTGAAATATAAGGAAGAAATCACAAGAGTTGAATATTATGCTACCTTGGGAAAACAAAAATAATGATCACAGAAAAGTTATTTAATTTTAAAGCGGACAATTAAGACATGGAAATTGTTTTAAAATTATGTATTGGCTCCTTGAAATGGGCACTGTAATTAAAAAAAGGACTTGGAATTGGCTATATAAAGGAACTAGATAAGATGCTCAAGTGCTAAGCTATATAACTGAATACCAAAATCAGAATTATCCATACGATGGTATTTCTGATTTATATCATGAAAGCTGGGCAATGAAAGTTGATAGTGGAAAAAAGAAAGGAGGTGCTAGTGGAGAGTTATATGGATGCCATGTATTGCTAAAAAGACAAATAAATGAGTCCAAGAGCAAACTAAGCCTGAACACTTACTAGAATCCAAAATTACTAAAGTGTTCTGTCATTCTTTGGGCTATCATGAGATGGCATGACTCACTGGAAAAGTCAATAAATCTCAGCAAATTTGAAGGCAGTAGGAAAAAAGGTAGACCACATTTCAGGTGGATTACTGTCACCACAAACAAAGAAGCCCTGAGTTTGCAAGAAATAGTCCTGCAAACAACAAGTTCTTTTGGAGGACTGTCATTCAAGGGATTGTCATATGTGAAAGCCAACCTGAAAGCAACAACAGCAAGCCACACAGTGTAGTGGGCCTTAGCTTTTTTATAATATGGTATTTTTTGGCATGTCAATTTTGTTCTTAAACTAGAAATCTGCATATTGTAGTTTGTCACAGATAATTTGAACATTGTCTTTTTCACAGGGGGAAAGGCCCACTATAATTCAGTATGATGAATATATAACATACATTATCTACTTGATGAGGAATGGAGTTTAGCTTTGCAAAAAATGTTGATTTGAGGGAAACAGAATTTTTAGAAGTCAGAGTTATGTCAATTGCCTTGGTTTGACTGCCTCCTTCAGGACTCAGGACAGCTTACAATTAAATAGTATACATATAAATATGAATAAAATTAAAGAAATCAAGGAACTAGGTTTTCTATATAAGCATCATCATCACAGGGGATCACTTGTGGCTGAGTATGATTGTTTTATACCAGTAAAGACTTGGCAGTGGGTCCGTTAAGTGACTGTGGAGACGTATTGTTGATCTGCATAGTTTTTCAAAGTGACAACATGCATTTCCTGATGGAAGGCGGTCCCAACAAGGGTTTCACCCTCTATCCATGTTTCTTCAAAATCTACAAAACTGTTGGTAACCGCTGACCTCCAGTTAGAGCACTGAAGTGCCAGGGCTTCCCAGTTTGGCGATTGGACATTCAGACAACATGGCCAGACCAGCGAAGTTGATGGTAGATGATCATCACTTCCATGCTGGTGGTCTTGGCTTATTCCAGAATGCTGACATTTGTCCGCCTGTCTTCCCAAGAGATTTGCATGATTTTTCAAAGGCAACGCTGATGGAATTGTTCCAGAAATCAAGAGTGATGTATGTAGACTCTTCATGTTTTGCAGGGGTACAACAGAGTTGGAAGGACAATAGCTTTATGAACAAGCATCTCAGTGTCTCTAGTGTGGTTCATTCTGTAAAGGAATCCAAACTGTCTGCATCACATAACCAGCCCTGAAGCCCGAGTGAAATAAATGTAGATGCCACCAGAGGCTCCAGTACCTTGCCTAAGAATGGGATATTGAAGACTGGATCATTGTCCAGTCGAGTATGGTTTAGAAAGGACTTTTTATCACTACCTCTTTCAGTTAGGCTAGAAGGCTACTTCATTATAAAGAGGTATTTGTCACTACCCATTTATCCACCCTCCCACCAACTGCTTTCATGAACGGGATTCTTGTGTTTTGCCTTAAGATCTGTGATTTTGTTGAAGCACTGTGACATAGACAAATCGTGAAACACAATTTTCTTTTTTCGGATTAAGGATTAAAAGGGAACTATATTTAGAAGCCATAATGAAAATGAGATACATGCATAATTCTTATTAATATTAAGTTTGTGTAATTTCCTGCAAGCAGCTGAAAACATCCAGTGTGAGAGGGCACTAGATTCTCCTGGTTCTTTTCCAGGAGCAGCTGTCTGCTAATGCTTCTCAATCAAATTCACATTTCTCATTTTCTAAAGGAAATGAGAACACTAGTACTCTTCAGCTATATTTCCATTTCCTTGCTGCAGCAGGGATCGTGTCATTGCAGAATCATATCTTGTTTTTAAATCCCTGGGTATTATGTACCTGCCTGTTCAAAATGGTTGAACACCATTCTGTCCGACTCCTGAATTGCAATACCTTTACTCCAAAGAATCCTTAAATAGGTATGCAACCAAAACTTTGTCTCATTTTTAGCAATCAGATTTTTAAAAGCACTTTAATCTGTAGATGAATACAGATTATCAACCCCCCCCCCCTCCACCATATGAGACAACACAAGGTTACACAAATTAATTGGGGGTCAGTGTTCCTCCAACCCAGTTGTAATCTATTTTATGCATATTCATCCTTTCTCCTTGTATGGGACACAAGGAAGCTCATGGAATTGATTAACATAAAATACAGTTTTATGTACTGTATTTTAGTAGGATGGTTACTAAATAATTTATCCTACTAAATGCTGGTAATTTCAAATATACCCTAGTGTTTTCCAGTAGTTATGTATAATCCATTTTAGTTATAATCCAGTAGCTTCTATGTATGATTATGAAAGCTGGACAACAAGGAAAGTTGATGAGAAGAATGTCAAGACATTTACAATACAGTATTGACAGATTATTGTACAGATACCAAGGGCCTCTAAAAAGACAAGGGGATGGGGGGGGGGGCTAAGACAAATCATGCTAGACAGTGGTTCTCAACATGGGGTCCCCAGATGTTTTTGGCCTTCAATTCCCAGAAATCCTAACAGCTGGTAAACTGGTTGGGATTTCTGGGAGTTGTAGGCCAAAAACATCTGGGGACCCCAGGTTGAGAACCACTGTGCTAGGGCAAATCAGGCCTGAAGCTTTACTTAAATGCAAAACGACTAAAGTTGAGGCTGTCATGCTTTGGGCATATCATGAGACAATAGAAGAGGATAATTGTGCTGTTGTACCCATGCTGCTTTAAATGTCTTTACCATTAATGTGCCCTGACTTTCTATCACCTTGGAGAATGCTGGATTGCCTTTCTGTTTGAGTAAGGAACAAAACAGATTCAATGTCCACGCTATTGCTTTCAAGAAATAACGATTTATTAATTGGTCTTGGGCCTATCTCTACCCTGGCACCATCTTGATTTCCCCACAACAAAGTCCATACTTAAAGTGTGAAGGTAACTGGTTGTTCTTGAAGTTGTTGGTTGTGGATGATTCCGGAGATGAAGGACAGAGGAAAGTTTTCCTTGCTCACTTTCTCTGGTAGAGGGGCCTCTGGGGTGTCCAATGCCCAGGGTAATCAGGCAGGAGGTAGAAAGAGCAAGTCCTACTGAGGCCTGGCACCTCGCTGGAGGGTCTGGAAACTCCACAGACTGTCACTGACCAGAGGTTGGCCAATATAGCTGGATGAGTTTCCAAATTAGTTAATTAGTTATTGGCTTGAAATGGCTTGTCCATGTCTGGATCTCGCTGGGACCAACTAGAGACGCATCTTGCTTCCAAGATTCCCTGGTGGCAATAACCCTAAACTAAAGATGGCTCTTCCCCCACCCCCCTCCGGGGCAAAGGGGTGGGCAAACTTATTAATCCAAACCAGGAGGGATTTCCTTAAACTCCATCTTCATAAAATTAATAGAAAAGTGACTATTCTCAAACTGTGGGTGGGGAGGCCTAAAAAAAGCAGCTGGGACTTCTACAGTTCCATGACAATAATGCTCTGGATGTTACAAAGATGGGCAGGAATCAATCTGTTCTAGCTCATTACTGCAAAAAGTAACTAGCTACCAAAATAGCTAATAAGTAAAAGATGTTACTTCCTTGCACAGAAACCAAGGTGAGAGCATGCATGGCTTCCAAATCATTTTGACCTGGAATGGTTATGGGATAAATCTGAACAAGAGCCACAACTGACCTCTCCTGTTGTAGCAAGTAACTATGACGAATTAAATTCTAGCCAACATAGCTAGGACTTTGCTGATAGGCATTGTGTGGACCGTTACAATGAATGTAGAGCTCCACGAAGTATTACTGCACAGCTCTAATTCTGCTTTCAAAAGATCACATGAACAGCACCCCAGTATCAATTAAAGGAACTGAAGGTCAATGCTGGAGGAAATGGCTTTCCCATTCCATTTGCAATAAAATGTTTCAAAGTGCATTTAAATGAGCACATATTTCTTCTACATTGTGGCTAGTAGGAGCTTTTGTGTGTATTGATTGACTGGTGAGGTCTGGTGGTAAAGGATGAGGATTTTTAATAGCCATCCTACAAATAAGATACAATGTAGGGGCATTTTGTTATCAAGTCTCACTTTAATCCCTCAATTGGTGGCTGTTTGATCACAGCAAGTGTTGCTCCCATTCCTGATGTGCAAATGGGATAGCAATATCCATCCTCATGTTTTTGGTCCTAGTGTTCAGGATCAAATTGAGAAGAAATGTCACAAATAATATAAAATGTTGTTGGTGGAATACTTTATTGGCAGTGAAGAAAAAGCCACAAAAAGCTATAGAGAAAACAGTGCAGTAATATAATAAAAGTCACTAGAGGGCAGAGCAAAGTCAGAAAAGTACTGGGACTTAGAAGAAAGCTCCGTAAAGCTACCAAATACAAAAAAAGTCAATATTCTGCATAGATTGGCTTTTAGCTGTGGTGATTAGAAAAATGCAGCTCTACCACAAGGCATTACATCTTCCTAGTCCAATGTTTATTGATAATCTTTTTTTGGCGGGTTACTGTGAGTTTTTCAGGTTGTATGGCCATGTTCCAGTAGCATTTTCTCCTGACATTTTGCCTGCATCTGTGACTATCATCTTCAGAGGTGGTGTTGGCAGTGAAGCAAGTGGAGTGTGTGTGTGTGTGTGTATACACACATACACACACACACCTCTGTGGAATGTCCAGGGTGGGTGAAAGAACCCTTGTCTGTTTAAAGCAAGTGTGAATGTTGCAATTAGCAAGCTTGAATAGCACTGAGTAGCCATGAAGCGGCAAAGTCAATCAGTGAGGGTATCTGCATAGAGGTAGCCTTGCCTTTGTTGCCTGAAGGCACCCTCTTTTTGTTAACTGGCATTTGATTGTTTGCTTAAGCTTGGGCTAAAGAAAGCTATGTGCACATTATTATTACCAGACCTGCTGTCTTGTTACTTCAAGACAAGGCTCTTTAGCTTTGACTTAACCCACTAGCCAAAAATGCTAATTAATTACCATTGAAGACCAGTTTGCAATGTCTGGAGTTCCCCTGTTTTTGAGTGGTGTTCCTTATTTACTGTCTTGATCCTGGTGTTTTTTCATAGTGGTAACCAGATTTTGTTCATTTTCATGTTGAATTTCTATTGAAATTGTTCACATGCTTGTGGATTTCAAAGGCTTCTCTGTGTAGTCTGACATGATAGTTGTCAGAGTGGTCTAAAATTTTCGTGTTCTGTGATTATAGTACTGTTTTCCTTATTTGAAATAACATCACCGTCAAGCTATGTATATAGCATGTACATGAAACATAAATGAACTTCATGTTTACAGCTAGAATCATAGAATCAAAGAGTTGGAAGAGACCTCATGGGCCATCCAGTCCAACCCCCTGCCAAGAAGCAGGAATATTGCATTCAAAGCACCCCTGACAGATGGCCATCCAGCCTCTGTTTAAAAGCTTCCAAAGAAGGAGCCTCCACTACACTCCGGGGCAGAGAGTTCCACTGCTGAATGGCTCTCACAGTCACAATCTCACAGTCAGGAAGTTCTTCCTCATGTTCAGATGGAATCTCCTCTCTTGTAGTTTGAAGCCATAGTTTCGCGTCCTAGTCTCCAGGGAAGCAGAAAACAAGCTTGCTCCCTCCTCCCTGTGGCTTCCTCTCGCATATTTATACATGGCTATCATATCTCCTTTCAGCCTTCTCTTCTTCAGGCTAAACATACCCAGCTCCTTAAGCTGCTCCTCATAGGGCTTGTTCTCCAGACCCTTGATCATTTTAGTCACCCTCCTCTGGACACATTCCAGATTGTCAATATCTCTCTTGAATTGTGGTGCCCAGAATTGGACACAATATTCCAGGTGTGGTCTAACCAAAGTGGAATAGAGGGGTAGCATTACTTCCCTAAATCTAGACACTATGCTCCTATTGATGCAGGCCAAAATCCCATTGGCTTTTTTGCCGCCACATCACATTGTTGGCTCATGTTTAACTTGTTGTCCACAAGGACTCCAAGATCTTTTTCTCACGTATTGCTCTCAAGCCAGGCATTGTCCCCCTTTCTGTATCTTTGCATTTCGTTTTTCCTGCCTAAGTGGAGTATCTTGCATTTGTCACTGTTGAACTTCATTTTCTTAGTTTTGGCCCATCTCTCTAATCTGTCAAGATCGTTTTGAATCCTGCTCCTGTCCTCTGGAGTATTGGCTATCCCTCCCAATTTGGTGTCTCCAAAATATCTCATTTTGTATATGCAAATAATCCAATATTGGAGGGGGGGGGGTTAATTCTAAAACACTTCTGGTCCCAAGTACTTTAGATAAGATATACTAAAACTGCATAGAAATAATAGGGAATAATTTGTATGGGAATAGTAGGTGTGGAAATAAGCTTGGTGTTTTAGTGTGACCTGGCATGACTTTGGAAATGACAGTGAGAATACTTAGGTGTCCTTATTATTTCCACAACTATTAAAAACATACTGTTGAAGCCACATCAAGAGTCCCGCAAAATGCCTTGTTTTAGTTCAGAATCAAACTTGTGCAATAGAAAAAGCCTGCTAGACTAAAACAGAAGCCAACAGCAGTAGTTGGCCAGTCTCCATGCTTTCACCACTTCTTGTACTAATTCCCAGAGCGGTTTTGCATTTTAACAGGTTCTTTGCCATGACTGCTTAAGCTTGGGCTAAAGAAAGCTATGTGCACATCATTATTACCAGCCCTGCTGCCTTGTTACTTCAAGACAAAGCTCTTTAGCTTTGACTTAACCCACTAGCCAGAAATGCTAATTAATGACCATTGAAGACCAGTTTGCAATGGAGATCATTTTCTCACTCTGCCAAGATGAGGACTGAAAGTGGTGCAGAAAGAAAGGTTGAAAAGGAAACATGTTGCCATTTGAAAGTGGAGAGTATGGTGAGAAAAGCATTGCTTTTGGGCAATTCCCGGAGTACTGAAAAGCTGGACTGATGCTGCACAACAGCTTTCCACACATCACGATACACATCAACTAACTGGAGCTGTTTCAGATTAAGTTAGGGATTTTCTGCATGCAAAGCACATTGAAGTAGGCATTCTTCTTTTATTGAATTTCTATGAGACAGCAATAAATGCTAACTTGTATTTTCTCTGTGCCTCTCTCGTTTCCACAGACGACAAAGAATCTTTTCTGGGAAAGAATCACATAGAAGCATTCCATAGCAAATGTAATAGTACCATTCTTATGTCTTGCAAAAAAGGCACAGTGTTCAAGTGCACAGTAATACGCAATAGGGATCCATGTATGAACCTCCCAATAGGCAAAGCTCATCTTTGTTGCTCTTTCTTTCTTATTGCACCATTAGAACTGCATTGTTAAATGGATATTACAGGATATTCTGACATATTTACCGAATATTATAATAGTCACAAAATAGTGATTAGATTAAAATGTGCTTTCTGTTCGTTTTTTAAAGGAATTGTTTGAAAACAATAGCACTGATTTTCTAACTACTGCTGTTTTATCACCCTAATTATTTGTCTGCTTCCCCAAATTGCTTTTCTCCTGCTGTTTGATATTTGAAATAATTATACAATAGCATTGAACATCAAGTGCTTTAAACTACAATCCTATACCACCTACCTGTAGGTAAACATTATTTAAGTCATCAGCACTTACCTGTGAGCAGGCATGTATAGGACTGCATTGTTAGTGCAGTTATTTTTAAAGTATTTTCAGAAGGCAGCCTACAATGATTACACTTCTCGAGAAAGTGAATGGTATTGAATAGTATGTTTAAATGGAACATTTGCTTTCATCTATACAGTTAATTACAGTATGTACAGCATGTACTACTGTAGATACACCAGAAGGGAGATGTGAGGCCAGTGATTTCTGCTGCTTCCTGAGGACTGTCAGAATAGATTCGCCACAGTTCAGGTTCAGACTTGAAAATTATCATGTAGCATTGATGGAAATTTAAGAGGCAGACAGAATCAGAGTGTCACATCTGTCTTCTTGTTTGCTCTCACCGGCTGGACTAAGGACTTCATCAGACAGAGTGAGGGGAGAGCAGAGGGAACCATCATAACCCGTTCCCTCCCATCTTTCCCAGTCCTGAGGGATGGACAATTATCACATGAACTTAGTCTGTCTTTCCCCTGTCTTTCCCTCGCTTTCTCCCATCTGGAATCTGTTTGGAGTTGGGTAACACCCAACTTCTGAAGATGGGCTTGGGCTCCATTTCCATGCGCTTAAGAAATGGAGCTCCACAAATTTCCACCAGAAGTGGCCTCATGTCATTTGATGACCTCTTGTAGGGCTTTCGTGGACATGGAATTGGAGCCCGAAGAACATCTGAAAAGGCCCTGACTTAGTATATTGGCTGAGCATGTATACTAAGAAATATTTCCTGGAAGTCAGCACAGGGTAAAGACAGCCAGGAAGTGTGTGGAGCTGAGACATCTCTCCCTGAAATCCCTGTGCGAGCACAAAAACTTCCTTGGCAAACCAAGGATCACACATTGCCTTTCTCACTACATAGAGCATTGGTTCTCAACCTGTGGGTTCCCAGGGGTTTTGGCCTACAACTCCCAGAAACTCCAGCCAGTTTACCAGCTGTTAGGGTAACCTAAGGGGAATGATCTCTGACTGAACCTGAGAATGGGGCAGTTTGGGAGAACAATTGGGGCATAATGGAATCAGAACATCCCAAGGGGAAGACACTAGCAAAGGAATAAAAAACATAAACGTAGAGGGGGAGTTTTTATTTATGGTGTGTTACAACCAACACAATGTGTCTATAGGAGCATCATTCATCTTCCATTGGCAAAATCACTTGAGACACTGAGAAGTTAAATAATTCAAATACAACAATAATTCCTCTTAAGAATGTGGTAATGATTTAATCCAGTGATGATCCTTTTTTCCTAGCATCTAAATCATGCATGTCTCTTCTTCTCTTGAAAACCATTTGGTTACTCCAGCTCATGTCTTTTGGATCAAAACTGTACAAAGCCCTGCAAAGATTGTTAAAGTAAATATGGCTTGGGCAGCATAAGCAAATGGTCTTGGAATGAGTGTGTTTTATTTTCTTTGACTCCTGTCTTTAATGAAACAAAAATATAGTGGCATAATTATGGATAAAATTAATGTGGTAAATCTATTTCTGACATTATTATAATTAATTAAATTCACGACGATATATGTATTTGTGAAAAATATTTATCAGCTTTCTGTTACCATTCTTTAATTTCCTTCGCATTAATCTTTGCCTGAAGAGTTATTATGGTTTTCAAGTCTGAATTAATATATATTTTAATATTTCAATCTCTGAACCTAGGCCAAACATTTTTATTTATGCAAATGCTCAGAAGGGTTTTATAACAGCTGCTTATGTAAGTCCATTATTCTGATTTTAGGCTCATAATTCCCCTGTGCCCTTATTTTACCTTTGGCGACCATCTCATGAATTTTGAGTTTAAAAGCAAAATCATCATGCTGCAACCAAGCTACAAAAGGGTCACGGAAGAAAACATACTTGTTATGCTTTATTTGCATGGGTTGATTTCACAGCATTGCAGTCCTCCAAGCGTGGCCATGTGTTCCACTTTACAGAGAGCACAGTACTGTTTAAAGGAGTACAACAGCAATCTGTACAAAAGGGCATCATATCATCCTGTATTACAGAGCTCTGCCAAAATATAGGGCAGAGTGTCACCACAGTGTTTTTGCTGTACACCACCCGCTTATTCTTGGTAATGCTGCTTATCAGCAGGGAGTGCAAAGGAGAGGCCAGGAGAGTGCAAATATGAGTAGGAAACTGCATGCAGCCCATCCATGCTTTAGGCCCATGGGATTAATTTGAAAAATTCTGATAACAAAAATACTGCATTCTAGAAAAACAAGTTACATCCCTTGCTCAGACCATATCACATCTCTGCAGCTTCTTTTAAATGTCAGTGGATTCAGTCCATTTAGATTAGGATTGACCTAAATGCCACCATGTTATCAACTGTCTTGTAGCCACTGATACCATCATTGACATACTTACTAATTCTACTTATGATGGTGGGAGAACATATTTCCTTGGTTTCTGGTTTATAAAAAATCACCAGACTGATCTTTTAAAACTCTAATGGTTCTTTTGCCTTTTTTATATACTTCAATTATACTTTCTCTCTCCTCCTCCCCTGCCCTCTATGTATGCTCCATTTCATCAAGAAGAATGTCATAGTTGTTGCATTTTTATGTATAATTTATATAACTTTGACTTTGCTCACATCTTCATGTGGAGGCTGACTTGGCTTTATCGTATATCATGCCACTCTGTGATATATTTATATCGGGTATATTAAAAGCCTGGTGTAGAGCTGGCATGAAATTATAGAAATAATTTGCTGGGAAGAAAAAATGTTAAACATACTTAGTTGTACTTTCTTCAGAGAAATTGAACTATATTTGCCAACTGGAATTTGTTGTCGTGGGGTAGGGGTGGGTGGGCGTCCTTTGAAATTTCAGACAGAGTATGTCCAAGCTATCGTTTTCCTACCAAATAGAATTCCTAATCGGGATCGTGATGTGTGGATTATGGTTTGAGCAAACTATAGCTTGCGATACAATGGGGCAATCTGTAATTGATTGGTCACCAGACATTTCTACTTTGATCCATTTATGTTCAGAGGATGGACAGACGGAAGGAAGGAAGGGAGGAAGGGAGGGAGGGAGGGAGGTGGGGGAAGGAAGGAAGGGGAAGAGTGTTTCATGGTGGATTCTGGGAATGTTAGACCCAAAACATTACCTTTTTGAATTCTGCACTACAGTTATCTTTTATAGTGCAGAATATGAAAAGGCAATGTTTATCTCTTGGTTTAGAGCAGTGGTTCCCAACCTGTGGGCCATGGCCCACTGGTGGGCCATGAGACCTAAAATAAGGTCCGTAGCCAGGGGCACATGCTGCCATTGGAGGAGAGCGAGAGAGAGAAGAGGGGGCAGCAAGGGAGGAAACCAGGATGCATGACCCCATCTACTCTATCCAATGCAATTTTCTGAATCAGAACCCCAAATTACCAAATCAAATCTAAAGTTGACCAAAAACTGGTTTGTAACCCTTTTGGTACTAATGTTGGAGAGTGGCCCCTGTTCAAAGTAGTCCCTGATCAAGTGGACCCTGGTCAAAAAAAAGGTTGGGAACCACTGGTTTAGAAGTAATGCTGCTACGCAGGCAAATCATGGTTTGTTGAAGCATCCTAGCATTCTCCCCTCCTCTAATCTTCTTCTCCCCTCTCCAGCTTACGAGGGGCCATTGCAGCTGAGGTAGTACACTTTGGTTTAAATCTTGCCCATTACCCGTAGCATCATTTGACTATGGCTTGGAAGTGTGAATAGAAAATTACTCTTATCAAACCTTGTGCGTGATAGAAAATTTGGCTTAACAAACCACATCTCATTTCAAGCCAGGCTTATGAAAGGAGGAGAGAGCCCATGAACTTGTTGCTTATTTCTTTTCCCAGCAATGAGATACTTTCAATATCAGTGTTAAACTTAAACTGTGGTTCTGTCACGATGTCTGTCCTACAAAGAGAGAACTCTATGACTGGGAACTGGATAGCCTGAAGGATCTCATGATTTCTTTACTGCTTGCACAGAATAAGTACTTACAAAATATCTGCAAATCAAGATACTTTGTAATCTCCTAATGAGTAAACATAATTGAATACTTTATATGTATTTCACTCTATCTCCCTGAGGGGACTCGGCGGATTCCAGCATACACAAACACAAAGGCAAACGTTCAATGCGTAGAGACAACATGACACAGATAACACAGATAAAGATAAAAGCTTCCCCTTCCGGCTCTGAGGGATGGTGCTCATCTCTGGTTCTGGGGGTGGTGCTTATCTCCATTTCTAAGCCAAAGAACCTGTGTTGTCCATAGACACCTCCAAGGTAATGTGGCTGGCATGACTGCATGGAGAGGGGTTTCTTTCCCGCCGATGCGGCACCTATTGATCTACTCACATTTGCATGTTTTTGAACCGCTAGGTTGGCCGAAGCTGGGTCTAACAGCAGGAGCTCACCCCACCCTGCAAATTTGAACCACCAACCCTCCAGTCAGGAAGTTGAGCAGCTCAGTGGTTTAACCCGTTGCATCACTGCAGTCCCAATATCACATGGAATTAACTTGACCAACATGTTCTTGGACTGGATAAGAATTTCATCTTAACTTTATTGTTGCATTCTCCTAATATAGCAAATATGTTAATACTACATGAGGCTTATTTTGCTTGTTATTATAGATAACTATTTAGTGAAAGCTAAAAAGGGATATGGACTCTGTATACACATGAAGGTTATTCATGGAAAAATAGCACCATAGATCTGTCTGTGCATTAAGAGCAGCCTGTTTTTCATACTTTAAGCAAGTGGTGCATCTTCTGGCTGGAACGTAAGTGATGAGTGAGGAAAAAAGTAAGAAAATGTGGCAACAGTGACAGGAACATTTGTTCTATTTTTGCTGTGCGCAACAACACAGGACCTGCAATTTCTTGTTTTGAAAATCCCTTTAGGCCATCAGAAGGCAAGTGTGTATACAATGAAAGATTTCTTTTATCTCATTCCCCCATATGCTGTGCAGTCATCAACTCAACATCACAACCTGCTTTTAAAAGTCTCCCAAGAATTCAGCTTTTGCCTCTATGTTCCAGTTTTCCCTAATTCACAATTTCATACCCAGAAATTCCATATATTTTAGATAGATATTATTTTAAAATAACACTACATGTGTTACAAGCTTTGAATGTGTTAACATGTAATATTTAAAGATTCTGTTTGTCTCTCCTTGGCTTTAAAGTGTTTTTCTCCATGTAATGTAACTACTAGAGAAACTTTAGCAGGGGGGAAGGATGGGCAAAGGGGATAGATGTATTAACACTAGTGATGGGAACTAGAGAATGACTTTTTTTTATTAGTGTATATCTTCTATTTCTGGCATGACCTATTTTACAAGTTTATTGTGAGGATAAAATGATAAAGTCTTTCTAGGTTTTTCCTAGTTTCAAACAGACCTCACAACCTCTGAGGATGCCTGCCATAGATGCAGGTGAAACTTCAGGAAAGAACATGGCCATATAGCCCAAAAAACCTACAACAACCCAGTGATTCCAGTCACGAAAGCCTTTGATGATACTTTATGGATTTGTCTATGGCCCCTTCTACACTGTCCTATATCCCAGAATCCGATCCCAGATTATCTGCTTTGAAGTGGATTATATTAGGCCTCTTCTATATAAAATTCAGATTATATCCTTTGAACCGGATTATATGGCAGTGTAGATTCATTTAATCCAGTCCAAGGCAGATAATACAGATTATCTGCTTTGATAATTTGGATTATCTGGCAGTGTAGAAGGGGCCCAAATCATAGTTCAAAAACATAGCTCAGTCACCAAATCCAAAGTTCCATTCAAGAGTTCACCAAATAGAGATTTAGACTGTAGTAGTTCCACAAACATTGCTCCCACCAAACTACCAGCCCCAACCTCAAGTGCTGTCACCTGTTGGTCCTCCTCTGAGCCAACCAATTAGATCTCCTCAGTTGGATGGCATTCCAGCCTAGCTGGAATGCTTAACTCCTGTCCTGCTCCCTGGAGTTCCTGATCCTGCCCTAACTCTGTGTCCCTACTTCCCTGAGGCTCTTGGTCCTGCTCTGCAGGGGTAGATTCCTTAGTGTCAGGTTGCTACTCTCTGCTTGCCCTTAACTCAGATGCTGAGCAAAGCAGCCCTTTATCTTTGTCCTCATCACTAATCCTGACTTCTGGGTTTTCCCTGGGGGGTGGTGATAATGCCCTCCTGGGTCAAGCAGAGGTTGACAGAGATTTCCCTACTCTCCTGCCCTCACACCTCTTGTCGTGCCATTTTGACACACCAGGAGCTTTCACCGGAGGGACCTGAGAATGCAGCCAGGCTCCTCACGTAAATTTTGAGGGTAAATGGGGGGCTGGGAGGGAAGGTTGGGGGTGTCATCCTGCTCCTTTGGGCTCTTAGAGCTTGAAGAACTGGGATCACACCAGGGGTTTGATGCCTGGGATCGAGGAAGTGGTCCTGGAATAAATCCCCACAGGGCCCACACCTGGAAAGATTCGAACCTTACATTATTTATTTCTTTATTTCATCTGGAGTAAACTGGGAAATTCCAGTTTACTCCGGATTAGTTCAAGTTTACCTGTGGCGTCATTTGGAGACCTCAGGGAAACCCATGACAGGTTCCGCATTTTGGGCCTGTCTGATGGGTCCTAAGGCAGATGAGTTGCATGACGAGGGCCTCATGTAACTCATCTGCCTTAGGGATGTAGCACATGGCCAGTAGGCAATTCTCAAAGGGACAGCAAACTAGTGAAATGTCCTTTTGTGCCATGTTATAATATGGAAATAGAGCATAAGGATAGTATAGGGTTTGGGTGTTGGACCATGAATCTGAACACTAGGGTTCTGATCATCACTCAGCCATGAGACAGGAGCCCACGGTGGTGCAGTGGGTTAAACCCCTGTGCCGGCAGGACTGAAGACCGACAGGTTGCAGGTTTGAATCCGGGGAGAGGCAGATGAGCTCCCTCTATCAGCTCCAGCTCCTCATGCGGGGACATGAGAGAAGCCTCCCACAAGGATGATAAAAACATCAATTCATCCGGGCGTCTCCTGGGCAACGTCCTTGCAGATGGCCAATTCTCTCACACCAGAAGCGACTTGTAGTTTCTCAAGTCGCTCCTGACACGACCAAAATAATAATAATAATAATAATAAAAGCCATGAGACGTATTGGGAGTCCTTGGCCTAGTCATATACTCTCAGGCTGGATCTACACTGCCATATAATCCAATTCAAAGCAGATAATCTGGATTTTCTATGGCAGTGTAGATGGGGCCTCAGTCATAGAAGAAAGCAATGGCAAACCTGCTTTGAATAATTCTTGCCATGAAAATCTTATGACGTTATTACCATAAATCAGTGTTGACTTGAAGGCCTGTTATAACAACAATAATAAAGGAAACCACAAAAGCTATATCATGATAAAAGTCGTAGCCACACCTTTGGCAGTTTGTTTAAATATCCGTATGATACTATAACTCATTTAACTTTTCTGTTTTTCCATATTAAGTTAAATATTTATCTTTTCTCTTTCATTATGTAAGTAAAGTAAGACTTAATTACAGACAGGATTTCCAATTGCAGGCACACTGGCAGCCTCCTCTTAGTCATTAGTCATTAACCTGAATGCCAAGTATTGGTATCATTTGCTTGAACGTTGGCAAAAGCAACATACAACAAATAACAACATTTGTTATGTCCTGAATTGAGGTATTCCAGAAATCTTGTGAAGTGGGGTTTTTTTTCAAGTAGAAGAACAGAACAACTAGAATATTGTCACTTGTTTTCATCTGTTCCTGTCAAATTCAACTCAAACCTGAAGCAATCAAGTCATTGCTTTCAAATTTCGCTTGGCTAATCCTTCCCTTCTTTGGGGTACCTCCAATACCTACATATCTTTTAAAATATATTAACCACCGTCAATGTTGTTATAAAAGAACAACACTGAAGATTACCAAGGGAAATATTCAGGAAAGATTTATGATACCTGTTTGTTTGCCAAGGAACTTAGATTGCTTCCAGAAAATCCTTGCTTGGAGCACTTAATTTTGGAGCTTGGCTAGAGGGCATAGCAGATGCCAGGCGAGTCTACTGGAACATGCTGTGCCCTCGTGTGAATGAAGAATGCATCCCATAACAACACACGTAAACCTGCTCATCAGCTGCACATTTCAGGAAAAAAAAATGGTAGATGACTGTCACAGAAACTTGTCTGAGAGATGCTCAATCATGCATTGTGCCTTGGCCTAGGGCCAACTATCAGTGGCTGTATATATCTACTTTGTCTATCTATATACAGCCTCAATGAAAAAGAAAGGGAAAGTATTTTTCTCCCTGAACCTGGAAAAGCAAATTGCAAAGCCACTGTTCAGTGACATCTGGGGGATACTGGGAGTTACAGTAAGTATAGTGAGCACAAACCAGATAACACATTTGTGTAACAGCTTAGACAATCTATAGGTCAGTTGGGTTGGGGACAAAAAAGTTCCTGCTCCCTCATCCAGTTCTGGCACTGTACAGAAACCTCAAATCTTTTCCTTTTACACATGTATTCTATATTCCTATTATTCAATATCAAGACAGGAGCTCCCATTGGTGCATTGGGTTAATCCCTTGTGCTGGCAGGATAGGTTGCAGATTCGAATCCAGATGAGCTCCCTCTGTCAGCTCTGGCTCTTTATGAGCACAAACCAGATGTTTTACCATCCTTTTGATGTCTTACCATCCTTGTGGAAGACTTCTCTTATATTCATAAGAGAAGCCTTCCACGAGGATGGTAAAACATCAAAACATTCTGACATCCCCTGGACAACATCCTTGCAGATGGCCAATTCTCTCACACCAGAAGCAACTTGCAGTTTCTCAAGTCGCTCCTGACACATACACACACAATATCAAGACCCATTCTAAAGTCTTGTCAGCAACCAACAAAGTGTCATCCTTAGTAGAGCTTGAGAAAGTTTTTTGGGGGGGGGGTGGTTTACAAATCCCCCATTGCTCGGTCAGCATGGCCAATGCGTATGGTGGCTGGGAGATGTAATATAAAAACCACTTCCCCAAACTCTCATCCCCTTCCATGGGACCTCAGTAGCTTATAATTGAGGTCTTTTTCTAGTTTCTTTTCTCATGGGAGAAGGCAGGAGAAAGGATAGACTGATAGGCTGGGTAGTAAGAGTGTGTGAAACAGCAGAAATCCTATCTGTTGTCGTTCTGAATTTTGGGTCTCCCCCCCCCCCCCAGTTCTGTTTTTTGGGAACATTCCTCTTGAAACAGTAACAAAACTCTGGATAGCTAATTATTAATCTGAACACACGCACACCTCCTAATCTCCCAAAATCTTCCAGAAAACAGAACGAAAGGATAGATTGATAGGCTGGATAAATGGAAAACCTAAAGAATTCACCTAGTCCACTGGTTTCTCAGCTCTATTGATTTAGATGAAAGCCACGATTTTTCTCTAGCTTTTATTTGTTCAATGGAAGTCTGGACTTAAATCAATCACCTGTTAGGAAGACATCAACACAGCACATTCAGCAGTTCAAACAAATGCACCTTCTGCGTAGCTGAATGCCTGGGAGCAACAGCTGTTCTTTAAAGTCACGGGTATTTGATCTTTCTTTAAACATTGATGCTGTGGGTGCCTAAATCAGTGGAAATATGCATTTTGCCAGCTAAAAGCTGTGGTACCAGCCTATTTACCCTTGAGAATGTGAACAAGGTTATGCATCCAATTTAGCCTGCATGTGTTCAGTACTAAGCCATTTCAAGGTGTTTTTAAAAAGCTGTCTAGAACTCATTTGTCCCAATATGCATTTGTAAGTATAATCAAAGAACCTGTACACCTAGAAATATTTCATTTTTCATCTTACGACTGAGTTTAACTCCATACCTAACTATACTATCTGGCTTAATTTCTCTCTCTTTTTCCTCCTAACACCAATATCACAAAAGTTTCTTGGACGCTGGAAATTTGAGGTTTTTCAAAGCCCCACAGAAACCAAGGGACACTTGGCAAGCTTTGCTAACCACAGATGTTTCAGAATGGAATTTAGGAATGTCAAAAGAGAAAGACTTTTGTGCAGAAGGGACACTTGTACAGCAATGGGTGCTCAAAAGGTACAAACGCAAAACATAATAATAAAGCAGGCATTTTTATACACAAGGGTTTTTATGCATTAACATTGTTACGTTTCGAACCTCCCTCCCTTCCTTCTGATTGGCCAGCGCCGACAAGCCGGCTGGCATTTACCAAGCCTCTAATTGGTTGAGAGGTGGGTCTTAGCCGATGTGAGCCCTACCTGGTGTAGGCAGTGGTGATGTGGCCAGGGATCTCCTCTCAGCTGGGCAGGGAGGCACTGGGACGTCCAATGAGCCGGTGGGGCCTCCCTGACGGGGGCGGAGAAATCTCCAGGGGCTGTGCCAACCCCTGGGTATGTAGCAATGGAATGCTGGAGACAAAGAAAGTCCAAAAAGATGATTGTCTCCTTTTATTTAGGTGTGGGGTGGCAGTGTTCAATAACAGTGGCAATTTCACAACCTATGCTTTTGTGACTAGAATCCACTTGAGCAGATATATGTTCATTCACAACAGCACTGAGGTCAGCAATGTATTTTATTTTTAAGAAGAGCAGCCCTGTTAACCTAGGTAAAGGTAAAGGTTTCCCCTTGACATTAAGTCTAGTTGAGTCCAACTCTGGGGGTTGGTGGTCATCTCCATTTCTAAGCCGAAGAGTCGGCGTTGTCCATAGACGGCTCCAAGGCCATGTGGCTCGCATGACTCCATGGAGTACAGTTACCTTCCTGCCGAAGCGGTATACAGTGTTCCCTTGCTACTTCGCGGTTTGCGCTGTTTTGTGGGTTTTTGAAAATATTAATAGAAATATAAAATATTTATGTCATGTGGAGGCCAGGGACCCTGGAAGCGCAGCAGCCTGAGGCATGGTTGGGAAGGCCTGCCTCCCTGGCCTCCACAGACCCCGGAAGTGCGGTGGCCTGAGGCACGGCGGGGAAGGCCTGCCGCCCTGGCCTGCAGCTGCCTGCTTGACTACGGAGGCTCTGCCCGGGTCTGCGGAGAACAAGGAGGCAAGCAGACACCCTCAGGATGGGCCCAGAGGCAGGTAAGGAAGCATGGGTAAGAAAATAATATAAAAAATATTGTATCAATATTAAAATTAATATAGCGTCCCTACTTTGTGGATTTTCACTTATTGCGGGTGGTCCTGGAATGGAACCCCCGCGATAAGTGAAGGAACACTGTATATTGATCTACTCACATTTGCATATTTTCAAATTGCTAGGTTGGCAGAAGCTGGGGATAACAACGGGAGTTCACCCCATCCTGCGGATTTGAACCACCATCTTTTCAGTCAGCGAATTCAGCAGTTTAGAGGTTTAACCCACTGCACCACCACTGCCCCCTCCTGTTAACCTTTTGCAAGAAAAAAACAGCAAAGAGTCTTGGGTCACCCTAAAGGCTAATGCATTTATGAGGACGTACTTTTTCATGTTACTACAGTTGCCTTCTTGGTATATTAGAGTTCTGCTAGTCATTAAAATCCCAAGGTAGATGTTTCAAGGGCATTAACATGTTTCAAACGGATATTAATGCAGCTCATTTTCTCCTAATGTGATTTTTCAAACAGACTTGATCATCTTATCATGCTGTATAGAAGGTAAAGGGCATTTAACAAACCACCAAACCTGCAGTAATTGATGGGGCAGTGGGATAATTTACATTTTAATCTTATTAATGCCTTCATGTCAAAAGTGCCTGAAATAATCTGTTTGAACATGAGACTAGGGTTATAATTCTTCTAGAGAGCTTGGGTCGCTTTCTGATGAATTGGACCACAGGTTAAACATAGTTTCATCCAGGTGAATAAAGTACTTTCTCCAAAATACCATGTCAGTGAATCATTTTGTTACAGTCAATTATTTTAATCTGTAACATGCATTCCTGTGAGTGATCTGCTTTTGCACTTCCTAATAAGATGATAACTGCAAGGGAATATTTCATGTGGAAAATACAGATCTAGATCTTCATAACACAGATACTGTTGTTATTACTACAGTATTTTTATTATATAATCCTGATGCTAGAATTGGATAGATTTTAATAGATTAAAGAGATAGACAGATGAGATAAAACATGGAAGATATTCTCGAGAGAATGGAACAGTTAAAAGAAACCCAACAATAACATAAAAATTAAGATGCATTATTTAAGCTAGGATGCATTTCATGTTTGCTAAAAAATGCAAAACGTGTCTAGTGTGCACTATATTATATTATACTTTGGAAAATCGGTATTTCCATTGCATTGCCCTCAGTTTAGAGATTATATATCAGGTGCTAATATTCAAGTTCACTTTTAAATCTCTAATAGGCATGCAGCACTCTACAATGATGGATATGGAGAGGTAGTTTCAGCTTGGGAAGAGGAACAACCCCAAACTTTCCTGCAGTCCCAGCATAAACAATGTCATGGCCAGAATCACTGGGTTGCTGTGAGTTTTCCAGGCTGTATGGCCATGTTCCAGAAGCATTCTCTCCTGATGTTTCACCCACATCCACAGGCATCCACAGAGGTTGTAAGGTTTGTTTGAAACTAGACAAGTGGGGTTTATATATCTGTGGAAATATAAACCACATATATATAAACCCTACTTGTCTAGTTTCCAACAGACCTCCTAACCTCATGCTCCTGGAACATGGCCATACAACCCGGAAAACTCACAGATCTGCAAGTAACTATGTCAATAGTTACTTGCAGATCTGGGTTGAACTCATGTGGTCAGTGTTGGCTAAAATGTCTCTAAGAGGAGCTGCAGGTGAATCAGTCCAGCCTCTGTCTAAATTCTCACATGGCAATTGTACAACTTGATGATCTAAAATTGTACATATTACTGACACATCCCATTGGATTAATGTAGGAGTTAATAAAGAATCAGGACCAACATATCATTCATTGCATCCTTCTCCCTAGGCAGAACCTTAATCACCGCATCAGGAATAGTAAACAGAATGACAGCTAATTTGCATGCTAAATGCCTGCAGTTCCATAATTGCACTTCCCCGTAAACTTCGCAGATGTCAATCTTGGTTCCTTATTCATTGCTGCATTCCTGTAGTACCGCTTTTTTGGAAATTCATAGCATCTGCCTATAATATAAATAATAATTGCTGTTGAACAATCAGGAGGCCCACACTTAGAAATCAGAACAGTGTTTACAAGTGTGTTCTGGCATGTTTTTACTAGAAGTTTGAATTTTTAAAAAAGCATGACCATTGTTCTATTTTTCGAATTTATTTGTATGACTAATGGAATAGAAAATTAGCAAAGACAGCAGATTCTTAGAAGTGGCGTGAATTTTGTATTTATCTTTTAGGCTCTTTATTGCCCATTCCCTCAAGTACAAGTCAATCCGAATATAAGCTGAGGAACCTAATTTTACCACAAAACACTAGGAAAACTTATTGACTCAAGTATAAGCTGAGGGTGGGAAATGCAGGAGCTACAGGTAAATTCCAAATTAAAATAGAGACCAATAAAAGTACATTAAATGAGGCACACCTCCCTACTCATCCATCTCACCCAGAGTTTTTATAATTTTATAATTCTATCCATTGCAATTTGGCCCAGCCCTCTCTGTGCAATTTTTATTATTTTATTTCATTTCCTGTGTCTGACTTTGACTTTGTATTAACTTGTTTTGCTTATATTTTATTTTATTTTATTATTTGCTGTATGTATTTTATTTTGATCTGTTGTAATTGGTGGGCTTGGCCTCATGTTAGCCACCCCAAGTCCCCCTTGGGGAGATGGTGGCGGGGTATAAATAAATTATTATTGTTGTTGTTGTTGTTGTTATTATCCATTGGTTAAATGTTTTTGAATATTTACATAAAATTGTAATTTGAGATAAGACCAATCCATTCTGATTAAACCATTATTCTAACCTTCTTCAATGTAAATATGCTTATGTAGCCTTCCAATAATCACCATAGTTTATTTTAACTATACATTTTGGGGGAAATGCTGTGTGTACATGAATAAGAAAAAGTGGGAAAGACTGGCACCAAGAGAGAAGGAGAGGAATGAGAGTTGGGTTGCTGTGTGGAGAGGTGAGAGTCCTTGCAGGAAGATGTGGGGCTGAAAGAAGCCCTTCTTTCAGCCCCATGCCTTCACGCCAGTATCCTCACCGAGCGGGGATTTCTCAGCCTTAAAAAAGGGTTAAAAAACTAGACTTATACTCAAGTATATACAGTAATTGCAAGCTGTCATACTTGAACAAATTGAAAGATACTTAATAAAAACAGATTATATCAACATCAGAAGTGTGACCAGAAATAGGAGTAGTTGGACCAATTCAGGTGGTGAATTGAAGCACTGTCGCCACCATTATCCAAAGCTGCTTGTTGTTATTGTTGTGTGCCTTCAAGTTATTTTCAATGCATGGCAATTATCGTCAAAGTTGAAAAATTGAAGTGTTATATACAGGAAATGTTCCCTATCTTTGGAGAGATCCAAGGGAGAGAGATCTACAGTCCTTCTTTCCCCAGTTTGCAGCCTTGAAGCCTACCCTTAAAAAATAATCGGAAGGCATTCTTTGCAAACATATCTTCTGCTATATGAAGTTTAAAAAACTCACTGCTGTGAAATTTGATTCCTTTGTTAAAAATCCAAACCACTAACTATTGTGGAACTTACAAAACTAAGGAAAGAATGGAATTACCTTCACACAGAAAAAAATTGAATTTGTAGAAAGGTAAACTGCTAATAAAGTATGAAACAGAGCATTCATGGAACTGATTAGAGTAAACCAGTGAATGTAATCAGTTGAACATATCAGAGAGAAAAACCCGGTAATGTTAATAACTATGCTCTTGAAAATCTGACCTTGTATTTATGCAAATATTTTTAAACTGCACCAAAATGCATATATCCATACTGAAAAGCCTGCTCCTGACTAGGAACAATTTGTTGTCATGCTAAAGAAAAGAGAGGACAATCGAGAAGGTATAATCTAGTCTCTAACATGAAAGTACAAACAGCATGGACACATCACCTCTGATTACATTGGGTGTCTCAATGAGGTCTGCCAAGGAGACACATACAACCTCATCATACTCCCCTTTTGCCATGGAACCCATTACACAACATGCTTCTACTTCGGGGGGGGGGGTCGTGGCAAAAGGGAAGAGGAACCAGCGTACACCGTGTTGCATTTGTAACAATGGGGGGGGGGGGAACCTGGATGTCAGATGCTTCCTAACAGGGGAAGGGGCCAAAGGTAAGTCAGGTGATGCGGGGCGTGGGGTGACGAGTTCTCCACCCACCCGCTAGGACCCCACGGATTTGTCATGATGCATAGTGAATTCCAACGTTAATGTGATAAGGTCCAAGGTCTAAATGGCCCTCTAAGTCGGACTTGGCCACGGTGGTCCACGCTCTTGTTACATCCCGACTGGATTACTGCAACACACTCTACGTGGGGCTGCCTTTGAAGACTGCTCGGAAACTCCAACTGGTCCAACGGGAGGCAGCCAGATTGCTCACCGGAGCGACATACAGGGAGCACACCACCCCCCTGTTGTGTCAGCTCCACTGGCTGCCGATCCAATTCCGAGCACAATTCAAAGTGCTGGTTTTGACCTATAAAACCCTATACGGTTCCGGCCCAGTGTATCTGTCTGAACGGATCTCCCTCTACGTCCCACCTCGGAACCTAAGATCTTCTCGGGAGGCCCTGCTCTCGACCCCGCCTTTATCACAAGTGAGGTTGGCTGGGACGAGGAGCAGGGCCTTCTCGGTGGTGGCCCCCCACCTATGGAACTCCCTCCCCGGGGAAATTAGATCGGCAACTTCCCTTCTTTCATTTAGGAAAAAATTGAAAACCTGGATATGGGACCAGGCATTTGGACACCCGGGCAGCTAAAGAAAAACCTAATGACGAGATGGAACTGGTCGAGATGGATTGGACTTATGAAACTTCGAACGCTGAACTCAGGATTAACCTACTGCTGTGTTATTGTATTAATGTGTATTGATGTTTTAAATTTTAAATTTGTAATTGTTTAATTTGTTTATATATGTATGTATATGTGATAAAGGCATCGAATTGTGCCTTCCTCTGTAAGCCGCCCTGAGTCCCCCCCCCCGGGGGTGAGAAGGGCGGGGTAAAAGTGACGGAAATAAATAAATAAAATAATAATTCTTCTGCTTCACCATTCCTAAATGTGCAAGCCTCTGGCTGTGCCTACACTTATATATTCAATTACAAAAAAAAAAAAAAATACAGTTGGCTCTCCATATCCACTGATTCTGCAGTCACAGATCTCACCTCTCGTGGCTTAAACAAAATCTTGATTTTGCCATCTTATACAAAGAACACAACTTTACGATGTGGGCTTACATAAATTTTGGTATTTAGGTATGGTGGTGCTCCTGGAACCAAACCCCAGCAACCTACAATATATGTTGATATACTTTGTTTCTCTGTTTCCCAGAGCACAAAGTTTGAGAGATGTGAACCTAGTGAGATCCGTTTGCACCTCCTATCTAAAGGGGAGGCTGTAATTTAAATGGAGAATGTGCAGGGGAGTAGCAGAAAACTCCTCTTGCAGCTGCTCTGGTCAGATAGGAATTGTGCTGATCCTGGACTTTATCCTTCAGAGATTCAACACCCATACGATTTGGAGCAGCTGTAAAATGATGAATGGACCCATCATTAACTAACTGCCCTAGTTTTCCCATTGACCTGCTTGTGGTAAGTGGGATAAAATGAACAAAGGATCATACACTGAATTATTTGTTTTTCTGTTTCATGGCTTGGATTAATAGTCATGTTGGGTTTTAAGAGTGACTCATAATAAAATTCTTGACACAGCTCAGCTCATTTCTATTAACTATTAGCCGCTAGGAAACACATTGTATAACATAAGAGAGGTCAGTGAGGACAGGCTTTTCTCAGCTGCCAGACTGATTCTGCTCCCATTCACAGGACCTTTCATCTCTGTCATCTTACATATGTCATTTGTGTAGCGACATATGGCACTGGCAAGCACTCAGCAAGAGCGCTTCTATCTGACTAATATGAAAAATTGCCAACAGCACATAATCTTTGTTGCTGGATGGTCAAGCAAATGTTAACACTTATCCATGCTGAAATGTCAAAGATGTGGCCTCACAAAAGTAACTGAGTAGACGATACCACAAAATTCCATGCAGACAGGATAATCAACACACATTGTGTTTTAGAGCAGTAGTTTTCAACAGTATGTGACACAGAAACAGTTTAGCAAAATGTTCTTAATTTTTATTTCTTTTACAGCATTTATATTTTGCCCTTCTCACCCTGAAGGGGACTCAGGGCAGATCACCAAACACATACACAGCAAACATTAAATGCCATTAAACGGACAGGACAGACAACAGATAAATGTATTATGTCAGCATATTCTCCAACTTCGGTGTCCTGGAAGTTTTGCTCAATTCCGGCCATAGGAGAGTGCTGTCGTTCCATCCTTTATGATGAAGAGCCTTGATCACAGACTTCCTCCTTCCTTTGATCACCAGCATTTTCTGATATTTCTTTTTTTAAGGTGCGGTAAAATACCTCCCTGCTTAAGCGATGCCCGATTTCCCTACTCACAGCTCACAGCTGTTTTCAAACTGATTAGGTGGACAGTATGCTGGGCTGAAGGTTGGGTACTCACCCCGACCCGGGCTTCAAACTGCCAACCTTTCAATTGGTAAGATGTATTGCTGCTGGTGATTAATCAGCTGTGCTAAAGTGACAATTTTAGTTTTTAAATTTGGCACAACAAAATCAATCCTCCACAATATTATTGTCATTTCCCACTGTGTGTATGTGCCTTCAGGTTCACTTGTTGACTTATGTCAACCACGTGCATAGGATTTGTTTTTTTTAAGCAAGTGATATTCAGAAGTGGTTTTGCCCGTTACTTTCTCTGAAATACAGTCCACATTGCCTGGTATTCATTGGTGGTTTCTCATCCAAGTGCTAACTAAGGCTGACCCTCCTTTGCCTAAAAGATTAAATGGGATCGAATGCCTTTCTGGAATTTAGGTCCTGAATCATTATTTTGTTAGTGTTTATTCTGAGCAATACATTATTGCTCTTTATGTCCACACAACTGAAATCGAACAACACAGTATATTGATAGAATGCCTATATAAACATATACATGTCTCTCTTTAAAAATGTGTTTTCATTATGGGGGGATCCAGGTTTTTTTCTGGAAATGATTGGTGTGATGTAAGGCCCCTTCCACGCAGCTGAATAAAATCCCACGTTATCTACTTTGAATTGGAATATATGGTAGTGTGGACTCAGATAACCCAATTCAAAGCAAATACTATGGATTATTTGATTTGGTAATCTGGATTATATAGCAGTATAGATCCAGGTCCCTTCCACACAACCCTATATCCCAGAATATAAAGGAAGAAAATCGCACATTATCTGCTTTGAACTGGAACATATGCAGTGTGGACTCAGATAACTCAGTTCAAAGCACATTGTGGAATTTTCTGCCTTGATATTCTGGGATATAGGGCTGTGTGGAAGGGGCCCCAGCCTAATATTGTATGACTAGCCAAGGTCTTCCAGTAGGTTGTCATGGCTGAGTGACTATCACCCTAGGGCTCTTCCACACAGCCATATAACCCAGAACATCAAGTCAGAAAATCCCACAATATCTGCTTTGAACCAGGTTATCTGAGTCCACACTGCCATATATTCCGCTTCAAAGCAGATAATGTGGGATTTTATTCAGTTTTGTGGAAGGGGCCCTAGGCTCCAGAATCATGGTCCAACACCCAGATATTGTGGAATTTTCTGCCTTGATATTCTGGGATATAGGACTGTGTGGAAGGGCCCCAAGATACAAAAGGCTGAGGACCACTCTTTTTATGCCATTGGTGCTCCAAATGTTTTGTACTTCAAGCCCCAAAGGTTCATGTTATGATGGTCAGGCACTGATAAACACTAAAACACAGTCGTCCTTGTTGATCTTCTTACGTAAAAAAACAAGTCACGTGATGTTAGAATTCCAACACTATGTACCAGGGATAAATAGAACATGGCCATGTACTGAATAATCAATTCCAAGTAAGTAGGGCACCTCATCTTAGAAGTATACATCTCTGATCCCATCTAGAGTATCTTCCTGCTCCTCAAATTTCAGCTTTCAACTAGATACCAAAGTATTCTAAAGTTCTGTGCTCACGGTGTCCTCATTTCTACCTTTTGAAAAGACTCCTACAGCAAAGGACTCAGTTCATTCAGCTGCTGAAACTTTCCAGGGACATAATAGCATGCTTTTGATTCACATTCAATCAGTCAGTATACTTTATCATGCAGCCACCCCATCTGCCCATCTACAGTTAACTTTCCCCATTGACTTCTTTAGAAGAGAAGAAAAAAGAAAAGAAAACCTTTGTGGAGTGATACCTGAGTACCTGGGGTCTCAGTTGGGCTGGTGTATTGTTAATCTTGTGGTTAATGAACAGGAGCACGGAGCTATCAATTCAGGTCATTGTGAATCTTTCAAAGAAGTGGGTTAGCACCACAGCCTAGAATCTTTAGTGATTATTGTATTCAAGGGAAGAGAGACCTACACAATATCAATTCTCTAGTTTATTTACTTAGCATGTGACTATGCATTGCGGGGGAAGGAGATCTTTCATTACTTGCTATTCCCAAACAGCATTAAATATCTTCACATTCTGCTGTTCTACCAAGAGGCAAATACACACTGAGCAAACTGTGATTTTTCTTTTTTTAAATGGCCTGTAATTATGCTAGCTTTCATCTACTGAATAGAATCATAATTGCTTTAGGAAAAAAATACGCTTGAACTTATTTAACCATAAATCAGTTTTTTGATCATAATTAGCATGCAGCTTTTTAGGTCACATATACATGCATTATTATGTTTTAAGATCATCGGCTTTCAAGTACTATTTCAAGAATAATAGTATTGCAACACATATGCTTTGATCACTGTAATTTCCTTCATTTTATTTTCAAACTAAGTTGGATGTTTTTATTTTCTTTCATACTATAATTTTGTCTCATACACATAGAGAGCAAGCCCAGCAAACTTCCTAACATTAGGCAAATAAGGTTGGTTTCCTAGGGAACTATTACAAGTAGTGATAGGGTACCATTAATGAATATGTTAAATATACCGTAAGAGTGACACATCTTGAATTCTGACCCAAGATATCTTGAGAATATGGAGTGGTGAAGACAGTTAAAAAAATATAAATGTGGGACCAGTTTTAAGGTTTGGAGACTAACACCAGTTTTCCATGCACCACTCTAGAGTCTGGCACCATTGTGATGAGTGAACTTCATCAGCAGTTGTGGCAGGGCAATGCCAGAGCCCAGCCTGTTCTCCATTACCCTCCACTACCTTGTAGGACCAGTATGGGCAGGACCATGGGCCCATCTAATTCGATCACAAACTCCAAATTCAACTGCTCCTGGGCATCAATATAATACATGGGGACTTTTGGTCCCTAACACAGAGTAAAAATAATGTCCCATGTTAGGTAAAGTTGGGCAATGCTCCGGAGCTTCCCTAAAGCTTTGAAGCAACTCCACACTTCAGAGAGTATGTGAACAGCTGGGTCAGTTCTTCTTCAAAACCAGCCTGGTTCACATGGGCCAATGCTACCATCTAGCTTTCTATGTGCTCCATATTGTGGTGAAAACAGGATGTCACTATGTGTAATTTTCATAACTGTGGTGGTGACCATAGAGCTCTAGAGAACTCATGGCGATTTCTGGGTGCCTTTGCAAATGTCAGAAAAGGCATCCTTGCAGCTTGGGATTGCCCCTTCCTTACACCCCTTCCTCTCCTCTGACATTGGCAAAGGCACCCAAAAACCTCACAACCTCTGATGCAAGCAAAACATCAGGAGAGAATGCTTCGAGAACATGGCTATACAGTCTGAAAAACCTACAACAATCCAGCACCCATGATGATCAGGAATTCTGTGGAGCTTTGTGGTTGCTGCTGCACCAACAAAGAAAAACAATGACACGGGTGACTGTCTAGCAAGGTTGAACCAGATGGACCATCAGGACTCCACTCCCACTTCCATGGTTTGGGTACAGAAATATGTAAACATTGTGGCAGAACCCAGGCTGGTTGCAAGCAGCAATATTTTTAACCAGCTCCAGATTTTGTGGCTCATGTATTTAATTCAATTACATTATCAGTTAAGGTTGACAGTAGGCAACACATCTTTTTAACTAAGGCTATTTTTAAAGTACAAATGTCAACATTACCTTGAGTCTAGAATAAATTATTAATTAAATGAGATAATGTTCTAAAGAGTCAACAAGACATTTCCCAGCTTGTTCTTTTGCCCAAGGCCTAGTTCACCTGGATTTTTATGAAATTGTTTCTTGCTTTTTGGTAACTTCATACCTTTGAGAAATGGCAAGGTTTGGGTCATAAAGTTTCTTAGGTGATCCCTCGTTATCCAAGTATGGTGGCCTTCCAAGGGTTTTATTTTTCTTGGAAGACATCTGTGCATGAGTTTTTTAAAAATGTGTGGAGGTTGGTGCACAGCCAATAAAGTCTTCGCAGAGTGAGGGTCTGCTTAACATCATGTCAGTGGCTTCTCAATATGTTACAGGCGTCTTCTGCCTTCACAGCCATTGTTACACGTACCATGTTAATTTCTGCCTGATCAGCCATTGAGGTCTTCAGGTCTTCAGATTGTGTGTTCCAATAAACCAGCAAGCATAACCATCAGAGTCATGTAATCCAAGGAGTGGCCGCAGGGGAGTTTCCAGACCAAGCACAACCATAAAGTATAGAAATTAAAGTATATACATCAAAGCTAGTCAATGTGATGGTCTTTAGATCTGGACAAATCCCTGAACCAATAGTTGCCATTCCCTGGCAAGTTATTAGAGAGGAAACAAACATTTGTAGTCAATGGACACAAACATGTTGCCAGTTTTTTGCTCCTTGGAAAAAAATAAAAATTGACACACTATGTGAGAAACATTGTTCTAAACTTCCGAAAGTATACAGATTTTAAATACATACATGTACCAAAGATATTATGTATTTTATATGCTTTGAAGTACAGTATATATGTTAAAGAAGGGGGGACCTGGGGAAAGAGGGTGAGAAAGGAAGGATAAAAGAGGGGGGGGGGAAGGGGAAGATTTGTTGTGGAATGAATAAGAAATTGGTTTTTCAGAGAAATCATACAGCTTTCCTTCTTTCCCAAATTCAAAACAGGCATTTGGGATCAGGCCCGTAGCCAGGATTTTGATTCGGGGGGGGGGGGGGGCTGAGTTTGATTCAGGAGGGGGGGGGCTGACTCTGAGTGAAAAAGGGTCTACCCTAGCAAACCTTTTATATCATTATCCCAATACCCCTATGCATATGGGATATATTGAGTATGGTGATCAGATCATGATATGAATAAACATAACAGTTTAAATAATGTACCAGTAAGGCCTTTTCACGGACCACCATGAGAATTTCGGGGGGGGGGGGGTTAAGACCCCAAAGCCCCCCCCCCCCCAGCTACATGCCTGTTTGGGATGAAGAAAGCAGGGACAAATATAATCATAGGCAGCATTTTCCGCTTCATTCTGGTAAGACTTTTAGAATAGGCATTTAACTTACATGGCAATTTAACACAAACTTAATAATTGGATTTCCCCACTTCTAATGTAAATGCAAATGAATTAATATTTGTAGCTTATTACCAATTGACTAAAGACATTAACCTTTCTTCTATGTTCTGCTCTCCAGTTCCTTCCAACCTCTGAGCATCATAAGGTTCTTTTTTTGCTTTTGGAGCTATTGGATAATCTGTTGTAGAAAGTCAGAGTTTCAGGCTTGCAAAGTTAAAAAAATACAGGCAATGAGCATGAAGACTGTCCACTCGCTGAAGTATTTAATATTCCGGTACACTGTACAGCAGGAACACTGGAAAATGAACAGGGAGATGTGGCTGTAAAAAGTTCAGAGACACAGGGCATAAGTAGTTTGTCGAGCCATTTGAAATTGTAATTAGACAATAGCATTGGCTTACACGTGAGTTGAACAAAACTGTGCAAAGTACATAGATGTGCACGAAAGCCTCTACTTCCAATGTTTCCCATCTGCCTAACTTGCTTTTTACTTGTTTACATGTACATAGCAAGCATGTTACAGCTTTCTGCTCAATGCATGAAGCTGCCATGAGACACATGGGTCATGGAGAATGTGATTTCCATGCAGAGACAAATACCTTATACCAAGGATGGGGATCATGTCTAGAACAAGGGTCCCCAAACTAAGATCTGTGGGCTGGATGCAGTCCTCCAAGGTCATTTACCTCCCCATCGCCCTACACCTTAGACTAAAGGTTGCTCTGAAATGACTTGAAAGCACACAACAATAACAGCCCTAATTAACTTGACTTTTTCATCAACCAAAAGCAGGTCCACGCATCCCATTGAAATACTGGTAAGTTTATGTTGGTTAAAATTGTTCTTCATTCTAAATATTATACTGTTCTTTCATATTTTTTGCATTAAGAATAAGATATGTGCAGTATGCACAGGAATTCATTCATGTTTTTTTTCAAACCATAGTTCACCCCCGTCCACCCCCCAACAGTCTGGGGGACCGTGAACCAGCCCTCCACTTAAAATGTCTGAGGACCCCTGGTCCAAAGAGAGTTGGGTTACATGTCTCTGCAACACTAGCCAGCAGAGGCAAAGCATGAAGGGAACCGCAATCCAGCAACATCTGGAAGAATGGGTTGATTCCCCCCATTCCCCTACTTTTAGTCCATTTTCTGTGCAGGAGAATGCACTTTTTTGAAATCAGTATAATCAACACCAAAAGAAGGATCAAATGAGATAGCTGGGGAAACATTTCTGGAGCAGATATAAAAATAGGTTTGAGTGTGTGCCTGAAAACTCCCACAGAGGTTTTATTTTTGGTACTCCAGATTCACAACTGTTTAACATAAACTGCTACGATAGCTTCTCCTTCTAACAGAAATTGGTAATTTGTTTCTTCAACTCTAATTCCGAAGGCTTCAATTAAGCCTTTCCTTCAATATTCTCAAGAAGACACTCTAAATTGGGTGTTTAGTACTACTCGCATTAGTAGGCCAATCCTATCTACGCTTACATATAAGTCTAACTTTGTTCAAGAGGGCATACTTTCTCCAGTAATTCTATCCTCTGTCATTGAAAAAGGTAAAGGTTTCCCCTCGTCATTAAGTCTAGTCGAGTCCAACTCTGGAGGGTGGTGCTCATCTCCATTTCTAAGCCGAAGAGCCAGCGTTGTCCGTGGACACCTCCAGGGTCATGTGGCTGGCATGACTGCAGCCCACCAAGACAGTACCTTTTGATCTACTCACATTTGCATGTTTTCGAACTGCTAGGTTGGCAGAAGCTGGGGCTAACAATGGGAGCTCACCCCATCTTGCAGATTCAATCTGCTGACATTGCAGTCAGCAAATTCTGCAGCTTAGCAGTTTAATCTGCTATACTACCACAGCACCTTTTTCTGTCATCTAGGTGCTTATTTAATTATACCTCAGAGCACAATACATCTCAAAGAGTATGTGCTTTAGAGATACATTTTCGCTCCTTTACAAAAAGGAGCATAGATTATCACTCATCTGAAATGCTTGGGACCAGAATTGATTTGGATTTTCTGAGATTTTGGAATACCTGTATTTACATATACATATATAATGAGATATCTTTGAGATTAGATCCAAGTCTAAACACACCTCATACACATAGCCTGGATAATATTATGCACAATATTTAAAAAATATTGTTGCATGAAACAAAGCTTATGTACATTGACCCATCAGAAAGCACTACCTTAGTCACCCACATGGACAATTTTGGGTTTTAAAGTATTTTTAATTTTGGATGTTAAACCTGTATGTGGAATATGTTTAGCATCCCTTCAAGGTCCTTTAGGAAATGTTCATGTTTATTTCCAGTGCACAGAAATATGATTCTATTCATAATTTTGCAAAGTGCATAGATTTATTGATCTTATTTTGGAGGCAATGCCTTCAATTTGCCCTTCCCATTCCATATTTACAAACCTGGAGGAGTAAGACTTTCCCTTCAGCCATATTTTAGTATCAGCTATGCACATTAAATAAATGGCAATTAGTTTTTGACTTCAGTCTCATCCCCCACTGCCAAAACACTGAAATTCAAATGGTAGCAATCCCAATTTTACAGACTACTCAATAAAACGTTAAAACAAAAGCAGAATATCCTGATAACAATCCAGAGAATTAATCTCTGCAAATAAAATTCAAGCTGTGATCTTTTAATTGAGATAACTCATTGAGGAACAGTGTATTCTGTTCATGGTTTTCCATTAACTTTCCTGTGACCTATTCTATCATTTGTGTCAGGTTCATCTTGTCTGAAAAGCTAAGAGGACAAGTCGTATTCTGTTTTCCTGATTTCAAGGGTGATGTTCTCTTCAGAAGAAACTCTTCTCATTAACCCGTAGAATAATTTATGTGAAAGGTGATGTGTTTTCCTTTTCTTTTCATCTTTTGTTTTCCTGCCTTCCCTACTTATCTTTGGGTTTGTAGTTTGGTACATGTTGTAAGACACAACATAAATCCAACGCAAAGACTGGCAGGACTTGTAGCTGCACTAATTGGTATACATACATACCCACATAAAATCACACACGTCTCCAATATTCTTCCTGTTTGGCGTTCTTCTCATGAATTCTGATACTAGCTCCAACTTTTTATTTCCAAAGAGTGGGATTTTTTTTATTTCAGTCCTGAGAGTTTGTCATACAAGTCAGGGGGAATTGTCATTAGTCTACATCTATTGTCTTGGTTCATCCAGCTATAATTTTGGGCAGAATCAGTGACAACATGTTGAATGAGGTTGTGCATTTGCCTCTGGTTATTTCTACATTTTAATTGAGCAAGTGCACTCTTGGCTGCTGTTGAAACCTGGATATTCAGACTCAGTGTTGAGTCCCACGTTATACCCCTACTATAACGCTAGATATCAAAAGGTCAGTAGCGTAATCCTGGATCGGAGTACATACCCGCTGTTAACCCTAGCTCCCCTTCCTACCTAGCAGGTCAAAAGCAGAAATGCAAGTAAATAAATAGGTACAGTTTTTAGCTTACTTACTTATTACTTAGGCAATCCCTCGTTGTCCGAGTAAGATTGTCCTCCAAATTCGGTGTCCTGGCAGTGGGTACGTAGATGACTATGGAGTCCTAGTCTTGACCTGCATGTTCTCCCACAGTGAGATCATTGCTTTTCAGGTGGAAGGCAGTTCCTGTCGGACTGATAGCCATGTAGTGGGTGGCTTTCACAGTGTTCAGCCTTATTTCTCTCATATTTAGCAGCAACTTCCCGTTGCACATCGGGGGGAGGGGGGAATGCCTGCTGGCTTGTAGAGTTTATCAACAGGTGTAGGTTTAAGACATCCTGTGATTATTCTGCATGTTTTGTTCAATGCTATGTTCACCTACTTTGCATGGGCAGACTTATGCCAAACAGGGCAGGCATACTCAGCAGTTGAGTAAGACAAGGTTAGGGCTGATGTTCTTATTAATTTTGGGTCTGCACCCCATGTGCTGCCAGTAAGTTTTCACTGGATGTTATTGTGTGCAGCTACTTTGTGGTTGGTGTTCAAGCAGTTTTTCCTATGTGCTAGTGTTCGATCTAAGGTGACACTGAAATATTTAGGATGGAAACAATGTTCAAGCTCTTGACCTTCCCAGGTGACTTTCAATTTCCTGTTGGCTTCACAGTTGCGTAGGTGGAAGGCACATACTTGGGTCTTGGCAAGGGTTAGGCTTTGGGTGGTTATCTTCTGCTGCTGATGTAGTAAATAATTGTCCTGTCTTGAGTTTTCACCTCCTGGCATACGTCAAGTCTTCTTGATTGGTGTTAGCCGTGTGTTGACATTTCTGTTATCATTGCCACAGTTCTTGTCACACTTTAATTTTTCAGCTGTAATTAGCAACTTTTAATTACAGTCCAGCAAGCAGGTTAGTTATTGTAGACCTTGGTCTTTTAGAATTAGTGTATTCAAAATTATTATTATTAGCTCCATTCATTCATTCATCCATTCAACTCAATTCATTCCCACATATCAAATTTACATTTATCAAATCTGCACATCAAATTTTTGTGACAGCCAACCATATCCTCTTTTAAGAAAAATTCCACCCTGATTTGTTATAATGACTCATCCACCAATCCTCTTACCCACTCAGGCAGTCCCCCACTGGTCCCATGGATCCGCCTTATGGAATTGTGTAATTTACAGTTTTATGAAACAGGAAGGGCATGTATTCAAAATATACCTCTGGTGCATGATTCTGTTACATCTCCAAGAATCCTGTCAACATACCCCACCCCCACCCCACACAGGCTGAAACATATCAAGTGAAGCAGGATCTAAGATTATATTCATTGGACCTCATCTCTCACCAAAGTTCAACCCCACAATTCCACAGGATGAAGCCATGGCAATTGAATTTTCTGGGTCCCTGTAATAGAGCAAAAGCATTCAGAGCCCCCCCCCCTTTTTTTTTACAGGGCATGTGTTAGTTAAGCCACAGTAATTATGTAGATATTAACATAATCCACAGCGGGGAATGATGTGTGAACAGTGTGAACAGACCTATCTTAAATGAGAAAAGCTTTCGCTTCGTTTTTGTAACTCTTAACTCTGTGGAACATGATGTTTTATTCATGCAAAATGCTATCATGTAGTAATTAAAATTGTTTCCCCGTGTCAGTTAACTCATGATTATGCCTTTTTGATATGACAAGTGGTTTCCTATAGGGATTAATAGAAAATGCTGTTATATTTTCCAAGCTCAGTGTTATTCACGTGAGTTAAAAATGTTTTCAGCAGAATTGTTGAAGGTTGATACTGAAATGTGATTCATAGACCTATGTGAGAATGCGCGAGCCTCCAAGTTCTTGGACTTCAACTAAAGGTCATAGCCATCATAGGATGATGCGAGTTGTTCACTAAGATCCAAAATGCTATAAATTTCCCACCAGTGCTATACAATCCTAGTGCAAATAATTATAAAGAGTCCTAATGACTATTTAATACTATTTTTAGCATTTGATACTCTCTGAAGTGTAGCGAGGGCTTCCTGGAGCTGTACTAATATTCCCAAAGGATTGATAGAGCTAATTTTTAATCTCAGGAATCAGCAATGGTACATTAGACTGCTGCTGCTTTCTTGCCTCAGATATCTTAGCAGTCCTACACAAAATAATAACTGGAAGAAGAAGAAGAGGAAGAAGAGGAAGAAGAAGAAGAAGAAGAAGAAGAAGAAATGCCATCAAAGCCAAAATTGAAAAGTTGACAACAGATTCCAAGTGTAGATTCTGCAAGGAAGCAGATTAAATGATGGATTTTATACTCAGCTGTTGCAAGAAAATTGCACAGATGGACTATAAACAGAGGGATAATAGTGTTGCTCAGATGATCCTCTGGAACTTGTGCCACAAATACTATCTGCCTGCGACAAAAAACTGGTGGGATCACAAGCCTGAAAAAGTTACACAAAATAAACACGTCAAACTCATTTGGGACTTCCGAATTCAGACTGACAGAGTTTTGGAGCACAATACTCCTGACCTCACGATCGTGTTAAAAAACAAAGTATGGTTCGTCGATGTTGCAATCCCATGTGCCAGCAGAATTGACGAGAAGCAACTAGAAAAGCTTACACAATACGAGGATTTAAAGATAGAACTGCAAAGACTCTAGCACAAACCAGTAAAGGCGGTCCCTGTTTCGATTAACACTCTGGGTGCAGTTCCTAAAGACCTTGGCCTTCACTTAAAAACAATTGGCGCTGACAAAATTAACATCTGCCAGCTGCTTAGATCTGCATGCATTATTCGCCAATACGTCACACAGTCCTAGACACTTGGGAAGTGTCTGATGTGTGCTCGAATACAAAAGCCAGCGTAGCGATCTTGTTTGCTGTGTACTAATCTTGTTGTGCATCAAAGAACAGGAGGAGGAGGAGGAGGAGGAGGAGAATGATGATGACAACTGGTGATTGTGGAAGTCCCCCATTTTTGCTTTTAAGAATTTCAGCTTGAAATTGACTGCTGTAATTTGGACATGATCCAGAATTCCACTAAATTTGGGGGCAGAAAGCAGAATATTCCAATTAATTATGACAGTTCTCCTTTTTTTTGCTTCTAGGAATATCCGTTTCTTTGGAATTTTGATTCTCGAGCCTAAAAATAAGGCACCACACCTTTGATGACAACCGAAAAACATTCTGTCAAATTTTGATGCATCTTATTTCCCGGTGATTTATGGTGGCTGCACTTCCTTTTTGCTTGTAGCAAGCTGCCCTTTTCGAATTTCAATTTGAAGCTCAGCGCTGCAATTTGAATGACAACCCAAAATGCTGTGTTAAATTTCGGGGCTTCTAGCAAGATGCCCTGAGGAGTTTTGTCTGCTGTAGAAAGACATATGGACATTGTCTTTTATTTTTACAGAGTTACATAAAGGAGAAAAAGAAGATGGCATACTTTGAAAACACTGCGCATTCACCAGCAGGGATTTCATTTATAAGAATACTGTACACGCTCAGTTTTATGTAATCAGTTAACACTTGCATAATGACATTTGCTTGCTGTAGATATTAAATATCAAACTGCACCAGGCACCTTTTATTTTCTATGCTAAATGTTAACTATTATGCTCTACTATACTAAAGCTTAACTATCATTTGGAAAGTAAATAATTTATTGTTGTTGATGTGTGGCTTCAAGACGATTCCAACTGTGGCAATACTATCGTGGGGTTTTATTGGAAAGATTTATTCAGAAGTGGTTTACCATGCGAAGGCTGGGATAAACACCCAAGGTCATCCATTGGGTTCTGTGGATGGAAAGTTGAACTAATTTCTACCAGGATCCTATCTCATCCCACAAATTTCTATACGTATATAGGCAATGCCTTTTTTAAAATCTTTTTTTTAAAGCACGTTATCCTCTATATAAGGTGCAGTATGGAAAATGTGAGGTAGCCATTGATGTCTGCAAATTCAAGTTGTAGCAGGTTTCTTCTTTCAAATAAGAACATGTTCAAACCTAGTACAATAATGAAAGTGGGATGAAAAAATTCTTTTGAGAATTTCTGGTCATTATTCATGGAAAACATAAATCAAATATTTAATATTGATAATAATAATAAAACATCTGCTAAGCATTGATTTACATACTTGTATATAACATACAAGGCCTGGTGGCACAGTAGGTTAAACCGCTGAGCTGCTGAATTTGCTGACCAAAAGGCCAGTGGTACAAATCCGGGGAGTAGGGTGAGCTCTGGTTGTTAGCTCCAGCTTCTGCCAACCCAGCAATTCGAAAACATGCAAATATGAGTAGATCAATAGTTACCGCTTTGGCAAGAAGGTAACGGTGCTCCATGCAGTAATGCCAGTCACATGACCTTGGAGGTGTCTACGGACAACGCTGGCTCTTCGGCTTAGAAACGGAGATGAGCACCAACACCCAGAGTTGGACACAATTGAACTTAATGTTAAGGAGAAACCTTTATAATATGAGATGGAAGGAACAAATATAATTTAATGTATTGTTGATAGTTTTCACAGCCAGAATCACTGGAGTGTTGTGTGGTTTCCCACGCTGTATGACCGTGTTCTAGCAGCATTTTCTCCTGACATTTCACCTCCATCTGTGGCTGGCATCATCAAAGGATCTGAATTTTGAGAGGAATGAATCTAATATTGATAGCAATAATTATAAAACCTCTACCAGAGTGTTGATTTCTGTGCTTGTATTTAACATGAGATGAAAGAAACACATGTCATTTACTTTAGTATGATTGCTAGTCCTATTTCATTTATGGCAACTTATTTCTAAAATTGTTTAGTATACAATATGATGCTTGGGAGTTTTGCAAGTTACACATACTTATTGTATTTTTACAACCTACATATTTAAAGACAAGCTTTAAAATATTCCTAAACATGCAGAAGTTCTAAAACTGAATTTTAATCACAAAGCTATTCGTGCATGGAAGGAAACCATGGCATAACACCATTGCTCAGCGATCCAGAAGAGCAGGTTTGTTTAAGAGATTTGGTTTTAATGCTGAGTGTGAGCATAGTTTTCATTGAGGAGTACGAAAATGTGTCAGTTAGAATTTTAATAAATGTGACAGAAGAATTGACAGACTACATTTGGTTCCCATTGATTTGCTTTTTACTGAAGGAATTGACCTAGATTTTAACTGCTTCTGAATCCATTTCCAGCTATTTAAGCTATACAGCCACTCATTTTCTAGATATTTGTTTGAAGCCAATGATTCAGGCTCGGAACAGCCAATGGGTTTTAAACAGCTGTTAGCCTTTTTCAGACATTTATTTGCTCATAGGTAGGCCTAAATAGGTATTTGGGGTGTGAACATGCATCTGAGCCCTGAGCCCCATAGCACTGAGCCATGGCAGTTAAAGTGCGGTCAAAATGCATTAATTTTACAGAGTAGATTCACCTTCATGTCAACCAAGTTCTTGCAAACATACTAAGAGATACATATTGTCGAAGGCTTTCATGGCCGGAATCACTGGGTTGTTGTAGGTTTTTTCGGGCTATATGGCCATGTTCTAGAGGCATTATCTGCTGACGTTTCGCCTGCATCTATGGCAAGCATCCTCACAGGTAGTGAGATACTCAGAGATACTAAGAGATATTTTTGGCATAATTTATTCAGAGAAGATTTGCCATAACCCTCTTTTACAACTTGTCCAAAGTCACCCTTTTTTTCTTGGCTGATCAGAGACTTGAACCCTGATTTCCTGGACTTAGTCTAGTCCTCGTGCTACCTATTATCTGATAAGGTTAGGTAAAGGTTTTCCCCTGACATTAAGTCCAGTCGTGTCTGACTCTGGGGATAGGTGTTCATCTCCATATCTATGCCAAAGAGCCGGTGTTGTCCAAAGTCATGTGACCAGCATGACTGCATGGATTGCCATTACTTCCTGCCAGAGCAGTATCTAGTTATCTACTCACATTTGCATGTTTTCAAACTGCTAGGTTGGCAGAAGCTGGGGCTAACAGTAGGAGCACACACCACTCCCCAGATTCAAACTTGCGACTTTTCGGTTAGCAAGTTCAGCAGCTCAGCCACCAGGGGCTCCTGCATTTGATGCCCTAATAAAATTTTGTGTTTGAGCCAGGACATTTACATAAGAAAGTCCTCATTTGTAAACACCTTAAGTCTAAACACGTTTACAGAGCTTCAGGTTCATATTGTCTCCTTGTTAACACTCGCCTTCGCTTCCTCTATTGCTTCCCCTGTGTCCAATGTTAGATTACAAGCTGCTTGAAGGAAGAACCTGTACTCTTGACATTACAAATGTACAATGAAGTTACATATTTACAAACAATTAATATGCTGTGAACAATTGGTTGTCTTTTTCACATTTGTGGGGAAATTCAAGTGTAAGGCCAGCAAATAGATACTTTGAAATAAGTAAGTACACTGATGAACATTGCCTTGCAGTCAGTTCATGCATTCTGCACAAAACCATCTACATATTTTCTTCATGAGTTATACATTAACTACTTACCTCTCACTGATGACAATTACTGAGAGCAACAATTCTTGTGTTATTAACATTAGGTAAACCAGCTGAGACATGCAACATTGTAAGAAACATTCACCACACTGGGTTGCTGTGAGTTTTCCGGGCTGTATGGGCATATTACAGAAGCATTCTTTCCTGACGTTTTGCCTGCATCGAGGGCAGGCATCCTCATAATGGCAAAATTCAATAAACTAAATCATAAATCAAACAGCATATGACTATACAAAAAAATATAATAGGACAAATTCACCATAAGATAATAGGACATTTAAACATGAAGTATAAAAATTAAAAACACCTAATAAAAACATTAAAATCACATGATCCAAACTCATAGACCAGACCATTCCTGATGTTGATCACACATATTCCATATTTACTTCTTGTACTGAGTTACTTTACGAATCAAAAGCTTGGTTCCATAACCATGTCTTTCGTCTCTTTCTAAAGGCTAGGAGGGAGGGTGCTGATCTAATCTCACTGGGGAGAGAGTTCCAGAGTCAGGGAGCCACCACTGAGAAGGCCCCATCTCTCATCCCCACCAGACACACTTGCAAAGGGGAGGGACCGAAAGCAGGGCCTCCCCAGAATATTCTGGGCCTTCCCAGATTTCTGGGTGAGCAACTGTAGCAAAGGAAGATTTCAACACAACAATTACAGCAGTCATTTCATTTTTACGTCCACACGGTTTCTGTAACACAGTGCTATGTCAAACCAAAATGAGGAGATACTTTCTGCAAAACAGATTAATAATAGAATAATAGAGTTGGAAGAGACTACATCTAGTCCAACCTCCTGCCATGCAGGAAAGTAATAATGCTCATATAGCTATCTTATGCAACCCAAAACTGCAAAGGTACACAATGTCATTCATCCACATATTATTCCAAGCTCACCGAAATGCAAACATATTGCATATATATATAGGGAGGGTAAGTCACACTTTATAAAACCTCTAGGGCTGAATATGAATTATTCAGTGCTAGTGTCAATACAACTATCAGAGCAAACCTCTCATTAGCATCCAGATCAGATGCATGTTATGGAGGTTTAAAAACCTGCTTACACCTTTCCAGAAGCAGGAATGAGCCGAATGCTCTCAGGCTCTATTGAAAATGTGCTATGGAAATCAGGAAGACTTTTTCAACAGACTCATCACATAGGATGAAAGCTGGGTCCATCACTATGATTCTGACACTAAAGTCCAGTTGATACAATCAAAACATCATGACTCACCACCTCCAAAGAAGGTATGTGCCCAACTCCAAAGAAGGCAAGGTCATGCTCACAGTATTTTGGGACCAGCACGGAGTAGTATTGATGGATTTCCTAGCAAAGGGTATCATGATCACTGGGGCATTCTATGCTTCACTGCTGAGGAAATTGCGGGAGGCTATCAAAACCAAGAGATGTGGCATGCTCGCCAAAGGTGTCTGCCTTCCACAAGACAATGCACCAGTTCACAATTCACATGTTGCCCAAATGGAAGCATGCTCCTGTGGCTTTGAAATTCTACCGCATCCCCCTTATTCACCCAACCTTGTACCATCAGACTTCCAGCTCTTTCCAATAATGAAGTTATTTTTGAAGGGCAAGCATTTTTCAGATGATAAGACTCTGATTTCCGAAGTCACAATGTGTCTTTTGGAGCAACCTGTCGACTTCTACAAGCATTGTGTTTACAGTTGCTTAAAAAGATGGGAGAAGTGTGCATCCCAACTGTGCCAAGTCCCATTGCTCTCAGTCCACAAGAAATGGATCAGGGGAAATCTTTAATGAACACCCCTCATATCTCTATAGATACAGGGGTTGTACTGCAACTGCTTTTAAAAAATTAAACCTTCCCGTGAAGTCTCCCATTTGAGAAGGACACATAGCCTGAGTAGGGAGAGGCTGTCTCCAGACCTACTGTAGGCTGGTTTAAGCCCATGGGTTAGATGTTTCTTCTTTTGGAAAATCAAAGAATATTGGTTACTCTTTGCATAGTTAAATATATATATGGGCTTCAGGAGAGAGATAGCATACAAATACACCAATGTAATACAGTTTAACAGACTTAGGCATCTTATTAAATCAATTCCTATATATATAATTTATTTCAGACACAGCACAGTCACAACACTACTTCTAGAATTTGCTTCAGGACAGCATTTTAAAAAGCCAGATTATATAGCTATGCAATTATGCCTATTATGTGAGTATATCTATAGACTGAGTGTGTGTGTGTGTGGGGGGGGGGGGCGCACAACCCAAATCTTGCATTTAAAGGAACTTTCTGTTTTAAACAGACACAATATTGGTATTCATATATTACAGATTGGAATGCAAAGGCTGAAATACAGTGGCGTACTTAAGGCTAATTAGGGAACTAATGGCATGTACATTATTTGAAGTGATATACGACTTGGACTGTAATTCAGTGCTCAACAAAAAGTAGTAATCTATTGATGTGTATGCAATCTTTTTTTACTTTTCCCACCTAGTAGCAAATACTTGTAATTTCTCCCATACATACAAACACATGTAATGTTGGAAATAGCAACCTTCTCAATCCTCCACTAGTTATTTGTTATGTATATAATTGCTTAGTGTATTGTATGTATGTATTGGTTCTCAATTTTACATTAACTTTTTGTTGTGGGAAAGGCAGCAGACCATGTTATCAGAACTGGGCTTGTTCGGGACTCAGACTCCATTTTAGAAAGGCAGAAGCCATTTTCAATGTAGAGACTTCAATGCAGAAGTAGTATGCTTTAGATTTCAGTGGGAACAGTATGCTATGCAGAAGCCATTAGGCTCTATTGGACTATTGATTCTAAGAAAGTTGCCTTGTGTAACCTACACAGAGAAACTACTTCAAATCAACTTATAACTGAATTGATATGCAAAGTACCTGTATGCTGAATATGTAAAATTTGTGAGTAAACCAACTACTGTACGTTACTTTTAAAGAAGTATGTATAAATATGTGAGAGGAAGCCACAGGGAGGAGGGAGCAAGCTTGTTTTCTGCTTCCCTGAAGACTAGGACACGGAACAATGGCTTCAAACTACAAGAGAGGAGATTCCATCTGAACATGAGGAAGAACTTCCTGACTGTGAGAGCCGTTCAGCAGTGGAACTCTCTGCCCCGGAGTGTGGTGGAGGCTCCTTCTTTGGAAGCTTTTAAACAGAGGCTGGATGGCCATCTGTCAGGGGTGATTTGAATGCAATATTCCTGCTTCTTTGCAGAATGGGGTTGGACTGGATGGCCCATGAGGTCTCTTCCAACTCTTTGATTCTATGATTCTATGATTCTAAGTCTGCTTATTTTGTCTTTTTAGAGCATGATTTAAAGGCAAATATATATTTTAGGGAGAGTAGATGTTGTTATGCAACTTCTGAAATTCTGTAGAAGGGCCCTAGTTGCAACGAGTTAAAAGTCTCATTGGTTTCAGTTGGGAGGCTTAACATAGAATTTAACTCTATGAGGGTTATTCCAATTACACACTGGGCTGCAGCATTAATGAATTTTTGACATAAAACCTGTACTTGGTGGCTGGATGAGGGTGAACAAATTTAAATTGAATCCAGACTCAGTTGGTCAGTTGGAAGGTCGAACAGGGCATAGGGTTACAGCCTGTGTTGGATGGGTTACACTCCCTCTGAAGACAGGTTTGCAGCTTGGGAGTGATCCGGGCTTCATTACTGAACCTGGAATCCTAGGTTTCAGTGGTGGCTAGTTGCGCCCATACCTTGGGAAGTCAGACTTGGCCACGGTGGTCCATGCTCTTGTTACATCCTGAATAGACTACTGCAACGCATTCTGAACAGCCTTTGAAGACTGTTCAGAAGCTTCAGGTGGTCCCATGGGCAGCAGCCAGGTTTCTCATTGGAGCAGCATACTTTTAACTTGAAGATTTCGAAACTTACCTGTAGCCTTTTGTTTTTAAATTCAACTACATATTTATGCTAATACCATGGATCTGTTTTCAGATATTATTATGAGCTGTATTAAACATGCTCATCTCAGATGACAGCCCCATTTGCTCAAATTTAGCTGATACATATTTACTTTGCCTGTTCTTTGTCCACTCCCCAATAGTCTTCATGGAGAAGATACAGAATTAAGGCTTTATAGACCAACATGATTCCCAGGCTTGACTAATTGTTATTGTGAAACTATGTTTCAGAGACACATACAGTTTAAAACAGTAATTTCTTCTTATTTGTTACTCTTCGTGTGCTGAACTTCCCCTTAGTTGGCATCAGCTCACTGGTATATCATAGTTGTGTGCCTTCTGAAACATTTCCCCTCATGTCAAAGAAAGAAAGGAAAGTCAAATATATGCATGAGCCCCATGGCTCCTGGTTGCATTTAGTGCATGTGCTTAGTCATTCAGAACAAGCCATGGCTCTTGTGACAAGAAGCAAGAATAAAGAGAGTGATTCAGTCCTCATTGCCAGGCCTCTTCAATGAGAACATGAAAATAAGACGTTACTGTTGTGTACTCCCCCCGACCTCCCCACCACCAGCACCACCATAGCAGACAAATAAACATACAGTCTGCAGAGACTTTTACGTAGCAAGCCTTTGGGGGGTGTGAGAAAGACACACTGAGATAGAGAAACAGCCTCTTCCAATGCACGGGTCTTGTGCCAATAGGGGAAAAGGTCACACAGAACTGGATCTTGCCTTATTTTTATCTGCTTTCTTTTTATTTATTTTATTTCTCCTTCCCATTGAGTTCAGCCAGCAGAAAATGTAATCAACAGATGCCAAGTAACCTGATTTCAGAAGCAACAGGTTATTCATTCCCTGTAGCAAGTCTACACCCTAAATGTATCAAATCATGTCTGATCTTGGAAGCTAAGCTGGGTCTGCCTAGGTTAGTACTCAGATGAGAGAATGCCATTGAATACCAAGTGCTATAGGCTATATTTCAGAGGAAGGAAACTCTGATAAAACTTTTAGGATTGATAAGGAAACCCCATGAAATGGGTTGTTGTTGTTGTTGGGTGTTAGGAATTGTGGGAGTTGTAGTCCAAAACACCTGGAGGGCCAAAGTTTGCCCATACTTGGTATAACTTCTGCTGTATGTCAGAAATGTCAGTGTAATAACTGGATATGATGGTAAATATCAGTGAAATAATTGGATATGGTGGTAAAGCAGAGGGTTGCTCTTGATTGCTATACTACCATAACCAATTTTTCCTCGCTCAAGAGTTTGGATGTTACTGTTTGGGACTACATAGTCCAGCCAGAATGACCAGCGTTGGAGTCAAAAGTAACATTTTGAATCACTTTACTCATCTCCATTCTGGGTTGAGGCGATGGATCATAGAAAGGAAGACACAGTATGTAGAAAACTGCTGTTATGCTGAATCAGCAACTCTCTGCCCCAGATAACTCAATTTTATGTTGAAGAGTAGCAGCTCTCCAGGGTTTCAAGCAGACAGTTTTTCCACTCTTTTATGAAAAGCGGTGGCTTGCGTGCAAGCATATAGACTACCACTGAAGGACGGTCCTGTCTCTTCTTGAGCACAATGTGTGGAATACAATAAATTCTGACATCGAATGAAACTATTTCTCCTCACCCCCAAAATTAGCCGGGGGCCTTGGAGAATCTTCCAGATCACTTGGGGCATATGGCCTTGGGTGACAGAAAGAAGGAGAACATCTTTCATAGACTAGACTTGGGCTTACGTGACATTAAATTTTGCCAAATCCACTTTACTTGATTTAATCCAGATAAAATAGTATGCCAGCACTCATCTAATCCAAGATGTGAAATCAGGTTCATATCCTTCATTTTATATCCTAGTCTGTTCAGTGCTAACATTTGGTAATGTTGATTTCCAGCCTTCAAATGCAGTGAAAAAAATCAATATCTAAAATGTGACTGTGACTGTGTATGTCTAAAATGTGAGTGTGAAATGTGACTGTGTGGATCATAATAAATTGTGGCAAGTTCTTGGTGGTATGGGGATACCAAGCCACCTTGTATGTCTCCTGAAGAATCTGTATAATGACCAAGTAGCAACAGTAAGACCAGACCACAGAACAACAGACTGGTTCAGGATTGGGAAAAGAGTACTCTCACCTGACCTATTCAACTTGTATGCAGAACACATCATGGGATGTGTGGAGCTTGATGAATCCAAGGCTGGAGTTAAAATTGCTGGAAGAAACATTAACAACCTTAGATATGCAGATGATACCACTTTGATGGCCGAAAGTGAGGAGGAGCCTTCTAACCAAGGTGAAAGAAGAAAGTGCAAAAGCTGGGTTGCAGTTAAACATCAAAAACCAAGGTGATGGCAACCAGGCTCATTGATAACTGGCAAATAGAAGGAGAAAACATGGAGACAGTGACAGACTTTGTATTTCTAGGCACAAAGATTACTGCAGACACAGACAGCAGACAGGAAATCAGAAGAACTTCTTGGGAGGAGAGAAATGACCAATTTCAATAAAATTGTGAAGAATACATCTGCATAGTTAAAGCAATGGTATTCCCCATAGTAACCTATGGATGCGAGAGCTGGACCATAAGGAAGACTGAGCAAAGGAAGATAGATGCTTTTGAACTGTGGTGCTGGAGGAAAGTTCTGAGAGTGCTTTGGACTGCGAGAAGGTCAAACCCGTCCAGACTCCAGGAAATAAAGCCCGGCTGCTCACTGGAGGGAAGGATATTAGAGACAAAGATGAAGTACTTTGGCCACATATTGAGAAGACAAGAAAGGTTGGAGAAGATAATGATACTGGGGAAAATGGAAGGAAAAAGGAAGAGGGACTGACCAAAGGCAAGATGGATGAATGGTATCCTTGAATGACTGGTTTGACCTTGAAGGAGCTGGGGGTGGCCACGGCCAACAGAGAGCTCTGGCGTGGGCTGGTCAATAAGGGCTCAAAGAGTTGGAAATGACTGAATGAATAAACAACAAAAATGTAGCATAAGTCTAGATTTCATACATGATCAATGGGAAAAGAGGAGGAAGAACACATTACCGGGACTATTTCAAGAACAGGTGTTTTTTGCAAACCTGGAGATATGCAGGTAAAAGCAAACAAAAGAACTAGAACTCCTTCATACTTACAAAGTCTTTTTCCTTTCTGGATAAGGTCTCTGCCAAAACAAAAAAGATATTTCATTCAATGGGATACCCATGAACATGAAATGAATTTGATTTTTTTTAAAAAAATCTTGCTACCTAATACAACTAGTTCAGCTTGATCCAAACTACCAAAAACAACAAAAGCAGCAAAAGCTCAAAACAAACAAATAAGCCCGAAGTGACTTCACTAAGAGATAACAACATGTAATCAGTAGTCCTCCTTCAAAGCCAATGGATATCAAAGGGGTTGAGCAGGCTTTTGTATTTCTGTGTAATTCAATAGCATTCTTGCTAGACTACAAAGGATGCATTCCATCTGAGAGGGTTTCCTATGGTCCCCTTGTATTTCACTCTCCTTGTTGAAAACATTTTGATTCAATTACACTGAAACTTTAGTGGTATCAATAAACTACTCCAGATAGTGGAGAAAGGAAACCATTATTACTGTACGGCAGGAGAAAACTGGAGAGTAATGCTTCTGCCCTTTAGAAACTCAATTAAGTTGCAGCTTGGTCTGTAATGCTTAAATATATATATACAGTGCTTAGTTTTTGACCAGTAATCAAAAGGGCTTTTTCCTGCTGTCAAAAAAGTAAAGTTTAATCCACATGCCTTTGCAATTTTTTGGAAGAGGTACATGCACATATGGGGCCCTGTAACAAAATATTGCATGTACTTTCTAGTAAGGTTATTTTCTGAAACAAGTGAATGGGAAGGTTTTTCCTAACAGAGAATGAGTAACTGTCATCCTCATCACATTTACTTAAATCAGCCTCCTAAGATGCTTCCACTCTGTCTTGGGCATGGAGCCCCATGCGGGCTATTACACGATGTTGTGTGGTTTCTGGCAGAGGCCCTGCCCTCAACTAGGATGGAAGCATCATTGGACACTTCTCCCACAACATAGGAGGCTTTCTGTGTTGTGTTGGCTCCAATTGAGCCAGCATGGATCCTCCGCAGAATGGTGCCGCTTCTCATGTGTAATGGGGAAAGTGTTGCTGAGAAGGAGCTGTGTGTAGGGTGACAGATTTGGCCTGCTGCCCATTTCTTTTTGCCGCAAAGTCAGGCAAAGCAGAACGCTTCACCAGGCCTTTGTGATGAAGCCCTTGGTCAAACAGTACAAGAAGTTGCAGTTATGCTCCAGTAAAGATTTGCTCCTACCACTTTACCATCTCATGTCATTGCTTTAAACATGACACTGCATAGGTAAGAACATATGTTGGGAGTGCTTTGAATGTGTAATCCTTTATGACTGAGGGTTGGACTGGATGGCCCTTGTGGTGTCCTCTACTCTATGAATCTATGAAAATGCATGCACAATGGGTGGAATTTATACAAGAACATATGCTTGAATCAATGGCATTTATATAAGTTCAGACTCAAGCCTATTACCAAGTTTCCATTGATACACCAAAACCCTTGTAGCAGGATTTATTTAGAGGAGGCTTGCCATTGCTTTCCTCTCAGTCCAAGAGAGTGTGACTTGTCCACAATCACCTAGTGCAGTGATTCTCAACCTGGGGTCCCCAGATGTTTTTTGCCTACAACTCCCAGAAATCCCAGCCAGTTTACCAGCTGTTAGGATTTCTGGGAGTTGAAGACCAAAAGCATCTGGGCACCCCAGGTTGAGAACCACTGACCTAGTGGGTTTCCATGGCTGAGCAGAGATTGAAGCATAACTTTTCCAAATTCCTAGTCTGATCCTCAGACCACTACAAACTACACTGGTTCATAGTCCTGTGTATTAATGTAGTGTCCGCTACAGCTGTATAAAATGTAACTAAATTATTTGGTAGTTCAGTGTTGCTAAATTATATGGTAGTTCAAGGTAACTAAATTATAGGGTAGTGTGGATTCAGATAATCCAATTCAAAGCAAATATTATGGATTATCTTTCTTGGTTTTCTGGGTTATATGGCTGCGTGGAAGGGCCCAAGGAGACACGATTGCCAGGCCAAGGGCTGATCTCCGGACCTGTAGCTTTAGGGGTTTGTGTGTGTGTGTGTGTGTGTGTGTGTGTGTGTGTGTGTGTCAGGAGCAACTTGAGAAACTGCAAGTTGCTTCTGGTGTGAGGGAATTGGCTGTCTGCAAGGATGTTGCCCAGATGTTTTGATGTTTTACCATCCTTGTGGGAGGCTTATCTCATTACCCGCATGGGGAGCTGGAGCTGACAGAAGGCTTTCATCCACACTCTCCCCAGATTCAAACCTTCAACCTGCCGTCTTCAGTCCTGCTGGCATAAGGTTTTAACCCACTGTGCCATTGGGCGGGGGGCTCCTGGCTTTAGGGTCAAAAACTAAGAGTCACAGGAGGCGGTCCGAGTAACGTCATTAAGCATGCCACACACTAAGCATATATAGTATGACATTCAAATAAAACATGCCAAGTCTAACAAAGAAATACATACATAAGCACACCATTCAAGATAGTGATCTCGCCCTGAGATGTCCTCCTCAACTTCATAATTAAAGGATAGGGCCCACATCCTGGGACCTAGTAGCAGGTGATATGATTAGGAACACATTTGTGTGTGCGCGCTTTTGTTTGGAGTAATAGAGATCTTACAATAATATGAATTTATAGCATTTTTAATGGCCAACCTTTGCTTTTTATTATTATTATTATTATTATTATTATTATTATTAACTTTATTTGTACCCCGTTAGCATCTCCCGAAGGACTCGATGCGGCTCACACAGGCCGAAGCCTCAAAAACACAATACAACAAAACATAGCACAACAGCAAAACAAGCAAATCAAAACAGTTAAGCAAAACAACAACAGTAACAATACATCAGGACATTTTAAAAACTGGGCCGGCCAGAGCAGAGGGTACAGGATTAAAAGTGCTGAAGTGGCAGGAGGGACGTAGGATTAAAAATAAGTGCGGTGTGCAGCGATCTTAATTCTACTAAAGTGCTTCTAGGACTTGGTGATGGGGATTCCTAATCTGAGAAGGCACATCGGAACAGCCAAGTTTTAAAATTCTTTCTGAAAACTGCCAGAGTAGGGGCCTGTCGAAGCTCTTTTGGGAAGGCGTTCCAAAGTCGGGGGGCCGCCACAGAAAAGGCCCTGTCTCGTGTCTCCACCAAACGCGCTTGCGACGCGGGTGGGATCACGAGCAGGGCCTCTCCAGATGACCGAAGAGAGCGTGTGGGTTCGTAGATGGAGATGCGGTCACGCAGGTAGGGTGGTCCCAAACCGTTCAGGGCTTTGTAGGTGAGCACCTGCACCTTAAATTGGGCTCAGGAAATAAATGGCAGCCAGTGGAGCTCCTTAAACAGAGGGGTAGACCTCTCTCTATAATGAGCCCTGGTTAGCATCCTGGCTGCTGCCCGCTGGACCAATTGGAGTTTCCGAGCCGTTTTCAAGGGCAGCCCTACGTAGAGCGCATTGCAGTAATCCATTCTAGAGGTGACCAAGGCATGGACCACCCTGGCCAGATCAGCCTTCGCGAGGTACGGTCGCAGCTGGCGCACAAGTCTCAATTGTGCAAAGGCCCTCCCAGATACCGCTGACACCTGAGCCTCAAGCGTGAGCGATGAATCCAAGAGGACACCCAAACTGCGGACCTGTGGCTTCAGGGGGAGTGTAACCCCGTCCAGCACAGGTAGCCACCCTATACTCCGATCCGGTTTGCGATCGACCAGGAGGACCTCTGTCTTGTCGGGATTGATCTTCAGCTTGTTCCTCCTCATCCAGACAGACACAGCGGCCAGGCACTCGTCCAGCACCCGAGAGGCCTCCTTGGAATTAGATGGAAAGGAGTAGTAGAGTTGTGCGTCATCTGCATAGAGATGGCATCCAACTCCAAAACTCCGGATGACCTCTCCCAGCAGTTTCATGTAGATGTTAAAGAGCATGGGAGACAGAATAGAGCCTTGCGGGACCCCACAGGTCAAAGGCCAGGGGTCCGAGCAGGCGTCTCCCAGCTTCACCATCTGGGTTCATCCCTCCAGGAAGGACTGGAGCCACGACAAAACCGTGCCCCCGAGGCCCATCCCAGAGAGACGACCCAGAAGGATACCATGATCGATGGTATCGAAAGCCGCTGAGATGTCCAAGAGAACCAACAGAGTCACACTCCCCCTGTCTAGCTCTCTGCGGAGGTCATCCACCAAGGTGACCAAGGCTGTCTCGGTGCCGTGACCAGGCCTGAAACCAGACTGTGACTGATCTAGGTAGTTGATATCGTCCAAAAAGCCCTGGAGCTGGGAGGCGACCACCCGCTCCAGCACCTTACCCAAAAAAGGGAGGTTGGAGATTGGCCTGTAATTGCTCAGCACCGTGGAGTCAAGGGAAGCCTTTTTGAGGAGTGGGCGAATCACAGCCTGTTTCAAATTAGATGGAAAAATCCCTTGCTCCAACGATGCGTTAATAATCAACACAAACCAATCAACCAACCCCTCCTTGGCCGATTTAATGAGCCAAGATGGGCACGGGTCTAGAGATGAGGTGGTCGCCCTCACAGCCCCAAGAATCTCTTCCACGGTTTCAGGAAGAACAAGCCTAAAAGAATCCCACAAAGTTGGAAGCAGGAGGCCTCCTCCTGCGCGGTGACGGTTGTTGACAACATGGCGGCGGCCGTCTCCTCCTTCTCGGAGATAGAAGCCGGAGGCAGCAGCGGCGGAGGAAGGAGGAGGCCTCGCCAGCCTTGAGGGGAAGAAGGAAGGAAGAGAGGGAGGAAGGAAGGAAGGGGCCCGGCTTGCCCTCCCCGCCCCTCCGCCGCCATGTCCTTCTTCAGGCGGAAAGCAAAAGGCCAAGAGCAAGAGAAAGCCCTCGAAGCCAAGGCCATCCAAGCTGCATCGGCGGTTCATTCCCCGCAGAGAAGCACCCGGAAGAATGCCTTGCTGGAGGCGGCCGGACCGAGCCACGTGGCCATCAACGCCATCTCAGCCAACATGGAGTCTTCCAGCAGCCGCACGGCCGCCCTCAAGAAGCAGCCCAGCCACATGGAGGCCGCTCATTTCGGAGACCTGGGTAGGATTCCCTGGCTTCGCCTTTGTTGACGTTTCATATCGGCCGGGAGACCGAGGGGCTTGTTTATAAAGGCTATCCTGTCTCCTCTCAGCTTTCTCTTTCGCAGGCTAAACATGCCCAGCTCTTTAAGCCGCTCCTCATAGGGCTTGTTCTCCAGGCCCTTGATCATTTAGGTCACCCTCCTCTGGAGTCAGCATCTCCCTTTAATCTTGTCCATCTTGTCTCCTGTGCTGTGCATATAATATATTGCATATACCTATTGATATTATATAATATTATTGATAATAATGTAAGAGTATTAATAATGTAATATAATGCAATACTAATAATAATATGGTATTATAATTATATATTATATATTGCATGAAGTATGACCAATAATATTGCAGTATAGTATTTATACTGTAAATACTATATTTACAGTATAAATAAATACAGTGTAAATATTTATATAATATTTAGATGCTAATGCTATGCACTTTGTATATTGTCCTGTTGTAAACCGCACTGAGTCGCCTACGGGCTGAGATAGTGCGGTATACAAATAAAGTAAATAAATAAATAAATAAATAGTATTGGTAATATTATTGATAATAATGTAGTAGTATTAATAATGTAATATAATGCAATACTAATAATAATATGGTATTATAATTATATATTGTATATTGCATGTAATATGACTAATATTACAATATAGTATTTATAGTATGACTAATAATATTACAATCTGGTATTGATAGTATTATATGCCCCCTCGATGGACTGTCACCTTGTCGTGGTGAGGGGGCTTGCGTGTTCCGATGAACCTGTGGGCACAACAACTGGAGTCGTGCACTCCCAGGAGTGGCCGCGGGGGAGGTCCCAGACCAAGCACAGTCCGAAGACCCAAAGACCTCAACGGCGGAGCAGGAGGAGGATAACATGGCACATGTTACAACGGCTGCGAAGGCGGAAGAAGGCTGCAACAGACTGAGAAGCCATGGTCATTGTGTTAAACTACATCACCAGTGGAACCTCATCTGTGAAGACTGTGTGTTGTTCAGCTGTGCACTGACCTCCACACATTAAAAAAACCCACGCACAGGCGTCTTCCAAAGAAAATAAAAACCAAGCAACCAAAGTCCCATGGCGATCAGCGAGTGGCGACGGGGGCAGGACTGTGAAATCTGGAAGCCCCTAGTCACAGACTGGCACATGGGTGGTGGGTACGGACTCAGTCGCTCTACCTCAAGGTCCGAGGCAGTTGAGTAGTTCGGCAGCTGTATCCGCGACTGAGCAGCCCTTTTTAGGACCCACTCTGCTCACCCCACACGGGGAGGGGGCTAGAAAAGGTGCCCTAAACATAGTCTGCCTCACTTATCCCTGACTGGACTGCCGCGTCCAGTGGGGTCACCATCCTGCGGCCAAAAAAGAAAAATGAACTTTGGTACGTGGAACGTACGGACACTGATGGACAACAGTGACAGTGAACGCCCCGAACGCAGAACTGCCATCATCGCAAGGGAGCTGGGACGCTTCAACATCGACATAGCAGCCCTTCAGGAGACCCGGAGAGCAGGGGAGGGACAGCTGAAGGAAGAAAAAGGAGGCTACACCTTCTTCTGGAAGGGACTGCCCGAAAAAGACCAAAGAATGCACGGAGTTGGCTTTGCCATCAGGAATGATCTGGTGAAACATCTGTCCGAAGCACCCACTGGCATCAACGAACGACTCTCAACCCTCCGAATCGATCTTGCCAAAAACCAACGGGCAACCATCATAAGTGCCTATGCACCAACACTAGATGCTGACGAAGACATCAAGGAGAAATTCTACTGTCAGCTGGACACCGTCCTATCGGGGATACCTAAGGAGGACAAAATCATTCTCCTGGGGGACTTCAATGCAAGAGTCGGGCGAGACTTCGACCTGTGGCCAGGCACCATAGGAAAAGACGGGGTTGGAAACAGCAACTCGAATGGCATCCTGCTTCTCACCAAATGTGCGGAGCACAACCTTGTCATCACCAACACGCTCTTCCGCCAGAAAAACAAGTTCAAGACATCATGGAAGCACCCCCGGTCAAAGCACTGGCACCTCTTAGACTATGTAATCACACGTGCCAGAGACCGGCGTGACGTACTCCTCACAAGAGCCATGACAGGTGCTGACGACTGCTGGACCGACCACAGGCTAATCAGATCCACGATGGCTATCAAGATCGCCCCCAAGCGCAGACTCCAAGGAAGAAAGACAAGGCGCAAAATGAACACCCAAGCCCTTCAGGAGCCCTCCAGGCGAGCCCATCTCCAAACAGCACTCAAGGACCATCTACCCACAGTACACCCCGAAAATGTTGAGGAACATTGGAACAAACTGAAGACCTCCATCATCCAAGCCTGCGAAGAATCTATTGGATACCAAGCCAAGAAACATCAAGACTGGTTTGACGAAAATGACATCGAGATCCAACAGCTAATCGACAAGAAAAGGAAAGCCTTCCAAACATGGCAGAGAGACATCAACTGTGCTGCTAAGAAAAAGATCTACGCCAGTGCAAAAGCTGAGGTCCAAAGAAGGACAAGAGAACTCAAGAACATCTGGTGGACAAAGAAGGCTGAAGAAATCCAACACCTGGCAGATACCCATAATGCTCAAGGATTTTTCAAAGCCACAAAGGTCATCTATGGGCCAAGAAACCATGGCATACAGCCTCTACGCTCATCAGACGGAACCAAACTCCTGAAGGACCAAAAGTCAATTGCACTACGTTGGAAAGAACACTACCAAAGCCTCCTAAACCGCAGCTCCAGTGTGGCCGAAGAGGTCCTCTCACAAATCCCGCAACAACAAACCAGGGATGAGCTTGCAGCACTGCCTAGTTTGGAAGAAGTCAGCAATGCCATCAGCCAACAAAAGAACAACAAAGCCAGCGGACCGGATGGGATCCCTGCTGAAATCTTTAAAGAGGGAGGACCTGCGCTGACACACCAACTCCACCAGCTCATAGAAAAAGTGTGGGTGACCGAGAAAATCCCAGCAGACTTCAAGGATGCCACCATCATCACCCTCTTCAAAAAAGGGGAAAGAACAGACTGCGGAAACTATCGAGGTATCTCCCTTCTAACCTCTGCTGGAAAAATCCTCGCAAGAATCCTTGCAAACCGCCTTCTTCCCCTCTCAGAAAACACCCTCCCAGAATCCCAGAACGGCTTCCGCCCCTCCAGAGGAACTGTGGACATGATCTTCACTGCACGACAGCTCCAAGAAAAATGCAGGGAACAAAACCAACCTCTGTACATGGCATTCATCGACCTTGCAAAGGCATTCGACACAGTGAATCGCAGCGCTCTCTGGACCATCCTCCAAAAAATCGGGTGCCCAAGCAAATTTGTGAACATCCTGCGGCTCCTCCACGATGACATGATGGCAACAGTCTTGGACAGCAATGGCTCCCAAAGTGACCCATTTAAGGTGGAATCGGGTGTCAAACAGGGATGTGTTATTGCCCCAACTTTATTCTCCATCTTCATCGCCATGATACTTCACCTTGTTGATGGGAAGCTTCCCACCGGAGTGGAAATCATCTATCGGACAGACGGCAAGCTATTTAACCTCAGCAGACTGAAAGCCAAAACCAAGGTCACAACAACATCTGTTATAGAACTCCAGTATGCTGATGACAATGTCGTCTGTGCGCATACAGAAGAAGATCTACAAGCCACTCTCAACACCTTTGCAGAAGCATACACAAAGCTTGGCCTGTCACTGAACATCGAGAAAACCAAAGTGCTGTTCCAGCAGTCACCAGCCGTCCCCTCTCCAATGCCAGAGATACAGCTTAATGGTGTAACATTAGAAAATGTGGACCATTTCCGCTACCTTGGCAGCCACCTCTCCACCAAAGTCAACATCGACGCCGAAATACAACACCGCCTGAGCTCTGCCAGTGCAGCATTTTCCCGAATGAAGCAGAGAGTGTTTGAGGACCGGGACATCCGTAGGGATACTAAGGTGCTGTCTATAAAGCTATTGTCCTCCCAACCCTGCTATATGCCTGTGAGACATGGACTGTCTACAGACGTCACACGCAGCTCCTGGAACGATTCCATCAGCGCTGCCTCCGGAAAATCCTGCAAATCTCCTGGGAAGACAAGCGGACAAACGTCAGCGTGCTGGAGGAAGCAAAGACCACCAGCATTGAAGCGATGGTCCTCCAACATCAACTCCGCTGGACAGGCCACGTTGTCCGGATGCCTGACCACCGTCTCCCAAAGCAGTTGCTCTACTCCGAACTCAAGAACGGAAAACGGAATGTTGGTGGACAGGAAAAGAGATTTAAAGATGGGCTCAAAGCCAACCTTAAAAACTCTGGCATAGACACTGAGAACTGGGAGGCCCTGGCCCTTGAGCGCTCCAGCTGGAGGTCAGCTGTGACCAGCAGTGCTGCAGAATTCGAGGAGGCACGAGTGGAGGGTGAAAGAGAGAAACGTGCCAGGAGGAAGGCGCGTCAAGCCAACCCCGACCGGGACCGCCTTCCACCTGGAAACCAATGCCCTCACTGCGGAAGAAGATGCAGAGCAAGAATAGGGCTCCACAGCCACATTCGGACCCACAAGGAAACCCATGATGGAAGACCATCTTACTCGTCCAACGAGGGATCGCCTAAGTAAGTAAGTAAGTAAGTAAGGACAAGCAGATACCTCCGTCACCTCTTCTGGCACTGCGATAGAATTGGAGTCGAGCTCAAGACGTATCTGAGCAACTTTGCCTGCAAAATGGTGTGCGAAATCCCAACACCGAGCTGCTGGGTCGTCAGAGACCCCCTCCACCACAGGTGGGTGAAGGAGTTCTCCCACGACCCGGAACAGCTCCGATGATCTATTTGCTGCATACGCTATACGGGTGGTCGTGAATTATTTCCTGGCCACCCGTATAGCCACGGAGTATGCCCTAAGAGAGGCTTTAGCCCGTGCTTGATCAGACACATCCCGAGATTTCCTCCATTTGCGCTCTAGCCCCCTTCTCGTGTGCTTCATCACAGCCAGCTCCCCGGTGAACCAGGGAGATGGCCTGTCACGACACAACGAGATGGGGCGTTCGGGAGCGATCGTATCTATCGCCCTGGACATCTCCCTATTATAGAGAGTCACCAAGGCGTCGACAGAATCGCCAGGCTCCAAGGCAGGAAGAACCCCAAGATTCCTCAGGAATCCATCCGGATCCATCAGTCTCCTAGGGCGGACCATTTTAATCTGTCCTCCACCCCTGCGGAGGTTAAGGGTCGCAGTAAGTCTAAAACTGATCAGATAATGATCAGACCATGACACCGGAAGGATGTTTTGTTCTTCCACTCTAATCATTTCGCTGTCCGCCACGAAAACGAGGTCAAGTGTACTCCCCCCACTCCATCTCTTTCTGTCTCTCTGTGTAGCTATGACACAGATCCAAACACAAAAATGTACTATACGATTTATTTTGTATCACTCTATTTTTGCTCTGGACCCATTTCAAATTGCTAGGCAATACTAATGCAATTCTGACTAAAGCCAGTGCATTTTTCATAGAACTTACAGATCTGATGAACAAATGTTTCTGCACATTTATAAATAAACAAGAAAACAGTAATACAAAAAAAAGTTGGTTTGTACATCACTCTGTCAGCAACAAAAATTACTTGTGGGAAAGGCTACAAAATCACTGGGAAAAATAAGCAAGGTCGCAATCTTGTATACCGAGTGAGAACCAATCTTACTGAATTAAACTGGGCTTACTTCCAGTAGATAAGCAAAAGACTTCACAGGAATGTCATAATTGTCCTGTGGTTCTTTCTTTTGTTTCAGCTTTGCATATTTGCACAAACAAAACCCTTTTACAGGTGTGTTATGTGCGAACAACTCAAATCTTGCAAAATTCCTGTGATTATCTGGTTTGTTCTAGCTTATGATTCTGGGTACTCCAGTCCATTTCATCAAATGAGAACTGGAGTCCATGAAAGCTTATGCTAGAATTAACTATTCATCCATCCATCCCTTTTCCTGGCACTAAGACCTATTAGCCCCCCCCCTCTCCTGGTGGTGCAGCGGGTTAAACCACTGAGCTGCTAAACTTGGTGACCAAAAGGTTGGTGGTTCTAATGTGGGGAGTGGGATAAGCTCTTGTTGTTAGCCCCAGCTTCTGCCAACCTAGTGTGAATAGATCAGTAGGTACTGCTTCTGTGGGAAGATAACTGTGCTCCATGCAGTCATGCTGACCACATGATCTTAGAGGTGTCTATGGACAATGCCGGCTCTCGGCTTAGAAATGGAGATGAGCACCACCCCTCAAAGTTGGACACGACTAAATTTATTGCCAGGGGAAACCTGTACCTTTACCTTTAAGACCTATTAGTCTCAAAGGTGCTACTAGGTTTTTTTATGCCTGTTTATACCAAAACACCTCAGCATAGCTATTTCTTGGAAAACAATTCAACTTCATGTAAAACTAGTTTTAAACTAGCGTTGATTGTTTGATCCCTGTCAACAGCCAGTTAACCATGAAAAATCCTTTCATAAAATTGGAAAATTCCTAGCAACCATACATTGTTGAATTATGATAGCTTTCAGTCACATTTCTCTGCATTTAATTGTTATTTATTTATTTATTTATTTACTGTATTTGTATACCGCCTTTCTCAGCCAATTGGCGACTCAAGGCGGTTTCCAACAAATCAGTATACATAAAACATAATAGATAAAAAACATTAACAGTATAAGACATCACAAAAACAATAAAAGCAACATCATCAGCGTCTCATTATTCTCAAGCATTGTCCAATTCCATTGTCAGGTCATTCGATTTCCTATATTAGCTACTCTGTATTTGTAAACGCTTGCTCGAATAGCCACGTTTTAACTTGCTTCCGAAACGTCAAGAGGGAGGGAGCAGATCTGATTTCCCTAGGGAGGGCACGCCATAGCCAAGGGGCCACCACTGAGAAGGCTCTGTCTCTCGTCCCCGTCAAACGTGTTTGTGACAAAGGCAGGACTGAGAGCAGGGCCTCCCCAGATGATCTTAAAGTCCTCAGTGGTTCGTAAGGGGTGATACATTCGGACAGGTAAGTTGGGCCAGAACCGTTTTACAGTAGAATTCTAAAGCATGGAGCCAAGAAAGACATACATGATGTTAAAGGACACCTATGGGGTGGCCCATAGTGGGGATTTGTGAAGAATTGATTCCTGACCTTCATGTATTTACCCATCCTGGTATAATAGGAAACTGCAACAACTAGGAGGAATAACTAATTCCAGCTGGTTGAGGGTTTAGGGTCTATCAGTGCATAGAAAAACGGGAAGGAGCTCAGTTATAAGACACACAAGTCTTTATAACCTTTTCTTCTTCCTCTGCTCATCCTGCAAACAACACTGAAAGGGCAAATACAAACATCCAGGAGCAAGGAGCCATATGCAAACGCATACTCAAGCATACATGTATCACTCCTTTTGAAAAACAACCCCTTTCCTCCCTGAAGAACAGTCAGGGGAATGTGGCTCTGCCTGAACAAACACACACAGTTGCTCAGCTTTCCATTCAGAAGTGACAAGGCTCCATCATGCTAGGTCTGTGAAGCAATGAGGAAAGCAGGGGAATGGGAGGTGGAAAGCAAACAAGCAAGCAAACAAGGAGGTCAAGGTGGAAAGAACCGGGGCAGCTGCTGTTGTGATTCTACACAATGGATCACATGGTATGGAGGGTTTGTATGTACATGTTCTGCACCAGGCATTGTGAAATTGACCCCCCCAAAAGATAAAAGAATATCTGAAACATCAGCAGGGGAATGTGAATAGTCAAGGCTAATGAGTTCAAAATGTCACCAATATGTTAATGGGAACAGAAGGAGAGAGGGACTGAAAGATGGCAAAATGTATGCCCTGGAGAAGCGACTGCAGTCAGAACAAATTTAAGTGGTCTCTTTTATCACACAAAAGAGAATGTCCTAGTGAAGGCACAAGACTACAAGAATAGTTACCAATGGCTTTCGGCATTTGTGCACATCATATGAACTGAGAACTGAAATGCAGGAACACCAGCATACTATCAGGAAGAGTTAGTGTAACTTCACTACAGTGAATGTGCCCAGTTTCTTGTGGACCCTGGGGCTAAATACATCTCCACTCCATACTGCTTTACTTTGAATAGCCACTAATTTATTTGGCAGGATTGAGTTGGCAAGACTGTTCTTCAGCTTCACTGATTCAATGTTTCACCATCTAAAAATATCCTTGCACACAGAAAGCTAGCATGTCTGAAAGCATTTCCAGTCTTGCCTTGTGCCTAAGATTGCAGGATTTTATAAGGAGGGAAGCATTTGTGTGAAATAATTCAAATGCGTAATATGCTGCTGTTATCTGAAAGTACTCTTTCATACACTCAATATAATTAATTGGTTGCTTCAGTGACAATACAGTAATTCAGATTGCAAGGAATACACAAATTCATGGGAGGACAATAGGTTTATCTGTGGTTACCAGCTTTGATAATTGTATGAAGCCTCCACATTTAGAGACAATCTATCTCTGAATATGAGATGATGACGATGATTATTATTTATTTATTTATTTATATTCCGCCCTTCTCACCCTGCAGGGTCTGCAAACTTTGTGTTTTGTTTGTTTGTTTGTTTGTTTGTTTTTAATGCAGTACAACTCTTTGGTTCGCTCCTGACATGATAAATAAATAAATACCCTGCAGGGAACTTAGGACAGAGCACAACATATATACGGCAAACATTCAATGCTGAGACATAAAACCATAAATATAGGCAAACATTAAAATCACTTATATCCACTTTAAAATCAGTTGCTTTAAAAAACATCTAATAAGAAGAACAAGAACTTTGTGTTGTCAAAGGCTTTCATAGCCAGAATCCCTGGGTTGTTGTGTGTTTACTAGGCTGTATGGCCACGTTCCAGAAGCATTCTCTCCTGACATTTCGCCTGCATCTATGGCAGGCATCCTCAGAGGCTGTGAGGTCTCACAACCTGAGATGCCTGCCATAGATGCAGGTGAAACATCAGAAGATAATGCTTCTGGAACATGGCCATACAGCCTAGAAAACACACAACAAACCAATAATAATTTTATTTTTGTACCCCACCTTCATCTTTCCGAAGGGACACGGGGCGGCGTACATGGGAACGAGCCCAATCAACATGGTTAAAATATAGCACAATAAAATATCTAAACAACAACAGAAAACAGAAAAACAACAACATTATAACAAAATATAAAAATAAAACATCAAACCAATAACAAATGAGGTCTACGAGATGCTGAGGAGCAAGCCAGAAAAGAGTGAATATAATCCCATTTTAATAAGAAAAGGAAAGAGTGATATAACTTGCGGATTATAAACTCACACTATATAATGTAATAACTAAGTGTGACAAGGAGGAAGGCACCGGCAGAAATAATCCCATATTGATTTTCTAGTGTCATCAGCTATGCCACACTACTCAACTACAGCAATAATATTAAAGATAAGGGGGGAAAGGCAAGTTGCTTGCACCAAGGGGATGAAATATTTCATGTTACATAATACCGTAATTGGCTCTCCTTCCTTTGTTCTATCATTCACACAGACGACAAGTCTGAGATTTTTAATTAATACAAAAAACGGGACTAGCAAAGGAAAATCGCAGTTAGATGCTAGGAACTCAACACTAATTTACATCAAAAGAAGGGACCTGAGAACATTCTTTAATGGTAGAGTCTTTATTGTGTAAAAGCTATCTCTCACCTGCCGTTCAGGTTCTGAGCGCGGCTCTGAACATCAGTGGAGCAATCTCACAGCTTTTCTTTTTGTTTTGAAAATGCAGACATTAAAACACAATGTGTTTCCTTCTCCATTCTGGCACAAGTTTTGCCTCCTGCTTTGCCAGCCTTTCTTCCATTTAACTCCCGCTCTTCAGCTAAAAAAGCTGCCCACTGGTTTTATTTGAATTTCTAATTGGCCATGCTGTGCAGGGAGGAGAACCGAGCTCTCTTCAGCTGATTATGATGATAGGCGAAGCTGGGCAATATTTTTTCCCCCTGTAAAATAAGAATTTGTGGTCATCATTTTTCTTTACTTAGGCAATCCCTCGTAGCTCAAGGATGATGGTCTTCCAGATGTGGTGTCTTGGCGGTGGGTCCATAGGTGGCCTAGCCCTATTCTTGATCCGCATATTCTCCTGCAGTGAGGGCAGAAGACGGTTCTGGTCAGGGTTGGCTTGACATGGTTTCCTCTTGGTACGTTTCTCCCATTCATGCCTCTTCAAATTCTGCAGCTCTGCTGGTCATAGCTGACCTCCAGTTAGAGCGCTCAAGGGCCAGGGCTTCCCAGTTCTCGGTGTCTATGCCACAGTTTTTAAGGTTGGCTTTGAGCCCATCTTTAAATCTCTTTTCCTGTCCTCCAACATTCCATTTCCTGTTCTTGAGTTTGGAGTAGAGTAACTGCTTTGGGCGATGGTCATCAGGCATTCGGACAATGTGGCCAGTCCAGAGTTGATGGTGGAGGAGCATCACTTCAGTGCTGCTGCCAGCACACTGACATTTGTCCGCCTGTCTTCCCAAGAGATTTGCAGGAATCTTTTTTGAAGCAGTTCTGATGGAATGATTCCAGGAGTTGAGTGTAATGTCTGTAGACAGTCCACGTTTCGCAGATAATGAATGTCGTCATTACCAGGATAGAAAGATGGAACGAGATTATGATGGATGGACAGATGGCACTGTGCACAGAAGCACTGAGCTTCTGTGCACAGCATCTCCTTTATGCAGGAGTCAGCAGGACCATCAAGAGTGGATTCAAGCTCTGGTGGGAAAGAAAAACTGGGGACTCAAAGATTTGCCCATTCTCTCAAGGGGCCCTAGAAGTTGGTGAAGAATAGAGATAGCTGCTTTCCAAGGCTGTGATGGTAGTGCGACAGATCTCCTGCTGCTTTTGCTCCTGCTCCTGCTCTTGCTCCTGCTCCTCCTCTTGCCCCCACTACTCCAAGCAGCTGAGGCCACAGCAGCCTAGCCATCCTCAACGACCTCATCAGACAGTGTCTTCCGGTGGCATGTGCTGTTTCCTCTACAGTTTTATGATGGAGCCCACCGGCTCCCATCCCATGACATTGGATTACATCTGGCAGGACTTTGTCATAAAACTGTAAAGGAACGGTGCATGCCACTGCCATAGCAATGCGGGATGAATCCCAGTTCCAATGCTGATCAACAAGAAGAAACCAGACAGCCAACACTTTCCCCCATGGGATGGAGCAGCAAGTGGTCGAGCAATGTGGGGCATGGGGCAACGGGTTCCCTATGCTCCACACTGGGCACTGCCGAATTCGCCACAATGCATGGTGATTCTGGCGGCATGTGTGAAGAGATACCAAGTCTCTCTTTCTAGTGCTGTCTGCCCCTCAATCCCTTCCTCCCAGTCCGTAGTACTACTACATCACTTTGCTCACAAGTTTTCTTCCCTCACTGGAGCCCCAGGCCTGCTCTCTTCCAGAAAAGGCAGATTTGTTAAAAATCTTCTGCATATTCTAGTAAATTTTGTATATCATTATTGTTTTTTTTAATATTTACCTTTTTACAACAGAAGAATCCACAAAAAAAGAGACAGAAAACATTTGTAACCGTCAGTTTCTGGCCTTCCTTCCGAACTTCTGGGGTAAATAGAACTGGCTTCTCTACCCCTGCTCCCATCAGCCTTTCTTCTTTGGCTACGTGTAATTCCTTCTGCATCAAGGTAAATTTAATTGTGGTAGTCTTTGGCCTATAAGATCCAGATTATCTGCTTTCAACTGGATTATATGGCAGTGTAGAAGGGACCTTTATTGTCATTGTTGTGTGCCTCTCCAACCTCTAAGGCAAATCTATCTCAGGGTTTTCTAGTGCTTAGAATGTGCAACTTGCTTAGGATCATCTGTTGGGTTTTCATGGCTGAGCGGAGAGTCAAACCCCTGTCTCTAGAGTTGTAGTCCAGGAATTTAAACCATTGTGCCACACTGGATTTCTTTAATTAGTTTTATCTATTCATTTTGATGGGTCAGACTTGAGAGATCCATCTAACAGTATTCGTTACTGCCACCAAAACTGCTAGCAATCAAAAAATCTCTCAAGAGTTGGATTTCCCAGATCCAAGTCCAGGGCCATGTCCAATAAATATTGGATAAGACCAAAATAGAATGAGCTGAACATTCAAGTTTTCTTCCGCACCCCCCTCCAATATGCCACAGTAAAAACATGTACGTCTGAGACATGCCGTTAAATCCCCTTTCCTGTCCTCTTCTTGCTCTCTGTGATTATAAATGTTCCTCTTCAATCTTTGTTTTATTTATTATTTTCTAGTTTGATTTTTATTTTAGATTATCCAGGGAGGCAGATGTGCACAGTCTGACATGAAACATTAAGCTCAGTGAATGTTTTTCAGTTCATGGATTTCTTCCCCTTGGATTGAGCAAATTTCAGAAGGGAAGAGGATGGTATGGGACAAGGACAGAGATGACCTTCTGTGCAATCCTTGGAAGCTTTTTATGCAAGTGTGCTTTCATTTCTATCAGGAATCATCTTCATTTGTAATAGTTGGGGATCCATCCTACAGAGCCCTGGGATGTGTGGTTTGGTGAGGTAATTAGAATTCTTTCTTAGAGGGTCTTTGTACCTTGTTGTACCATGTTTTGCAGGCATATAGCAGGGTTGGGAGGACAATAGCTTTATAAACAAGTACCTTGGTATCCCTACTGATGTCCCGGTCCTTAAACCCTCTGTGCTTCATTCGGAAAAATGCTGCACTCGCAGAGCTCAGGTGATGTTGGATTTCAGTGTCAATGTTGACTTTTGTGGAGAGGTGGCGACCAAGGTAGCAGAAATGGTCAACATTTTCTAATGTTACATCATTAAGCTGTATTTCTGGCATTGGAGAGGGATTGGCTGGTGACTGCTGGAAGAGCACTTTGGTTTTCTCGATGTTCAATGACAGGCCAAGCTTCTCGTATGTATCTGCAAAGGTGTTTAGAGTGGCTTGTAGGTCTTCTTCTGAATGCGCACAGACGATGTTGTCATCACCATACTGGAGTTCTATAACAGATGTTGTTGTAACCTTGGTTTTGGCTTTCAGTCTGCTGAGGTTAAAGAGCTTGCCATCTGTCTGATAGATGATTTCCACTCCGGTGGGAAGCTTCCCATCAACAAGATGGACCTCTACCATGACATATGGGAGAGAGGCACTATTTTATCTTTTGCTAGAATAACCAATGTCTTGGGACTGTCCTGATGCACCAAGACAGAAAAAGTTTTAAATTGTGATAGAGCTAAGCAAAGGATTTCAACCCACCTCTTTCCTCCCTTATCACAAGTTATTGTAGCTTTGCTACGTTTCCTCTTCATGCATCTATACTTAAGATGGACCAAGTGAGGAAAGCTTAACCTATTGAACTTCTGTTTGCCATTCTTCTGTTTGAACTTCTGTATACCAACTTTTTCTTCATTCGGAATTTGCAAGTATTTTTCTTTCCAGTCAGGCACAGTTATTTTTCAAAAATTTACTTGGAAGCTAAAGCATTTTTTAAAAAGCTAATTTATACCCATTTGAAATGAATTGACCATACATCTCCCCAGCAGCCTTCCCTCCCTCCTTTTAAATGTACGATTGCTTTCTCCTTTCATGTTTAACACACTCACCACGATTCACTTCATGTGCCATTAGCATAATCGAATTGCTAAATTGATTTTTAAAATCCACTCATGGTCTTTCGGGAGGCACAAAAGATGTGACAATTATTGAACAGAATGGCAGGTGTGAGAAAGACTAAAGCTTTGAGAGAAATGGGGAGAAAATGGATGGGGATTGTGCTTCACGTCTGGAACATCGTAAAATTATCTCATCCAGTCACTCACTCACTGTAAGTAGTGATACATGATTTTATGCATTTTGAAACAGCTTTAACAAAACAAAACAAAAAAAGCCTTAACAACATCTGGCCAACACACATTAATCCAATGAAAGGTATCATCTTAAACTGGACAAGGATTTTGCCATTCTTAGGGCTCCTATAGAGTGTTGGATAGTACTGGCGATTGTTGAGGCATCCTATTTCAGAATTTCACACCTTGTAATCCTTGGCCATAGTGGTTTCCATTCTTATATCTAGCTGTAGCCTAAATATAGATATAGCACATTTTAGTGTTCTGCCCAATCCGCATTTTTTCTTTTCAAATGCACAAAGTTATAGTCTGTGGACTACAGAGCCTGACTGAGTTGTCCATGATCGGTCCACTTGTCTCCTCCTCCTCCTCGTCTTCACCTTCTCTGAGGATACAAGTGAGTTGGCTCTGAACAATTGAGGGTACAGTCAAAAAGAGAAGGCAAGCAAAAGTCAAGAAACGAGTTGCCTCTCCAGCCAGATCTTCCACATCACTGCTGGAATTTGTTTGCCACTTCTGCCAGATTCCTTCACTGTGGATGGAAAGGTGGCTGGTTTCTTGTCTTTTGCTTGCCTTCTCCACATTCAATTTGCCACCCTCTCCCTTTTCTGGGGAGACAAGCAAACTGGCTGCAAACAAGTCTGTCAGGAGAGAGCCTACCATAGAAGCATCAACTTTCTTTGCTCTCCCTGCCAAAGCTGGGTATTGCCACAGCAAGGAAAGTGGGGGAGATGGTGCTTGTTTCAGGTTTTCCTGATGGACTTCAACAAGGACTTAGTCCCTCCAGGGAGGCCCTAATTCAAAAGAAGCACTGACCTCCTCCATTCTCCTTGCCAAGGAAAGATAGCACCAAAGAGTCACTACAACAATTTTCTTACTGAGGCATTCAAAAATACCCGAGGAAGCACCACAACAGAGAGTATAGAAGGGAGTCAGTACTTCATTTAAAGTTCTCCCATAATGGACTCTACGTGGGGTTGAAGACTGTTTGGAAACTTCAATTGGTTCAATGGGCGGCAGCCAGATTTCTCACCAGGGCGTCATACAGGGAGCATACAACCCCCTTGTTACGTCGGCTCAACTGGCTGCCAGTCTGCTACCAAGCACAATTCAAAGTTCTGGCTTTAGCCTATAAAGCCCTAACATTTCCGGCCCAGCTTACCTATCTGAACGCATCTCCCTCTATGAACCATCTTGGAGATTAAGATCTTCTGGGGAGGCCCTGCTCTTGGTCCCACCTCTTTCGCAGGTGCGGTTTGTGGGGACAAGAGGCAAGGCCTTCTCAGTGGTGGCACCCTGGCCGTGGAACTTCCTCCCCAGTGACATCACATTAGCTCCTTCTCTCCTGACCTTTAGAAAAAACTGAAAACTTGGATGTAGGACCAAGCATTTGGATAATTGATTAGTGCAATATGTGAACATGGAATGGTGTAATGATAACTGGAACGTCTTGGACTATGATATTGGATTATGTGATTTTAATAATTTTAATGTTGGCATATTTTTAGCGGGTGTTTTAATCTATATGTTTTTTTAATTCGCTGGATATGTACTGTAAGTAATGTATGGCATCGAATCGTGCCTTTGTGCGCTGCTCAGAACCCATTTGGGGTTAAGAAGGGTGAAATATAAACATGGCAAATAAATAAAATAAATAAATAGTTCTGTTTTTTGATAGGATTTAATATTGTACCTTGATCTTTACTTTTTTCAAAAGAATCATCCCCTTCTCTGAGCCTAGTGGCAAAAGAAGATTTTGAATTTCTGAATGGGAAAATGATGGCAGTGGCAGCAAGGGGCAGTTGGCCTTGTGAAGTGGTGCTGGCCTTTTTGTCTCTCTGTGGAATGGATTCAAGGAGCCCTGCGCAGACTCTACACCTTGACTCCTAACTTATTTGCAGGACAAAATCAATAATTTTCTCCCCACCAAACCACCCTTGACTTATACATGAGGTTGGCTTATGCACAAGTATAAACGGTAGGTTCTAGTTCGCTCGATGTAATATGTCTTGTACTTAGCTTCCACAGCACAGCCTGAGGCTGTAAGTATCATTTTTAATTTTTTCTGATTTTTGCCATTTTTGGAAAACTTTTTGCAACTCAGCACTGTCATTTCTGGTACGCGACTGGTCCCATGCTGCTTTTATGTAGCACAGCCTCTGCAAAATGCTCCCCTGAGTGCTATTCTCGGCTGCTTTGTATATGAGACATTACTTACTCTGTTCTGAGGATGCAGTCGGCATTAATATCACGCTCAGCACAAAGCAGCTCTGCATGCTGATGCCAGGCGCTCATTGATCACTGATTGTACTTGTCAGTGCGAAGAAAGCCTTTTAATAAGTTCAAAACATATTCTGGTGGCTGCTCTCAAAAAGTCTCTGCTGCAATATCAGCCTTGTACAAAAATGGGGAGTGAGGGGGAGGCAGGCGTCGATATATCCAAGGCGAAGCTCTGGCGCTTCATCAAAACTATCTCTGAGCCATTCTTCTTAATGAAAGCCTGAGTGGACTGTCAAGACTACAAAACAAGGTCTGAAGGGCTGCTTATAAATTCCCATCTTTCACTGCTATGAATAGTTGATATGGGATTGCTTAAAGCATAGACCAAAGCCAACAAGCAGCTCGCCTGAGAACAGGTTTGTGAACAGGAGCGGGCTGTGTTGAGACACATTGTTTAGCCTCACAACATTATTCCCAGTGATTCATATACCCCTCTGGGCCATTTTAGGGCCAGGAAAGGCCCGTTTCCCCAACAATAAATGACGCGGAAGTCAATTTCCAGTTAACTTCCTGTTAATAAAAAAGACTTTTAGGTCCAGAGGCAATGTGCGCATACCTTCCAGTTTGGCAGGGACAGTCCTGATTTATTGTTGAAGGCTTTCATGACTGAATCACTGGGTTGTTGTAAGTTTTTCAGGCTGTAAGGCCATGTTCCTGAAGCATTCTCTCCCGACGTTTCGCCTGCATCTATGACAGGCATCCTTAGAGGTTGTGTTCTCACAACCTCTGAGGATGCCTGCCATAGATGCAGGTGAAACGTCAGGAGAGAATGTTTCTGGAACATGGCCTTACAGCCCAAAAAATTTACAACACAGTCCCAATTAATCCTTCATGTTTTCACTTTGGAACTGCTTTTATAACTTCCCAGTTGCTGTCTTCTCTTCTTAGGTCCCATCTACACCATCATATAATCCAGTATCTAATCCCAGATTATCTGCTTTGAACTGGATTATATGGCAGCATAGACATATACTCAAGTTCAAAGCAGATAACCTAGAATCAGATACTGAATTACATGGCAGTTTCGATACAGCCTTACTTTCTGTCTCTTGTTTCGACTGCTGGAACTTGAGTTCAAAGTGCAAAAGTATTTTGCTAACAATTTATTGACAGGAGAGAAGAAGAGTCAGGAGTGAATATCAGTGGCCCTATAGATATTGCTGGGCTAAAACTCACATCATTCCTCACCACTGGCTGGAGAATCACACAATTCCTCCTGATGTTCAAGTCCCTGGGGTGTGATATAAATCATGTGCAGTCGAAAGAACATAAGAATCAGAGAAGAGTTAATCTGGATCAGACCAATTTGTGTGTGTGTGTGTTCAGCCTTCTGTAGCCTCATACCCCTTCATTTAGATCAGCGGTTCCCAACCTTTTTTTGACCAAGGACCACTTGGCCAAGGACCACTCTCCAACATTAGTACTAAAAGGGTTACGAATCCATTTTTGGCCAACTTTAGATTCGGTTAGGTTATTTAGGGTGCTGATTCAGAAAATTGCATTGGATAGACCACATCAGCTCTAGTTTCTGATACAGAACATATGCCATTCAGTAGCCACCATCTGCTTGCCCACAAAAAACCACATTTAATCATCTAGAGCTGATGTGGTAGTAGTAAGCTTTTGTGGGTAGTCGGCCTCTCCCCTCCCAATATCCCTGTTGCCTCGGCACTATAAAGGGGTTTCGTGAGACCAGTCACTCAGTGTAGTAACGGTGAGGCCACGGACCTTATTTTAGTACTTGCGGACCACTGGTGATCCACAGTCCACAGGTTGGGAACCATTGATTTAAATGATAGAGGGAATTTCAGGCTGGATCCACACTGCTATAAAATCCATTTTCTGAATCCAACTGTTTCGAACTGAATTATATGGGTCCAGCTCAAAGCAGATAATCTGGATTCAGAAATTTGATTATATGGCAGTGTAGATGGGGCCTCAGTCATATCCTAAAGTTTTGGAGATAACAAGTATCAGAATTACATGTAATTAGCCAGTTTGGAGAAGTAATGAAGCTATCACAAAGAACATTTTAAAGCCTCTAGTGAAAAAAGTGACAAGTTAAGTTATGAGGTCTACTTTAAGTAAGAGTAATGCTCCAAAATGGGCATGAAGGAAAATAAATTTATTGTTGTAACAAATAATGATTTCAACAGATTGAATATTCCTTATCTGAAATGTTTTGGACCAGATGGGTTTATTTATTTTGGATTTTTTTTGGGGGGGGGGGGGGATTTTGAAGGTTGTTGTATACAATATTTTAAATAATGTTATGGATGAAACAGTGTTTGTGCACAGTGAAGGATCAGAAAGCAAAGTGTGGCTATCTCAGCCAACCATGTGAACGATTTTTGATTTTGGAGTATTACTCCTGCTTAGAGTAGACCTCATAACTAAACTTGTCACTTTTATTTCACTAGAGGCTTGTGTACACTAGCCAAAACATGCAGAAGACTGCAAAATGTCCAGAAACTTCCACTCCTTAATGCAGGGTAAACTTGGTTGAACCAATTTAGCACCACAACTGGACCGGGTTGTGGCACAACTGGTTGGGAGTCAGCTGCATTAAAATCACTACTGACCAAAAGGTCATGAGTTCGAAGCCACCCCAGGTCAGTGTAAGCTCCTGACCATTTGTCTAGCTTGCTGTCGCCCTTTGCAGCCAGAAAACAGCTGCATCTGTCAGGTAGGAAATTTAGGTACTGCTTATGTGGGGAGGCTAATTTAACTAATTTGCAATGCCATAAAACTGGCCAGCAGCATGCAAAAGAATGAGGAAGAACACCACCAATGTCACAAGTGGATGGTGAAGTGACAGCTCCCCCGGTGGCCAGAATTCAAAAAGCATACCCTCATGAAGCTGGAAAGTTAAATAGCCTCTGTGTGTCTGTCTATATATATATATATATATATATATATATATATATATATATATATATATATTGTGCGTCTATGGCATTGAACGTTTGCCATGTATAGCCATGTATATGTGCATCGTGATCCTCCCTGAGTCCCCTGGGGGGTGAGAAGGGCGGAATATAAATACTGTAAATAAATAAAATTTAATGAGACTGCCCCATTGACCATACTGTCAATGCTGTCATCTTTAGGAACAAAAACGAGGCATGGTTTTGCTGCTGACATTATTGGAAGTAGATGAGGAATGGCTGCCAGAAACTTTATTTCCATTTGTTTCCCTAAAACCAGCACTATATTCAAACAAGATATGGTAATCATGATTAAGGGCATCCATTTATGTGCACTGCATCCATACCGGAGAGTGCCAGCAAACAAAACGAAGGCCATTCATTTCAAACATTCAAAAGCCAGCCAGCGGATTAAGTCATGCATCTAAAGAGAGTCTGAAAATATTGGCAATTGTTACACGAAAAGGTTAAGTCAATGTTTGCTCTTTGTTATAATTCTACCAATGTCCTCTGAGAAGACAATTCAGAGTTTTCCAAGTGAGGAGAAAGCAAAAAGGCCAAAGCTATTAAAGATAAGAAGATATCTGAGACAAACCAAATCTGATAGTTGGAAATCTGATGTTTAGAAACAAAAACGAAATGCAATCACTTTGGGGAAAAGGTAGAGGACATTGGGATGAAATCAAGGGTAGGTTAGCCATTTGCCACACGCAATTTTTTTCTCTGTGAGTTGTGCAATGTCCCTCCCATACATTACACACTGCTGTGGCTCATACAGTTGGTCACATGGGTTCTCAAAATGGTATGCAAATTGTTGGATATGCAATTGGTTGTATTTTGATTATTGTGCATATATACAGTTTCTCAGGAGTATGCTGGATCTTTCTTGGCATTATAGTTCCCATAATGCCCTTGACACAATGGATGTGCTATGCTTCCTTGGAAGAACCATGGAGTTATAGCCCCCAAAAAGGAAGTACTTTTTTCAGATTGAGGCCCCATATACAATGCCATATAATTCAGTTTAAACTGCACTATAAAGGTCAGTGTAGACCCATATAATGCAGATTGAACCACAGATTGAATTATAGTTTATTTACTGCTTAGACCATAGGTTTTTCGCATATAGGACAAATAAATACATAAAAGCAGATTAAATAAAATATGAAATACACTATTAAAATACTAGATATATCAATGACACCCTTAAAATGCTACAGAAAATAATATATGAACTAGCTCTTGCATACTTAAAACCAAATAAAACTATGTAAAATCAGTATTACTAAAATTTAAGGAACACTTTGGATATAAACAAGTTAAAAGTGTAGATCCAGTCACATTGAATTAGATTGTGGCGCAGCTGGTTGGGAGTCAGCTGCATTAAAATAACTACTGACTGAAAGGTCATGAGTTTGAAGCCAGCCCTGATCGGAGTAAGCTCCCAACCATTTGTCTAGCTTGCTGTCAACCTTTGCAGCCTGAAAGACAGTTGCATCTGTCAAGTATAGGTACCACTTATGCGGGGAGGCTAATTTAACTAATTTACAATGCCATAAACTCTCCAGCAGTATACAAAAGAATGAGGAAATACTCCATCGGTGTCACAAGTGGACGGTGAAGCAACAGCTCCCCCGGTGCCCTGAATTCAAAGCATACCCTCATGAAGCGGGAAAGTTAAATAGCCTCTGTGTGTCTGTCTATATATGTTGTGTGTCTATGGCATTGAATGTTTGCCATGTATATGTGCATTGTGATCCGCCCTGAGTCTCCTCCGGGGTGAGAAGGATGAAATATAAATACTGTAAATAAATAAATAAGGCTGGATCTATACTGTCATATAATCCAGATTATCAAACCAGATAATCTAGATTATTTGCTTTGAACTAGATTATATGAGTCTACACTGTCATATAATCCAATTCAGAGCAGATAATCTGGATTTTATATTGCAATGTAGATAGGGCCTGAGTCTCCACTGCCATATAATTCAGGTCAATGCAAGTAGACTGCCGTTGCTGCAGATAAGTAGAGCTTCGTCATTTCCATTTTTTGTGTGTGCATGTTTTAAATGAAATGTTCCATTTCTGAAAGCTTCATCAATTTTAGATGGAGTCATTAAATAGTGGCTTATGATGCTGCGTGCAAATCCGATGCTTTTCAGGGTGTTCCTAAACTATCTTTAGCTGCAGAAGAACAGCCAAGTAGCACATAAATACTGAGGACATACGTATTACAAGTTTTTAAGTGTAGGGTCCCGTTGGGAAAAGAAATGTTGCTGGAATCAAGGCAAGGGTTTTGGGTCTTAGCACTGGCACCAGTGTTGTTTGCAACTTATGGTGACCTTAAGGGGAACCTATCAGGGAGTTTTCTTGGCAAGCTGTCTTCATGGAGGGTTGCCTCTGCCTTCCTCTGCGGCTGAGAAAATGCCCCAATCGCCAGAGTCTCCGGAGTCATGGTCCAATGCCCAAACTACTACACCATGCTGGCTCTCTCTTCTAAGTGTTGCCGCTGTTTACTAATTTATAAATACTTGTCATAGTTGTAGGAAGCTTTTTGATTACTATTTATTAATTTATAAATAGGAAATTGAAAAGTACTTTATAATCTTCCTATTGCCGTGTCCTCAGAACGCAGGTCACTGTCATTCCCATTTAAAGATGCAGACCGCCATTCAGTATTGCAATTACAAATCCATAACTGTTCCATATTGAGTGAGACTATGGGTGCATCTACACTGGAGAACAAATGCACTTTAACTGGATAGAGCTCAGTGATGGAATCTTGTGAGCTGAAGTTTTACAAAGTCTTTAGCTTTGAGCCCTATATCCCATAATATCAAGGCAGAAAATCCCATATTATCTTAGTGTGGACTCAGATAGCCCAGTTCAAAGCACATACTGTATAGAATCCAGATTTTCTGCCTTGATATTGTGGGATATAGGGCTGTGTGGAAGGGCCCCTTATCTGTCAAAGAGTGTTGGTGCCTCAGCAAATGCCACTTCCCATGATTCCATACCAGGGCAGTTAAAGCGGTTGAACTGCATTAATTCTACAGTGTAGATGCACCTTCTCCAAAGCCCCTTCTGCACAGCTGTATAGAATCCAGATTATCTGCTTTGAACTGGATTATAATAAGGGTAAATGGTAAAGGTTTTCCCCTGACATTACATCCAGTTATATCCGACTCTGGGTGTTGGTGCTCATCTCCATTTCTAAGCTTAAAAGCCATTGTTGTCCCTAGATGCCTCCAAGGTCATGTGGCCAGCATGACTTCATGGAGCGCTGTTATCTTCTTGCTGGAACGGTACCTATTGATCTACTCATATTTGCATGTTTTCGAACTGCTAGGTTGGCAGAAGCTGGGACTAACAGAAGGAACTCACGCCACTCTCTGGATTCGAACCTGCGACCTTTTGAAACTGGATTATATGGCACTGTAAACTCAGAAAATCCAGTTCAATGTAGATAATGTGGACCATCGGCTTTAATAAGCTCAATTAAATGGCAGTGTAGAAGGGGCCTCAGTCTACTATAGGATTGTGTAAGTGATCTACAGGTTTGTCTTAACATCCAGCAGCAAAAATTAATAAAAGAGATTTTTTTGGTTGCCCAATAGCAAACGACGTTGCAACAGAAGCAGGATCCCTGGCCCCTTCTACACTGCCATATAAAATCCAGATTATCTGCATTGAACTGGATTATATGGCAGTGTAGACTCATGTAATCTAGGTCAAAGCAGATAATGTGGATTATCTGCTTTGATAATCTGGATCATATGGTAGTGTAGAAGGGCCCCCAGTTCTTTATTTCAGTTTCTTTCACTGGCCAGATAGCGTTGGAAACATCATCTTCATTGGACCCAAATTGGCATCTGAATTCACCGTCACCCATTCTTATCATAGAGCAGTTCTATTGAAAACAGTAAAACCAACTTTAAGGTCACAGCTACACTGCCATATAAAATCCTGATTATCTGCTTTGAACAGAATGATATGGCAATGTAGACTCATCTAGGGGGCCCTGGTGGTGCAGTGGATTAAACCGCTGAGCTGCTGAACTTGCTGATTGAAAGGCTGGCGGTTTGAATTGGGGGAGCGGGGGGAGCTCCTGCTATTAGCCCCAGCTTCTGCCAATCTAGCAGTTTGAAAACATGCAAATGTGAGTGGATCAATTGATACCGCTTCTGCAGGAAGGTCATGGTGTTCCATGTAGTCATGCTGGCCACATGACCTTGGAGGTGTCTACAGATAATGCCGGCTCTTCGGTTTAGAAATGGAGATGAGCACCACCCCCAGAGTTGGACACAATTAGACTTAATGTCAGGGGAAACCTTTACCTTTTCCTTTAGACTCATCTTATCCAGTTCAAATCAAATAATCTGCACTATATGCTTTGATAATCTGGATTATATGGCAGTGTCAATCCAGACTCAGATTACATCAACCAAAGGGTATTCATAGATGGAAGATTAATAGTGGTAGAACTTCCATGTAAGTAATTTAATTGCATCTGCCATTGTAAGTACCTGTTCTCTAACTTCCATCCGACTTTTCAAGTTTAGATGAAGTTAGCTATATACTACCAGAAAGCCCTGATGAGCTATATTATCTGCCAAAGCCAATGAATGTCATTTGGAAAACAGCAATACCCAGAGGAGTTGGTCAAAAAAGCAGGTGGGCCCAGCCAATGTAAGCTTTCAGTTTCCATTAACTTACATGTCATCTAGCTGGACACTGATGTTTTAATCTCACATACCATTTTCCCACCTCATTTACCTTCAGAGAGATTTTAACAGTTACAAAGAAATTATTTTCAACTGACAAACTATTACCCAAGTGAGTTTCAGGCCTTATTTATGCCGTCGCGCCTGGGGGCTATAACTCTTAGTGAAAGAGACATAGATGTGACATCTTTCCCCCAGGGGATTGCTTCTTGCCTTCCTTTAAAGAACTGGAACTCCCAAGGACCAAAACACTGTAGATAACTCAAAATAGGTTTTGCTGCTGAGAAGCTTTTCCTGTTCTCTCTTTTCTCAATGGCTGTGAAGGTCAGAACAAACACAACCCCCAGTCCAATGGCCTATGTTGAAGGCACAGAGTTTTCTTTTTGATGCCAAAGGACTGGTTTGACGGCACTTGGGTCTCCTCAACGTTGTCCAAGGCGATCTGGACACGAAGTACGAGTCTCAAGGGTAAAAACCTTAGAATTGGTTATGAGAGGTAACTTAATTAAGGGCTTTAGAGCCAAGTCTCTTTCTCACGTCTATCTGATAGAAAGTTTAATGCTAGAATTAAAAAGGAAAAGCTCTGCTTTCCTCCAGGAAGAGGTGGAGCCAAGCAATTGAGCTGCGGAAGCAATATAACTAGTGCAAACAAAATTGATTGACAGCTATAAATAACCAATCAATCCAACTATACATTTACAAACTAGGCAAGTTTGGGCATGTTATACAGTTTAAACCTTTGCACTTTAAAATTCTACACACAGGTGGTGCCACTCGCGCCATCACATTATTCTTTCTTAAGGATACAATTCAACATAAAAACATAACATGTATCTCTTCATATTATTTCTAAATCCGTTGCCAAAACTTTAGGGCTGAAGGACACAAGGATATCCACTGCGCAGGGAACAAGGAATATGAAAAGGAGCACAGCCTGAATTCATGTTACTTAACACTTCTTTATTTGTAATCATGATCTGTTTTTGAAAAAGAATAACTTTTTTCTTAAGAAGTTTCAAAGACCTTAAGATCATCGGGAGAGGCCCTGCTCTCAGTCCCTCCACTCTCACAATCGTGTCTGGCAGGGACGAGAGACAGGGCCTTATCTGTGGTGGCCCGCGGCTATGGAATTCCCTCCCAAACGAGATCAGAACCGCTCCATCACTCCTGACTTTCCAGAAAAAAAAAATGAAATCCTGACTATGGGACCAAGCGTTCATGGACTAGACCGACTTCTGGCAAAGATACTATTTAATGGACTATGATGGACTGCTTTTATTATAACAGCTTAAATCGATGAACTGTTTTAATGTTTGTATAATGTTTATATTATCTTTATAATATGTATATTTATGCTTGTTTTATTCTGTTGTTGGCACTGTTGTGCCAGTTGGTAGCCGCCCTGAGTCCCTCTGCGGAGGTTGAGATAGGACAGGACACAAATGTCCTAAATACATAAATAATTTTTTTCCGAAGGAAGTGTATTATTATCAGTGTGTTTAGTTGCATTGAGCTGATTAAGGGCCCTTCCGCACAGCCCTATATCCCAGAATATCAAGGCAGAAAATCCCACAATATCTGCTTTGAACTGGATTATTTGAGTCCACACTCAGATAATGTGTGGACTCTTGATATTCTGGGATATAGGGCTGTGTGGAAGGGCCCTGAGACTTCCCTTCCCTTTCCTCATCCAGCAGCCCAATTAGTCTCCGTAAAACTGTTAAATATGGCTGGTTTCCCCACACAACAATTTCCTTCACTCAAATGCAATGTCTTGAGACATATTCCAGATTGTGCGCGCGAGAAACTCAATCCTCCAGAAAAGCATAGGGCACTTCCACACAGCCATATAACCAGAATATCAAGGCAGAAACCCCCACAATATCTGCTTTGAACTGGGTTATCTGAGTCCACACTGCCATATATCCTAGTTCAAAGCAGATAATGTCTGATTTTATTCAAATGTGTGGAAGGGGCCTTAGAGAGGAAAGACTCAATCTGTATTCATGTTGTTACATTCCTAACAGAAGTCTTTAGAGATTTCCAACCTGAATACGCTTGTCCTTGTCATCATTGGAAAATCTTCAGAATCATGTTTCATCAGAGTTTGCAAAAACAGTAATTATTACTAAAGCTTATTCGTGTGACAATGTTTGACATGGGGACTGCATGGAAAAGTCTTTATGAGTTTTGTATCCTCCAATTGTCCAGTGTGGCAACAACAGTCCTTAATAATCTGTCATCTCACTTTTTCAGATTCCTTTAAATGAGTGGTTCTCAACCTGTGGGCCCCCAGGTGTTTTGGCCTACAACTCCAGAAGTCCCAGCCAATTTACCAGCTGTCAGGATTTCTGGAAGGCCAAAATAACTAGGGACCCATAGGTTGAGAACCACTGCTTTAAATTATCCTAAGTCCCTTCTACACTGCCACATAAAATCCAGATTATCTGCTTTGAATTGGATTATATGGCAGTGTAAGATAAAGGTAAAGGTTTTCCCCTGACAGTAAGTCCAGTTGTGTCCAACTTTGGGAGTTGGTGCTCATCTCCATTTCTAAGCTGAAGAGCTGGTGTTGTCCGTGGACACCTCCAAGGTCATGTGGCTGGCATGACTGCAAGGAGTGCCGTTATCTTCCTACTGGAGTGGTACCTATTGATCTACTCACATTTGTATGTTTTTGAACTTCTAGGTTGTCAGAAGCTGGGACTGACAGCAGAAGCTCATGCCACTCCCTGGATTTGAGCCTGCGACCTTTCGGTCAACAAGTTTAGCGGCTCAGCGGTTTAACTCACTGCGCCACTGGAGGCTCCCTATATGGCAGTGTAGATTCAGATAATCCAGATAATGTGGATTATCTGCTTTGATATCTGGATTATATGGCAGTATAGAAGGGGTCAGGGTTTCTCTTTCCTTCTGCTTTGGTTAACCTTTGTCTTTCTCTTTTTTCAGTTATAGCAAACTGAATTTGAAATTCAAACATGGTTTGCACTGAATTAACTCATCAATACATTTTGCCATTTTGATTACTTATTGAGATTCCCAGGTTATACATGTCCTAGTTTCCATCTGTAAAATGGTGGCTGGTATGTGGTTTACAATTCAGAGATGCTGTCTTGTTTCCAAAGCTCCAGCAAATGCTGATTTGCCACATACTGATGTAGGTATGTTTATATAGTCAAAATAAAGCAGTAGGGAGTCGACAAGATGCATGGCTGGATTTGTGCCACAATTGCTGTTGCCATTAACCCACATCAAAGGAACATGGGATGTACTCTGGAGCTTCCTGGAAGTTCTGGAGTGATCCCACGGTTTTGGAGGTATGGATTGTCAGACTGGGCTGGATCAGCCGAGTCTGCTGTCCACACTACCAACAGATGCAAGTCTCTCCTGGAGGCATTTTGCCAGTGTTAAATTTCAGGAGATGACGATGAGGATTTTCATTTATTTATTTACTGTCCTCTTTTAAGCATGACACAAAGCAGTGACATAATTTCATGTGCTAAGCAATTTTACCAGAAATTATTGCAGCAGCCACTGTCTGAGCATTGTCCTTCATCGAATTAGTTGCCACCCAGTTGTATTTCTACATCTTCAAAATCTAAAAATATTTTGTACATGATGTTTAAACCACAGACTCCTTTGATGTTAACTAACATTTTTCAGTCCCTCTGGGAAAAAGTTCAAGTAACACAAATAACACAAGTACACTAGGGATATGTGTTGTCGAAGGCTTTCATGGCCGGAATTACTGGGTTGTTGTAGGTTTTTTGGCCATGTTCTAGAAGTATTCTCTTTTGACATTTCACCTGCATCTATGGCTAGCATCCTCAGAGGTCACAACCTCACAACCTCTGACGATGCCTGCCATAGATGCAGGCGAAATGTCAGGAGAGAATGCTTCTAGAACAAGGCCATACAGCCCAAAAGACCTGCAAGGGATAAATAGTGCAAGGTCTTGTTCACTGAGTTCCATTTGTTTGCTAATAATTGTCATGCATACTGAAGTCTGGATATAATTATGCAGTTAAAATTAACTGCAGATCTAATCTGGTTTCTTTCATGTTGTCAAACTTATTAGGGCTTGTCAGGGTTTTTAAGAACTTCATACAGGATTAGATTAATGTTGAGGCATCTGTCACAATTGATTTGCTTTACAGTGTATTCAATCAGAATGATTGTACCAACACCTAATATTTGCAAATGTTTTTTGCTTTTGGCATGTCCGCATGCACAAACATGCACACAGGACCATAATTTCAGTGTCTTGAAATAAAAAATATTATCTAAAGTACCACAAAAGAAATCCATTTTCAGTCTGCAAAACAACAAGCGACCCTGTGACTGTTAAAAAACAGGGGCAGTTATATTGTAACAATGTTCATAAATGCTTTGTTTGGCTGACATTTTCATGCTCATTGTTGGAGACATGGAGTTCTAGATACAAAATTGTATTGCTCAAATTCATATCGCCCTTTCTATATCTCTAGGCTTGAACTATCCACTCCTAGGCTCTGCTGCTGACTTTAATAGAAACACCACTGCATTGTAAACAGTTCAAAAATTAAAGCTATCCATTGCTGCCAAACCTAAATTGATTTTCAGCTTCAATATTCCAGGGCAAACGTATGTATAGAATATTAATAAACCCAAAATGACAGCATTTCACAATAGTTATATTCATGAGAGATCAGACAAAGTCAGAAATCCTTGCACTGTAAAACACAAGTAATTCAAAAATGGTATTGAACACATCAGGTACTACACCTGATGTTAAAATGCTTTCATTTAAAACCATTTCCTAAGGCCCAATCTACAATTCCATATAAAATGCGCATAATCCAGATTATCTGCTTTGAACTGGATTCTATGGCAGTGTAGACTCATCTAGAGCCCCAGGTGGCACAGAGGATTAAACTTCTGAGCTGCTGAACTTGTTGACCAAAAGGTTGGCGGTTCGAATCTGGGGAGCGGGGTGAGTTCCTGCTGTTAGCCTCAGCTTCTGCCAACCTAGCAGTTCAAAAACATGCAATTGTGAGTAAATAGGTAGGTCTCCGGCAGAAAGGTAACAGCACTCCATACAGTCATGCTGGCCACATGACCTTGGAGGTGTCTATGGATAATGCTGGCTCCTCTGCTTAGAAATGGATACAAGCACCACCCCCCAGAGTCGGACACAACTAGACTTAACGTCAAGGGGGAAACTTTACCTTTCCTTTAGACTCATATAATTCACTTCAAAGAAGATAATCTGGTTTATATGGCAGTGTGGATCCAGCCTAAGTGTGATTTATAACAAGCCCAGCAAAGAATTTTTGCATGCCTTACAGTGGAGAAAAAGAATATTATGGAAATGTGTTTTGGACTGGAATCTATTCATAGGATGCTTGAAGTATTTTACTCATTTAAATATTTCTGTTTATTCAGATCTTAACTGATGCAAAAGTTTTTTAATAAGGCATGTTGCATTTTTATGATTTTGACAGCTTTTACAAATGGTTTAAAATAATAATTTGTATTATCCATGGTTTAAATTGTAATGAAGAGGCTCCTAGTACCATTTTGAGGAAAAGGTGGGATATATATTTTTTTTAAATAATGTGACCATCCCTGCACTGCTGAGCTAATTCTGTTTGGTACACATAGGCTGCATCTATTCGATACTGTTTCAACTGTCATGGTTAACTGCTATGGAATCATGGAAGTTGTAGTTTGGTGAGGCACCAGTACTCTTTGTGAAGAGAAGGCTAAAGATCCTCCAAAGCTACAACTCCCATTATTCTATTGCATTAAGCCATTTCAGATAAAGTGGTGCCAAACCAAATTGAATTTACAGTGTAAATACACCCAAACGTTTCCATGTTGAAACCAATACAGACAGAGTTGTGCGTTTTTGTGTTGCAATCTGCAGTGCCCTTGTTCTGGAACTACAGTGCACTCAGGAAAGCTGAAATGTTCTCTCACTGGCCTTTCTGATGTCACATTTGTATCCGTTTATTTAAAAGGTATTTTAATTTCTTTTTGTGCCGAGACTGGGCTATTTGTCCTGTATAGGACATTCTGTTAGGACAGAATGATGACTTGCAGGGAAAGGCAGGCGAAAAGGTTATTTGGATATACACAAGGGTTATTTTTATTGACTACTTGGACTTTTGGAGTTTGCCCTTTCAGATTGTGTTGTCAACACTGTTATTAGATCTGATGTCACTTGGTTTTTGTTTGTTTCAAACTTACCTGACAACACTAGATGTTATCATGGGAAGCCTTTTGAGTTTTTTTTTCTACTTTGCCCTTTTTATGACTGCATATAGGGCTGCTACGTTGCAACTTTCATGTAGGTAACTATCTTTGACCATAAATGCCACAGCCACAAAAGGCAGTGCATAGTACAGTGTATAGCCTCTTCCACCCTGTTGTATAAAATCCAAATTGAACTGAATTATATGGTAGTGTGGAATCAGATAATCCAGTTCAAAGTAGATATTGTGGATTATCTGCCTTGATATTTTGGGTTATATGGCTGTGTGGAAGGGCCCATAGAAACACAAGGTAAAGGTTTTCCCCTGACATTAAGTCCAGTCGTGTCCGACTCTGGGGTGTGGTGCTCATCTCCAGATCTAAGCCGAAGAGCCAGCGTTGTCCATAGACACCTCCTAGGTCATGTGGCCGGCATGACTGCACGGAGCGCCGTTACCTTCCCACCAGAGCGGTACCTATTGATCTGCTCACATGTGCATGTTTTCGAACTGCTAGGTTGGGAGAAGCTGGGGCTGACAGCGGAAGCTCACGCCGCTCCCTGGATTCGAACCTGCGACCTTTCAGTCAATAAAAGTAATTTGAAACACTAATTACTTTTATTTGGAAGTGCAACCTAGAAATTCAATCCTAATTAGCCGAAACCAAAGTCAAGAGGTGGGACAGTAAATGATGGCCTCCTTGACTTTCGAAATTGGTGAAAACCAATCAAGGCGCATAATGCCAGGTATATGGTCATCTGAAGCTGAATATTCCTGGAAGCAGTTCTCCTTTTCTGGCTGCAAAAACATAACAACAATTTAACAAATCAAATTTCTAACAACCCCCCGTATTTTGTTAAGGTGCTAAATTAGCTTTCTGAACTGACCATCTCCGTGTCTAATGGTAGAACACCAGACCGATCAATAATTCCATAAATGAACATTCAAGGACATGAATTTGAGGCTTTGAATCTTTTGGAAAACCAGAATCTCCGTAACCCTTTGGAGAAAAATGGCATTCACAACCACTGAAAATCATAAACTTTTGTAAAAGTCTTCAAGAGAAGACCCAAAAACTCATTTGAGTAAAATCTTCTCTTCAGTAGCATATCACCACATGCAAGGCAATTTGGTTTCCAGTTGTTTGACTGATAACCGAGTCGTCTCTGATCTGTTAGGAACAGAGATTATGCCAATGCACAAAATATAGCAGTTTTTCAGATGTGTTTTCTTCAGTGCCCAAAAACATCTACTCTCCTATAAAATATCTTGTTTCTATATCATGCTCTCAAGAAACAAAAATAAAGTAGGCTTTGTTAAAAGTAACATATCTGGTTTACTCACAACCTTCATGTATTCAGCATACAGGTAGATAACTTGTCAATCCAGTTACAGATAGGTTTTGAAGTGGTTTCTTTGTGCAGATAACACAGGGCATTTTTCTTATAATCAAATAGCAACATCTTTACATTCTGCAAGTCTAATGGAGTCTGTGCATTCTAAGAGTCTAATGGAGTCTGAAGTCTGAGCAGCCTCAGATCTGATCATGTGGTCTGTAGCCCCCCCCCCCCCCCACAACCTCAAGAAAACATAGAGTAAAGGGAAAGCTGCATAACAAAACATACATACACAATACAGTAAGCAAAACAGAATAATATAAAAACAAATTACTAGTGGAGGCTTGAAGAAAGTTGTTATTTCGAACAGAATCTTTCTTGGCTTTGGAGCTACTTGGGTTTAAAAAACTGCATACTAATTTAGGGAATGGGAGCAAATATGGAATAAAAAGCTGAAATATACTTATGCCACGGACCTGAAAGAAAATTGGTATAAAATGTTTTATAGATGGTATTTGACACCGAATAAACTTAGTCATATGTATCAAAATGTCTCAGACAAGTGTTGGAAATGTGGGGAGCAAACAGGCACATTCTACCACATGTGGTGGACGTGTAAAGATACAATTAAGTTTTGGGCATCTATTCATGAGGAGGTACAAAGGATGTTGAATAAGAGGTTCAAAAAGAAACCTGAGTATTACTTATTGGGATTTACGGACTCTGATTTTAAATTGGAGGAGAATGAAGATAAACTATTTACATATTTTACCACAGCGGCAAGGATTGTTTTTGCCAAATACTGGAAGAACGACCAAATACCGACCATTGAAGAATGGTTGGAGAAAGTTAAAGAAATAAGAGACATGGATGAACTAACTTTTTTGATGAGAAAAAATACCGGAAAATCGTTAAAGAGGACAGATTGGTCTTCTTTCTATGACTATGAAAAGAAATTTAGAAAAGTTTTAGAGGACAAGAATAGACAAGTAAGTTGAAGAAACAGTATGAGAAGATCCTGAGGATGGAGTGGAAGTCATTTTAGATTAGTTTAGGTAGATATTTTGTTTGTTTTGTTTGTTATTATGTTTTGTTGGGGTTCTTTCTTTCTTCCTTTCTTCCTACTTTCCTATTTCCTTGTTATTGTTCCCCCTCTTTCCTTGTGTGGATTTATAAAATGTTTAATAAAAACTATTCTAAAAAAAAAAACCTGCATACTGATTAACCTTATTGTCAGATGCCCTGAGATTGTGGTGATTGGTATTTATACACATGTTGATGTGTTTGCAAGGATTTTTCACGTGAAAGAAGCTGTATACATGGTGATGCAAATTACTGTTTGATATAAATTATTTCTAGTGTTGTGATTTTTCATTGCTTACCCTATGAATGTTTACATTAAAAAACCTTCCTGGAATCTTATTAGTTCCAGCTGGAGCAGACCCTTTGAATCAATTAGTGAATGATGAATCAACATGTAGGCAAAGCTTACTATGAAGAAAATAAATTTTCTCTAATCAGGAATAACAATAGTATTTTGCCCACTATCCTTATATTTGGCACAAAAAAATCAAGATGAAAGGATTCCCTACCACCATTGTGTATCATCCTAAAACAAGCACACATTTCTTCTTTGTGAATCCCAGCATCTATCATGCTAGCAGAATTGTCCCAAATATATCCCCCCCCCCCCCAAAAGATAGATTCATTTCCATTGAGCGTTATGACAGTAAGCCTCAGTAAAGTCCCATGCTGTTAAGCTCTTGGAAACTGCCTGAGAGCATGAAGCAAAAGCAGCACAATATTCTTTCATCTTTCTGATTTGTTGTTTTCATATCCTAACTAAATGGAATGGCATAAGGGGAAAATCCTCCACTGCTAACTCGCATGCCTCGTATCCTCTGTTTGGACCTCTTTGAAAACACTGATTCTATCTCTTACCATCCGGCTGGCATTGAAGTCTTTATGGAATTGCTAAGCATGAGCATTTGGAGATGAAAAAGGCTCACGCACTGTAATAGTTGTGTTGTTTGTGTTCATGTCGCAATGAGTGGGAGGTCTTTAATCTCCTCTTTGAACAGAAATTATCTTTCTTTTCTCTTGCTTACAGATGGCAAGAATCTGTACACCAGCATCTCAGCAAATTTGTACTGATGGTGCCTCCAGCCCCCTTCCTCTCTCTCTCAGCATTGCTACTGTGCAGAACAAATAACTGTTAATGTATTTAAAAGAACAGCATGAAGACTTTGCTTGCAACTGTGCCTTTATCTTTCATTGCCAAGGATTAATACTTATACATTATTACCATTTTTGGAGGATGCTGGGAGATGTAACTTAAAAAAAGTAGCTTTCCCAAGTCTTACAAAATTATGCACAAGTCACACTTTACTAGCCTTGCAAGAAGACAATGGTAAACCCCCTGCAAATAAATCCTGCCAAGAAAACCCTAAAATAGGATTGCCAAAGGTCAGACTCAAACTGAAGGCATGTATGTTGTTTGTGTGCCTTCAAGTTGATTCAGGTGACCCTAAGGACCATTCCACACAGCTGAATAAAATCCCACATTATCCATTTTGAACTGGAATATGTGGCAGCAGGCCCATAGCCAGGATTTTGATTCCGGGGGGGGGGGGGGGGCTGAGTGAGTGAAAGAGGGTCTACCCTAGCAAACCTTTTGTATCGTTACCCCAATACCCCCGTGCATATGGGATATCATCATCATCATCATCATCATCATCATTAATTACTTATTAATCGCCCTCCATCCAAGATGCTCTAGGCAATTTACATTGCAGAAATTATACAGGATAAAACATAAATACAAATTACAAATATTAAAATTAACACGGGTCAAATGCTCTAGTATATTGAGTATGGTGATCAGATCATGATATGTATAAACGTAACAGTTTAAATAATGCACAAGTAAGGCCTTCTCACGGACCACCCTGAGAATTTGGGGGGGGGGGGGGCTGAAGTCCCTCGAGCTCCCCCCCCCCCCCGGCTACATGCCTGTATGGCAGTGTGGACTCAGATACCCAGTTCAAAGCAGATATTGTGGGATTTTTTTGACTTGATATGGCTGTGTGGAAGGGCCCTAAGACATCATGGGGATTTCTTGGTAAGATCTGTTTAGTTTTGCCTTCCTCTATTACTTGTTCAAGGTCACCAAACATATTTTCATGGTTTAGCATAGATTCAAATCTCAGGCCCCTTCTACGCAGCCATATAAAATCCAGATTATCTGCTTCCGACGGGATTATGTGGCAGTATAGACTCATATCCAGTTCAAAGCTGATAATGTGGATTATCTGATTTCATAATTTGGATTATATGGCAGGGTAGAAGAAGCCTCAGTCTCCAAGGTCCTAGTCTAAAACAAAATGGATGTAGCATCCAACAGCATCCATGGCTGTGTAACTGGTGACCTTTGCTCTGTTGGGCATACATGACGAAATACATTCAGTCTTCTCTTTGAACAAATTGGTGAAAAATTATTTTGAGGACATCAATAGGTGACTGGTGCAGAAAAAGTGGGATCAGTGTCCACTTGTATAAAAAGCTCAGTGTGCAGAATCTGTGAACTGGATTAATACAGTACAGATACAAGTATAGAAACAAACCAGTCCAAACTCCAGGAAATAAAACCGACTGCTTTCTGGAGGGAAGGATATTAGAGGCAAAGATGAAGTACTTTGCCTACATAATGAGAAGACAGGAAAGCTTAGAGAAGCCAATGATGTTGGAGAAAATGGAAGGAAAAATGAAGAGGGGCCAACCAAGGGCAAGATGGATGGATGGTATCCTTGAAATGACTGGCTTGACCTTGAAGGAGCTGGGGGTGGACACGGCCAACCGGGAACTCTGGCATGGGCTGGTCCATGAAGTCACAAAGAGTCGGAAGCAACTGAATGAATAAACAGCAAATGTAAACAATTTTGCTATCTATTTATTCCTCAATTAAAATGTCCATTTTTGGCCTTGCATCACACTTGTAATAGGATACACTAGTCTTGTATTGCTGTGCTCATCCCACCTTTCTGAGTGATGAGGGACATTCCAAGGATTCAGTACTTACATTGGTTTGATTTATTTTGGAGGAAGTTACTGAATGTTTCCTTGAGTTTTATGATATTTGAAAGTATTTACATATATAAGTTAATAGATGAAGGTACAACTTTAAACACTACACTAGACAGCCAAATCACCTGACTGTATTTCCAGTTTCCAGAGAAGCCACCAGCACTGCAAAATGTTAACTTGCCGACTTCTAAAACATCTGTCTCTGTCTTTTGTGCACAGTAGTCACTAATGTGTCCCATCTTTATTGGGATGGTGAATCCTCTCTGGGTCTTAGTCTGAACTTTACAAGAGTGATACAAAGTGCTAAGCCTGTTTCAGGGCTAGAGTTCAGCATCTTGGATAGTTCTTTTAAAGTTTCAACTACCAGTAAATCCCAGAATGAATTCACCACTACGCTGATATTGAAATCACCAGTGACCACTGTTCTGTCTTTTTTTTCCTTCCTCTACATGGGAACACCAGGACACATTGTCCTTACTAAGAGGATGGGTGATGTTTACAAAAATACTCCAATATCAAAAGGAATAACAGTTTCCATGGAAACATATCACTAGGCAATTACAGCCTATCGTCCATTATTTGTCAAGTTCGAGGCATTGGCCAAATGCTGTTTCAGGATAGCTCATGCTGTTTGGTCTTCTCACTTAAATCTAATAAGAAAACCATGGTAATATATTTTGCAATGGTATATTTGGTGGCAGGATACCCAGGAGTTCTTTAAATGTCAAATTGAGCTGAAATGACCTGTAGAAGCAAGGCAGCAATGAAAGCAAAGGTAAAGAACTTGAGTGTTCTGGAGTTTGAAGCTTGTTGATTTAGAAATGGTTCAGCATTGCTCTTAAACACTGTGCCAAAATTATCACTAATCCCTTAAGCTACTAGCAAGTCACATTTATTTTAGTGAACTGTGTATAACACAGTCCTTTGAAGGTTGTCAGATAAAAAGATTGCCGTGTCATTTTTGTTGTATTCCTTCAAAATGTGGTTGTGTCATGGATTGCACCAAGAAAAGCTGAATTTTGTGTATTCACAATCCCACTTCTGAGTTAGAAATTATTTTTGCATCATCCTGTGAAGATAGGCTTTGGTTACACAAATATGCCACAGCTCCTTCTGGGTTATGTATGCATTTGTCTGGAGACATTGTTTTGTGTCTGGAGAGATTTGATAGCAAAAGAAATTACCAAAACATCAAAGAGACACTAGGTTAAAAAAACAAACAAACTAAGATCCCAAAAGAAGAATAGGATAGTGTAGCCTTCACTTTCAAAGACATGAGGAACACGTATTTCTTTGTTCAATATAAGAATTGTCAGTACAGTCTGATCCTTATATCTGTGGAAGTGAAATACACGTTCATTTATTCATGGTTTTACTTATTCACTCAGGGCTTCCTGTGCAAGTTACAATGAACTCCATCATTTGTCGCATTGAAAATAATGTCTGCGATTTCCCATATCCACATGAAGTCTGGGAAAGATCCCCTGTAGATACAGGAGTCATACTATATATGAAATTCTGCAGTGGAAACTGTTCTGGCTGGATATCAGCTCATCCTAAATATCTCGGTGTTTCTTTAGATCAAACCCTTATTTATTTCATATCAAAAGCATTGCATAAATTAGTATAAAACCGATAAAAATAGAAGGAGTGCAGGTGGCTAAATATCTTTTGACCAAAAATGGGCAAGAGCAATGGCATTGTCTGTAGCCTCCAACAATTATTCCTCTGTACATGAGGCAGGGCATAGTGGACAAGCATACAGATGTGGAATTGTCTGTTCTGCTCCACAGTCACATAAGGTGTGGGATTCTTTTAGGTAGTGCCATTTTGCCAGGTTGTCTTTTGTTCTGCCCACTCCACTTCTGAGTCTGTTCAGGGACTTCCAAGTTGCCTATTCTTGGTTTGTCCCTGGAGGAAGATCCTCATGGGGGGCCATCCTGTTGAGGTTTCCTGGTTGAGCTGCCCAGAGGGATACCCTTGCTGTTGCTGGGGGGATGCCAAGGGGAATGGTAGTTCTCATAAAGCTTTTCCTTGATTTGAGTCTGCTGGGAGGAGGCTGGTAGCCATGTAGTGGGTGGCTTTCACAGTGTTCAACCTTGTTTCTCTCATGTTTAGCAGCAACTTCCTGTCGCACATCAGGGTGGGGGGGGGGATGCCAGCTACCTTGTAGAGTTTATCAACAGGTGTAGGTTTAAGACATCCTGTGATTATTCTGCATATTTCATTCAATGCTATGTTCACCTGCTTTGCATTTAGGAAACACTGCATGAACACCAAGCACAACTACCTAGAAGGTGAATACAGCACTGAATGGAACTACCTAGAAGAATCTTCCACCCACAACACCCTGCCTCATGCACAGAGGAAGAAATATTTAAAGTTACAGACAATGCAGTCAGTCACTTTTGCCTGTTGTTGATCTAAAATCATTTAGCTACTTGTGTTCCCTCTATTTTATCAGTTTTATACTTGTTTATGCAATTCTTTTGACACGAAATAAAATAAATAAAAGCTTATGGAAAACTTCTGTTCTTGTTGCACTCCTTCCATCCTAGACAGCACCATGGTGAAGAAATTGGCTGAAAAGGAGAGCATCTTCTTTTCTTTTTCCTCGTGTCTTCTGACCAACAGCGCTATGCTGCAAAAACACTTTATGAATGTCAACGGGGCAGCATGAATGAGATAAGTTATCCCAGTTGGCCAGCAAGCACATTTTTCAACTAGATAGGTTGCTGCCAGCAAGCTTTAAGCCTTTCAAGACTAGTCTCTGCTAAATGCAACCCCCTGGAAATACTTGCGGGGATATCGCTTTTATATCCCTGTTTCTTTTTGGGAGGAATACAAAGAAACTTTGTGTTCCTTTCAGAGGAATCTCTGCCAGGTTCTGCAGCAGTTTTTTGCAAACAGAGTCCTGTAATGATTAAATAAACAGCTCGGCCAAATTGTGGCAAAAGCTCCCTGGGTTTTGAGGACACAAAGAAACATTGACAGTTTATGCTATTAGTCCACTTGATTGGCTTGGCAGGGACTGGAGAGTGAAACCTGTGAGTGTCAACTGTTAAGCAAATATTCAAAAGGGCAGCACAGATTAAATGGTTGTGCAGCACAAATGGAGCTAGCATTGCCACTGTCACCAATTCATCCCACCTGCTTATGCTTAGCCTTTTCCCTCTTTGTGAGCACCCAGACCCTTGCCAGCCCTAACCTGTCAAAGCAACTCAACATCTAGCAACGCGATGATATGCCCCACCTTCTGTTTCCCAAGGCACCAATGAAAGATAAACAAAAACTTGCCCCTGCTTGGAACAAATTCAGGCTGGTAACACAGAAAAAGGCATTCCACTTCCGCCTGTATGTCCCTGGACAGTCTTTCACACAGACACGCACAACAGAGATGACCAGATTGCCTTCTGGTTTCTGTCTGGACAGATCATTGTAGCTGCCAAAGAAAAGTCCTCTTCTTGAGCCATATGTTTAGAGTATGTGCTCACTGGAGGGAGAGAGGAGCTAACTTTTGGGGAGGACAGCTATATTTACACTGCCTAAGCAGGCTAAAACTAATTGTTCCCCCTTCAGGGTAATCTTCATACAAAATTAGACAGCAAGGTCTCGCTGTGTGTGCATGCACCCACACGCAAGATGCACATATTGTTTATCTAATAGGTAAAACCTAAAATCTTTTTAGGGTACCTTAGAAAGCAGGAGATTTAGCTTTATTTCTAACCCTGGACATAACAGGAATGAAAAAATGGCTAAATATTGATCAATTATTTGTAATATAATGTTTTTTTCAATATCATCAACTAGTTTTATAACATTAATTAAACACAACTTCGGGATACTTTTTTTAACCAGATATAATAAACAGTCAGCCTACTAACACAAATACATCTACTTAGTAAAACTAATACATTGACAACACATTTTGGATTCTTTGAGCATATCATTTTTTTTTTGCATAGATTGGCTATTTTCTTTAAGTGTCCATGAACATGGCCAGTCCTTTCTCCTCTTCATTTCTGCAAAAGCCTGACAGGAATGGGGATTAATGAGAGATTCCAAACATATCAAATATTGTATCATCTGTGAGCAAAAGATTATGATTTTTCACTCATAAGGAGGCCAGAAGTGTTACCTTTCTATTTCACCATAAATGTTCCTATATAAGGAAGGAAGGAGACTTTTCCCCACATTTCCAACAATATTCACTTATCCAGTATTAGCTAATGGTTTCCAAGTCAGTGAGGCAGTAGATTTGCTCCAGAATTCAGTCCAAACTTTAACAAAACCTTTTCAGTGTACTTTAAACTCCACAGCAGGTTCACCGTCCCTTTGGCATGGTAGCCACTGGCCACTGCTGGAGCATACATTTAAAAAAAAATTAGAGTGCTTCCAGGAAGCAAAAAGAATGATGAGCAGTATCTCAACTGCCTTCAGATACATGAATCAACATAGAAACTGATATACAGTAGTTGGAGCTGTTTCATACTAGACATTTATAGCACTTTGATACCATTTAACTGCCATGAAATCCTATGCAATCTTGGGTTTTATAGTTTGGTGGGACACTAGAACTCTGTGGGAGAGGTGTCTAAATAGATCATGAAACTACAGAATCTCAGGACTCCATAGAATGAAACCATGTAGTGTGAAATATTCCCAGGTCAGAGCAGTGAAGAAGGCAATCACCAGTCCTGGCTTTGACCATGGTTGGTCTATGCCTCTAAATTATCTGAAGCACCTACAAGAAACATGAGAAAATTATTACAAGATTTCTGTAAAGCCCAAGTTTTGAAGGCTCTCGGAAACAGAGAAAATCAGATAGAGAGAATGCTGCCCCCCCGAAGACCTGTCATCTATGTATCAGTTTCGAATTAAAAACAACATCAGGTGTGATAGTGTTGTGGTTCAGTCAGCTGATAAAGATGAGGACATTGTTATTCCAGAGTCTGGGATAGTGGATGGGGTTTTCAATGAGGGAAATGAAGGAAGTTTAGATCTTGTCTGTGAGAATGGGCTTGAAAGTGAAACTACCTTGGAGTCCAGCAGATAGGGAGATGCAGTGTCTCATGAAGACTTTTTGCCTAGTTGTCTCATAGCTACCCCAGAGAAGGAGTTGGATGGATGAGAAAGTTCACCTGAAAACACATCTGCTGTCAGCAGGAATCTCAGGCCTCATCTTAGGGAAGAAGCAAGCAAACTAAGAAGATCACAGAGACTTCATGAGAAAGAACAGTGTGAGAAATCTCACAGGAAAGGGAGTCAGGATCACAGACATGATTTCATGGCTTGCGGTCCTTAAATCAGATAATTGTTTCCTTTAGAATTCAGATCAGGCAATGCTACATTACAGTGAAGATCTTGAGTCTTGTTTCAAGTTCGTGTTTTAGTCTATGATCTTGGGAGTTTGGATTAATGTTTTTAAAAAGTTTCTATAGTCTTGGTTTTGAATTCATGTTCATGTTTTGATTTTTGTTTTCCTGGATTTCTTGTTTTGTTTCTGGTTTTTCCTATGTCTTGATTTATGGAACAGATTTGGACTGCTTAGATTATTGCCTTTGGAATGTTTTTTCCCATTACCAGTTTGGTTTGGCTTATTACTTGTTGACTGCTTGCCCAATTACCTATTGGATTTTGCCTTTCTTATTTCCTATGGTGATATTTCCTTTTTATATGTTATTTTCTCAATAAACTGATTTACTTCTGGTTTTGGATTCCTGGTTGGTGTTGAGTGCAAGGTGAATTCTGGCTGGGGTACAACAGACAGCAAGTATGTTTGCCAGTTACCTCTTTCCACATGCCACTGCTGAAACCAAAATTGAAATATGCACACTCACACAAATTCCTGCAAATTTGGGTTCCCAGAGTGAAAACAGGAAAGGTTTAATGTGTAAAAGAGGATATTTCAATAGATGTTTCCTGCTGCTGAAATTCTATGAAACTATTAATGGTTAAAAAAAGGACCTTCCCAGTTCTTATTCTGCCAACCCAAACTCATAGGTAATAATGTGTGCTTATGCTATTTTTGATTTTATCAATGGTAAAGCGACAAAAGGTAAATGGCATTCTGTCTTCCCCAGAAAGCCAATTCGTTGGGGAGGGGATAATTCTTCATGGAAAACATAACAGGAAATCTTGGTTTACAATCCCCCTTAGGGACTACCTGCCTTCTTTTAACTAAAAACTTTAATGTCTCTAGAGATGATTTTCCTGTTTCCAGTTTACTTTAGATCTCTATTTCATTTCCTACTTTTTTGTAAACATGATGTCGCCTAACATTTTACTTGCATTCTTTCAGATCTAGGCAAAGCAAATATTGTTTACGCATCAGTGATGCTAAATTACTGTAATGCACGATTATGATTATTTATTTATACAGCACTGTCCATAGGCATTGCACTTTATGGTATAACAATAACTAGTAAAGACAAATCCCTGCCCCAAGGGGCCTAAAAGATATATTTGGAGAGGATGGAGGAGAGAGATGAAGATAGAGAGTAAAGGAAAAGAGGGATAAGGAAGTAGGGGTGGCAAGCAACTGAGAGAGGAGAAATGAGAGGAATAAGGACTGGGAGTGAAGAAAAGCAATCAGTTGGGACCATTATGTGTGGATAATATGAGTGTCAGGAGCTCTTTGTTATGATTCTCACTTTTTGCAGCCTCCAAATCTCCAGATTCCCCACAAACTGCCAGACATGACCTTTTCCAAAAATCAGTTGGAGGTGAACACCTGGCTGCGCAGATGGTGCTGCCAGGAACGATTTGGCTTCTTGGACCAGAATGAGCAATTTCATGAAGATGGTCTCTTCTGGCATGTGACTGATTGACCTCACCATAGTTGGCAGGAACATTTTTGCTAATCTGATCATATCTGATCAGAGGGCTTTACACTGAATTATGAGGGCAAACAAGGCGTTATTCTTGAGCAGTTAATCAGATATTGGAGATAATAGACCAACTGAGCAAATACCATAGTACATGAGTCCAAGTATGAAAAGGGGGAGGGGAGCAGCTAGGTGAAGTGATCAATGGTTTTAGATGTCTCTTTACTAATGCACAGAGCGGGGGGGGGGGGGGGGGCTGAGTCTGAGTGAAAGAAGGTCTACCCTAACAAACCTTTTGTATCATTACCCCAATACCCCATGCATATGGGATATATTGAGCATGGTGACCAGATCATGAGATGAATAAACATAACAATTTAAATAATGTACCAGTAAGGCCTTCTCACGGACCACCATGAGAATTTCAGTGCCTGGCACAGAGCACTGGAAATGAACAAAGTGAGAATCCTTTCCTATTTTCTTGATACGATTTATTCTGAAGAGGCCTGCTGTGCCTTACTCTGAGGCTGTGAGAGTGTGACTCGTCTAAGGTCATTCAGTAGATTTCCATGGCTGAGTGGGGATTCTAAACTCAAACTGCTACTCCACACTGGCTCTTTCTTTCTTTGGGATGTAACTAAGGGCCCTTCCATACCTGCCCTATATCCCAGGATCTGATCCCAGGTTTTCTGCTTGAAACTGGATTACATGAGTCTGCACTGCCAGATAATCTGGGATAAACAGAAAACCTGGGATCAGATCCTGGGATATAGGGCCTGTCTGGAAGGGCCCTTAGAAGAAGGTACATCTGAAATGCTTATGCATATAGTGCTAAACTTTAGTTTACTATTCTTTCCTAAACAAGTTGAAGTTGTCTTTTTCCCAATATAATCAAGGTCCTGAATTGTCTGGCACAATAAGTTCCAAAATATGGGACATGATTTCATGATGAGAAAGGAAAGATGCAGGAAATAAGCCATATTCTCCAGTGGCATCCCAAACTTTCTCCCTTCACTTTTCTAACTTGTTTGATATGGAAATTAGAGACAGTAGAGCACTGGTTGCTGAATCATCTTCATTCTGTCAGAAATACAGGAGTAGTTAATTGAATTGCTTGTAAAAGGCTGCCAGGCAAAGGTGTAGAGCTATTCTATATTTTCCACACAAACGCTAGCAATCTGGGGAGCTCTGAAAATGTCAGGAGTATTGATAACACCCAGGCTTGTATTCTCCTCCCCTCCTCTCTTGTGCTTGGAATCAATTTTAACAGATCTATAACAAAGAAAAATCAAAACAAAACACTTAAAATGATCCCAATCTGCTACAGTCTGTCAGAACACAACGTCAAGACACTCACATAAAAAGTGGAGATTGCCCTCCTTTTGTGTCAAGTTTTCTGAACACTTGGAGATTCTTTCCCAGGTAATGAGGTATGAGTAACTTTGCAAATTTTGTTCAATGCCACAGCTGAAATTGTGCAGCTGGATTTTTTTTTAGAAGCCTGAGAAGCTGCTAACCTTTGCAATGTCATCTTCCACATTTTCATTGTTGAATTGGAGCCCACAATGGTGCAATGGGTTAAACCCTTGTGCCAGCAGGACTGAAGACCGACAGATCGGAGGTTCAAATCCGGGGAGAGCATGGATGCGCTCCCTCTGTCAGCTCCAGCTCCCCATGCAGGGACATGAGAGAAGCATCCCACAAGGATGGTAAAACATCAAAACATCCAGGCATCCTTGCAGACGGCCAATTCTCTCACACCAGAAGTGACTTGCAGTTTCTCAAGTTGCTCCTGACACACACAAAAAATTGTTGGATTGGTACTCTGGGAGATCAGGGTTCATATCCTGGTTCAACTATGGAAACCCAGTGCCTTAGGAAAGTCACATGTTCTCAAGGTGGATCTACACCAGGGGTCCTCAAGCTTTTTAAAGAGAGGTCCAGGTCACAGTTCCTCAAACTGTTGAAGGGCCGGATTATAATTTGAAAAAAAATGAATGAATTCCTATGCACACGGCACATATACTGCACCACCATAGCTCCATTTGTATCTATATATAGATATATAGAAATATAGACATAAACACATATAGAGGTGATGGTAAGGATAAGGATGAGTATAGCTGGCAATTTATGTAATGACTGTGGGGTTAGGTTTGTGTCAGATAGCACTGCTTATTTCTTTTGTTTATTTACATCTTGCTGGATTTGTTGTGTTACCATCATATGTTTTCTATATTTTCAGTAATGCATGTGTTTATGTACATATTTTATATATATAATAAAAATTAATAAAGAGGTCTGGCCAACACACCTACCTGTAAATATGTTTCATCAACTGGTCTAACGAAAATCAAGGTTTTCTTTGAAAATGACTTGCTGTAAAAAGAACTGGCAATGTGTCTCTGGGAAGCAAAAGCTATGTTCTTAATAGCTCTGTGCTTAAGAACGTTGTTTTGTCCCCCTCTGTTTGAAGTGCATGGAAAACCATTGACCTGCCATGACCAATAAAGCCTCTTCTCCAAGAAGCATTTCTGACACATTATTATCCTTTTGCAGGTAGGCGCAGCTCCCTGTCTGCTTCACTGCAAACGCGCTCATGGGCATCTTTGCACAGTCTGTCATGCTGAGATGTGGACAGTCTCTTGAAAGCCTGGCGCTGACTTTTCTCAGTACCTGCAGATTTCCATGTGTCTCTTTGTTTCCTGGTCTTAGAAAACTAGAGCATCTAAAGAAGCAATTCCTTCAACTTATCTGCTAATAAAATGAGTCAGCTGTACCTTACTTAAAATAATAAGGTGGACTGTATACAAGAGAGTGTGAGCTTCCTTGTGCCATCTTTTCTATATTTGGACTTGCAAACTGCTAATGAGAAGGAGAGAGCATGTTACAAAATGAGCTGATTCAGACCACTATACTAGGTTACTCTCACTTCAATGGTTGCATAATCAGAAAGATATTTATACATTTGTATTATCAAACACTTGGTGCGAATTATTGGATGCTCCATGTATATTCCAAATCCTTCAGTGATGGTCCTTGAAGGCAATTTGCCCTGATTGCAACAACTGCAGGCACTCCTGCTTGTTTGAATATGATCCTGACTAATTATCCATTAATAGAGTTCAAACCACATGGCTGAAAATCATTATGGCTAGGTTATAAAAAACCTGATTGAATTGAACATCTGCCTTTTAAAAATGAGTTGATAAAACTCACTATTATATAGAGTATGGACCATATGTAGCTACATGACAGGGGAGGCATATCACCCACTACTGAGGGCATTCTCATATCGATGATGTGAGTTCTATATTGCTGGTGTGGGTAGTAGCCACTAAGAACTAGCCACTGTGGCAATCCAGTTCACAAAGTATTTATTTATTTATTTATTTATTTAAAACATTTATATTCTCACCTCGAAGGGGACTCAGCATATATACGGCAAACATTCAGTGCCAGGACATGAATTCATTATATGCATACATAAACATTAAAAACATTTGTCTCAGTATTAAAATACACTGTTTAAAACCATCTTGATCATCTGCGTCTAATCTAACTGGCCTGGTAAGGTTTCTTATTGCTGCTTTATTGCACTGCCCTGAAAGCTTGGTCCCAAAGCCAAGTTTTTACCATCCTTCTGAAGGACAGGAGGGAGGGGAATCACTGAGAAGGCCCTCTCTTGTCCCCACCAATCACGCCTGTGACAATGGCAGGACGGAGAGCAGGGCCTCCTCAGAGGATCTTAATCTCCACAATGGTTCATAGGGGGAGATGCGTTCGGAAAGGAAAATTGGGCTGGGACCATTTAGGGCTTTATAGGCCAAAGTCAGCACTTTGAATGGTGCCCGGTAGCAAACTGGCATAACATGGAGCTGGTGTAACATGGGATTTGTGTGCTCCTTGTATGCTGCTCCAGTTATTAACATGGCTGCCTCCCGTTGGACTATTTGAAGCTTCTGAGCAGTCTTCAAAGGCAACCCCATGTAGAGTGTGTTGCAGTAGTCTATCCTGGATGTAACGAGAGCACGGACCACCATGGCCAAGTAGGTTCAGCACCTGAAACAGCTTCTTTAAATTCTGGCCTCAAACTCAAAGCAGATTGCCAACCCCTAGAATGGGACCATCTGTCACTAATAGAAACCAATTCTCAGTAGTTTGACTCCCAGAGCTTCATCACATGAGTATTCAGCAATCAGCTTCTGCCTGATTCTGGTCCTCCTCCTCAGTTCTTTCCTCTCTCCCTGTGGATTTTCTGCTTGTCAGCAGACCTTGCAATGGGATTTTGAAGTGAGATTAGCACAGAGGGTTAAATCGCCAGCTACAGAAAATCTTGCCAGTTGGAAGGTTGGCAGTTCAAGCCATGGGTCGGGGTGAGCTCCTGTTATCAGCCCTAGCTTCTGCTTACCTAGCAGTTCGAAAACAGCAGTGTGAGTAGATAAATACGTACCACTTTGGCAGAGAGGTAAAAAGGCACCCCTGAAGACATGCCAACAATTTGATCAGGAAGGCATCCGTGTACAACAGGCTCCTTGACGTGGAAAAATGGAACAACAGCACCTCCTCATGGCCAAATAGAGCACAGCCTCCAGATGCCGGAGATGAAAAAGAGGGAAGCCTTGCCTCTGTCCATGTACTGTCTGTCTTTGTTGTTACATAACAGCACTGAATGTTTGCCATATATGTATTCTGTCCCCTCGGGGAGATATTGCAGAATATAAATAGTTTATTATTGTTGTTGTTGTTGTATTTTTTGTACTTTGTATAATATAATGTCTCTCCTGCTGGATATCACCTTGCCAGATTTCTCTAGTTTGCTAGAACTACTTATAGCATTCACTCTAAATTTAGACTATTTCAGCAATCATGTAATCTCTCTGTTCCTCCAGACTGTGACTCATGTTACTATTTTAATATCCCAATATCCCTTGTAGGAATCCCTTTATGTTCATTGAGACCTCCTCACTAGAGAGGTCTGTAGCCTTAGGCGTTGACTTACCTTCTGGGAACCGCTCTTGTACCTAAATACATGCATCGACTTTTTGCCTGAATGAATAACACAGATCTTGCAAACCTCTGGAGTCCAGCTTTCTAGAAACAGCTCCAAAGTTTATAGAACCAACTAGGAGCAAATGACAGCAACAATTCATTCACACCAGCAGCTTTTGCTGTATGTATCCTAATGCATAACATTAAGTAGGCCTCAATTTCTACTGTTTGAAAGAGAACAAATCTCTAAATGAATAAGTAAGTAAATAAATAAATAGATCCAACATGGAAACCTTTTGTTCTGGGCATAGTTAGGGACACATAACCTTAGATTTCAGTAGGTTTAAGCATGCTACACATTGCCCAGTCTGGCTTTTTGTGTGTTTTTGTGATACAAGGTGCTCCAGAATCCAAGACAAAGATGTATATCTTTTAATAAACCATTTTAAAGAGGTTCACGTGTTCTTGTCATTTATGAATGATATGACCTGCCCTTAACCTGTCCTCCTTCCTCTCCATTTATTCTCAGACGTTTTGCCCTAGATACAAGATAGCTCACTAGTAACTATGTCAAAAGAAGTATTGATCTAAATTATCTCCCCCTTTTCTCTTATTGCTTCTTCCTCCTCCTTTGGAGTTCATCTGCTTTATGGTTATAAATGCCAGCATAAAAGGTCTTATTTTTGGACCGCAAGAGACACCATAGAATAGTGTATGAGGCAAAAGATCCTTTCCATGTCTGGAAATTCTTGAATGGCTCTCACTTCTTTAAAAGGCAGACCATTCTGTCGAAGAATAAGCATTTCACAGATGGTAAGAGCTACAGACTCTCGCTAAGATAAGAATATTGGATTCAAAAATGTTTTATTTTGACCTATTGCTCGGGGAGATTTTGTGTCATGTTCCATCAATGCATGGTCCATTGCACACTCTGATACAGTGTATTCTGCTTGGGATCTCAGTGTTTCCTTTTATAGAACAACACCATGGCAATTCAATCAGTATAATAATAATAATAATAATAATAATAATAATAATAGAATGATGATAATGATGATGATAACAATGATAATGAATTTATTACCCACCTCTCCCTGCAGCTTAGAGCGGGATACACAATTAAAATAAGGGGAGAAAACACAATTAAAAGATATACAACAAGATACACCAAGTTAAAATATAACTTAAAATCCACTGATGAAATGCAGATGAAAATTCACAATTTAAAATTGTAAACCTGCCAGATGGGATGGGTCCAATTGTGTCTTAAATTATACAGCCCTATAAAGGATAGGGAGGAAAATGCCAAATATTATATTCATTTGCCAGTGTCAATCTGGACATGTTGCACATCAAGTAGCAGGTAATGCAGTCCTTGCACACATGTAACAATGTTTAAGTGTACCACATATCCCAGCTTCTCTTCATCCAGATTTCTGTGTTAGCTAGCCAAGATTGGCTGTTGATATTGTGCAGCAAAGACAGACATGTCCTAGTCTGACCCTGGTTGCATTCAGCAGATTTCACATTGCACAAGCTTGTCTTGCTTCTGTCAGTTCAGATAGTACTTTGGAGCACAAATCCGAAGCGATACTCAACAGAGAGAATAAGAAGACTCCACAATATATTTATTGTGTCAGGGGCAACCAGACAATTGTATTACATTTCTAACAGAACAAAACAAACAAACAGAAAAAACACAAAGTTTGCAAGCTTGGTAGTTGATTAAATGTCCTTTGACCAGTATCTGGCCACTTGGAGTGCCTCTGGTATTGCCGTAAGAAGGTCCTCCATTGTGCATGTAGCAGGGCTCAGGTTGCATTGCAGCAGGTGGTCAGTGGTTTGCTCTTCTCCTACTCTGCATGAGTATGCATACCCAGTGTGGAACACATCTCACCACACTAAAACAGTGGATGTGGCTCTTAATAAGACATGCCGCATTATCACGGGGTGTCTGTGCCCTACACCACTGGAGAAATTACACTGTTTAGCCGGTATTGCACCACCTGACATCTGCTGGGAATTATCAGCCAATAGTGAAAGGACCAAGGCAGTGACATCTCCAGCCCATCCCTTGTATGGGTATCAGCCAGCATGTCAACGACTTAAATCAAGACATAGTTTTCTAAGGTCTACAGAGGCACTCGCTGGAACACCTCAGCAAGTGAGAGTCCAAAAGTGGCAGGCTCAAACCCAGAACCTCAACCAATGGTTGATACCAAATGAGAGACACCCCCCCCCCCCGGGCACACAGAAGACTGGGAGACTTGGCGCTGAACAGACTGTGCTCGGGCACCACGAGATGCAGAGCCAATCTTTAGAAATGGGGCTATAAAGTGGACTCCACGATGCAGCTGAATTACAAATTACACCCTGAAGTAGCGAACCCCTATAATTATCTAATTAAATCACTCAGTCTCATTAACCAGAACAATCTATGTTTTAGCCTCTGTGCATGTATATATTATAGAGGAAGAATACTTGTTTGAGATCCCACCTATCCCCTACACAGTGTTACTTTCTATGAAAAGACTTCTGGCCAAAGCCATACTAGCTCTGGTTTTTCTATAGTTTTTTAATTGTTCTATAATTCTTCATTCCTTAAGTCATTAGTGTGAAAAAATAAAATATAAATTAAATAATTATACATTCTTCATATAGTTGAGACATGTGTACTCAAAAGATACTCCCTTGTACATAATGTGCTGGTCAGTATGCATAGTACTGAAGGTAGTCTTAACAACCATAATTCTCTGATGTCTCCTAGTGAAGAGGTGTAGTCCAAGCCAGGCACGGGGTGTGGGGATGGCAAATTTGTATTTTCTTATAGTTCATCAGATGATAAATCCATCGCACTAAAAATAATAGTAGAACTGTTCCTGACTTTGTGAAAGTGTGTATTTGGCCCTGTTTTTGGAGTATTCTTCAGGTCCATGGATCTGCCTCCTTTTAATCCAGTGGTTCCCAACCTGTGGTCCATGGGCTACAAATCAGTTTTTGGTCAACTTTACATTCAGTTTGGTTATTTGGGTGTGCTGATAAAAGAAAATTGCATTGGATAAACAACATCAGCTCTAGTTTCTGATATAGAACATATACCATCCAGTAGTCGCCATCTGCCCATCCACAAAAAAAACTGTATTTAATAATCTAGAGCTGATGTGGTAGTAGCAATCTTTTGTAGGTAGTCAGCATCTCCCCTCCCGATATCCCCATTGCCTTGACACTATAAGAAGGTTTCGTGAGACCAGTCGCTGAGAAAAAAAATAATATAATAGGGATGTCTTAGGAGTGCCATAAATCATACATGACTTGAAGGCACACAGCAACAACATGGGGTCTCACCATAGCTGAATGAACTACCTTTAGGACATGACAGCCATTCTATTTGCCTGAGCTTTTAGTTTAAAGGTAATTTTAATCAAACACTTTCCTGTATGATCACAACTCATGGAGATTTTCTTTAATAATTTGTTACCCTGAGGGTAGTTTATCTAATGAATCTTAGCTGCAGATTCCAGCAATTGTTGGATACCTTCAACACCTTATTGCCTTTTAACAATTGGCAGTTATAGTCAGAAAAATTGCAGCATTATACATGGGCTACCTCATTGCTGGATGTGATCTCATCACCACTGTTCTGCCAAAAGAAGCCCTCTGCAGAGCCAAAAATCAGACCCAAGACCCAAAATGCAATCTATCTTAAATTTGCTTGTCCTTCGATGCAACCAACTAACAAAGTTCTCTCTTTAAAAATTGGTTTCCTTTTGCAGGTTGTGTTAACTAGATCAAAGTCAGAGGACTTAACACTGTATTTACTTGGAAAAAATAATTCAAGATGTGGGGCCTTTCTACACAGTCCTGTATCCCAGAGTAACAAAGCAGAAAATCTCACAATATGTTCTTTGAACTGGGTTATTTGAGTCCACACTCAGATAATGTGGGATTTCCTGCCTTAATATTCTGGCATATAGGGCTGTGTGGAAGGGGGCATAGTTTCTTCAACAAAATCATTGGATTTGGAGGTGGGGGGGGGGGTTAGTGGCATTGTTGACTGGAGCTTAAGATTATTATTGAAAATTATACAAAGGACAGGTTACACATCGTTCTATGGAGCCTTGCCAATCATGAGAAATCACTGTGGAACTACGGTTTGAATTTCAAATCCCTAAAGGAATGTCTCATCTATTCAGAAATGCAGGGTAATATTTATTTTATTCAGTGATAGAACGTCTCCTGTCTTTTCATTTACAGTTAGGTTTCTGGGTCTGCAGCGTCTGAACTATATGTAGCTGACATCTGTTACAACGAAGAAGATTCATTTTCTGTCAACCATGGAAACTCACTTAAGAATCGGAAAGTCAAGTTGCATTATTTCAGGCTTAGACATCACCTGTATGTGAATGACATATTATATTTGGAAGGTACACAACAATCCTATTTATAATACATGAGCCTGAATAAAATCCAATTTTCCTTCCATCACTATGTTAAGTCACCAGAATAATGTCAAAGAAGAATTCAAAGCAGAGTCTCTGCTAAGAGACCATATCAAAGAAATGAGACTTAGGCCCAGAATATATCAAGCTTAGATGAAACAATAAGTTAGAGATCTGCAGGACCCTCTGTTTATCAGTTATGAACAGTTTGCCCATGTGTACTACTATCTTGATCACGCGTCTCGCAGTCGAAAGTGGCTGAATAAAGTATACCACTTTTGTGTGGTTAATTTAATGTCAACCAAAACTAAGCACAATTGCATCTCAGCAAACCATTCAGCTATTTAAAATAGAATGCGTTGCTTTGGACTGTGATGGAGTCTTCTTCTCTGGAGATTTTAAAACAGAGACTGAATGGCCATCTGTGTGGAGTGCTTTGATTGAGTATTCTTGCACACAGAATGGAGTTGAATTGGATGGCCCTTAGGATCTGCAAACACTTAGAAACAAATCCGGTCATCACTAATAGTTAGCACGGATTTATCAAAATAATGTCATGCCAGACTAATCTGATATTTTTTTTTTTGATAGAGTTACAAGCTGGGTAGATGCAAGGAATGCTGTGGATGTAGCATATCTGGATTTCAGTAAGGCCTTCGCCAAGGTCCCCCATGACCTTCTGGCAAACAAGCTAGTCAAATGTGGGCTAGGCAAATCCACGGTTAGGTGGATCTGTAATTGGTTAAGTGAACGAGCCCAAAGGGTTCTTCATCCTGGAAAGAAGTGACGACCGGAGTGCTGCAGGGTTCTGTCCTGGTCCTGTTCAACATCTTTATTAATGACTTAGATGAAGGGCTAGAAGGCATGATCACCAAGTTTGCAGACAACACCAAATTGGGAGGGATAGCCAGCCAATACTCCAGAGGACAGGAGCAGAATTCAAAATGATCTTAACAGATTAGAGAGATGTGCCAACACTAATAAATGAAGTTCAACAGGGAGAAATGCAAGATATTCCACTTAGGCAGGAAAAATGAAATGAAAAGATACAGATTGGGGGACGCCTGGTTAGACAGCAGAACATGAAAAAAGGATCTTGGAGTCCTAATGGACAACAAGTTAAACATGAGCCAGCAATGTGATGCTGCAGCTAAAAAAGCCCATGGGATTTTGGCCTGTATAAATAGGAGTATAGTGTCTAGATCCAAGGAAGTCATGCTACCCCTCTATTCTGCCTTGGTTAGACCATACCTGGAATATTGTGTTCAATTCTGGGCATCACAACTGAAGAGAGATATTGACAAGCCTGGAATGTGTCCAGAGGAGGGCGACTAAAATAATCAAGGGTCTGGAGAACAAACCCTATGAGGAATGCCTTAAAGAGCTCGGCATGCTTAGCCTGCATAAGAGAAGACTGAGAGGAGACATGATAGCCATGTATAAATATGTGAGGGAAAGTCATAGGGAGGAGGGAGCAAGCTTGTTTTCTGCTGCCCTGGAGACTAGGATGCGGAGCAATGGCTTCAAACTACAGGACAGGAGATTCTACCTGAACCTTAGGAAGAACTTTATGACTGTGAGAGCTGTTTAGCAGTGGAACTCTTTACCCTTCAGTGTGATGGAGGCTCATTCTATGGAGGCTTTTAAACAGAGGCTGTTGGGGGTGCTTTGAATGCGATTGTTCTGCTTCTTAGCAGGGGGTTGGACTGGATGGCCCACAAGGTCTCTTCCCACTCTATGATTCTATGATTCTAGGGTCTCTTCCAACTTGTGAAACCATAGATGTAAACCAATTGTAAAGGCATAGTCTCAAGATGCAAAATTTTGTAGAGGTACTATGTGGCACAAGTCAGTAGATTTAATTGCCCCCAGCATGTTTTTTTCCAGTTGCAAAAAGTGGAATGATCAGGCCTGAAGCTAGAATGAATATAGGACTTAGTTAATATCAATGCAGCCAAGGCATCTGTTGATTTCCATGTGAGTGGTGCAAGGAATCCATTGCAGATTTTATTAGACTTCAATAGAGCTATCCCAGGTACTGAATATACTTGGTATATTAGGTTAAGAATTGTGGGTAGCTCCTTTCAAATGCTGAATAAAATTCAGAGTGGATTCACAGCACCATTGGTAGAGAAGTCATTGGTCACTCCTGAATTCTGCCCCTCTAGATACTGAAATACATTGTGGAATGAGATATGTGATGTGTGTGTGTAAGCTGTATGGTATTGTATTAATACCTTATTTTCTCCATCTTCTATATTTTCCTGCTATCAGGTATGTAGCCGGGGGGGGGGGGGGGGCTTGAGGGGCTTCACCCCCCCCCCCCAAATTCTCATGGTGGTTCGCGAAAAGGCCTTACTGGTGCATTATTTAAACTGTTATGTTTATTCATATCATGATCTGATCACCATACTCAATATATCCTATATGCATGGGGGTATTGGGGTAATGATACAAAAGATTTGCTAGGGTAGACCCTCTTTCACTCAGACTCATCCCCCTCCCGAAACTAACCCCGCCCCTGGAATCAAAATCCTGGCTACGGGCCTGCCTGCTATATTTCAGTATTACACCTGCGATGGTCACTAAGGGCCCTTCCACACAGCCCTATATCCCAGAATATCAAGGCAGAAAATCCCACATTATCTGAGTGTGGACTCAGATAACCCAGTTCAAAGCAGATAATGTGGGATTTTCTACCTTGGTATTCTGGGATATATGGCTGTGTGGAAGGGCCCTAAGGGTGTTAATTCTGCAGTCCATCCAATACTACTTTAGTATTCCCATTCCTTCCCAAATGGTTTTTAATAGAATATCACATAAATATATTTCAAAGTATTGCTCAGCATATTGTTTGGGTGTTTTTACATTTTTCTTTCAGACTAGACTCCGTGTGTCAAACAGCAGCAATTCAATGAACAAGGAAAAAAGAGCAAGAACTATTCCTGGTGACTTTCTATCTACCTTCCCTCTGTCAGAGGCTCAGATATTATAAGTGAAAATTTATTGTCTTAGAACTACAATAAAAAAAGTACAAAATACTGTGTGAAAAAAACTACAGAAGTTATTTTGCTGGGCAAAGATAACAGGAGCCATTATGCAGTCAATCTCTCCTGTGCCCTGAAATTAGCTTCCCTTATTCCTTTCTGTCTCTGCTGCCGAAGCTATACAGTGGTTGTCATTAAATATTCAATATTTGACAATGGGCAAGATTTTCAATAACCAAGCAGTCTGCAATTTGACTTCGGAATTTGATTTTAAAACTGCTTTGCTTTTGATTAGATATGGAAACATTAACTTAAAAAATACCCAAAAGCAATCTAATAGCACCTTGAAGCATAACAGGTTGTATTTTGTAAAAGCTTTCACTGACGGGAGACCATTTCATCAGATACAGACTGTTGAAGTGGACAGCTGTCCATGAAAGCATATGCCAGATAAAATGTGATGGTCTTTAACACATCATTGGAGTCAATTTCGTTGCATTAGCTGCCACAGACTAACACAGCTACCTTTTGTAGAAATTACAAAGAAAAGTTTCCAATCTTTTTGTCAGGAAGATTGCTGAGAGAATTTGGACTCCTCAGATCCACTTTGCAACTATTTTTCTCTGTTGCAAAGAAGATTCCATCTTTACTCCCTGTTTCATATCATCACCAAATTACAGGTGCCAACCATCATATAATTTTGCATGCAACTTACTATTCAATGTTGGTTAGGAGTCTAGGTACTTATATTTTAGTATGCAGTAAGAAACATTTAAATGTAATTGTTGTTCATATGTCTTACCATTTTTTCCTAGTATCTAGAAATGAAACCAATACACTTGGCCATGGAAACACATTGGATGACCTTGGGCAAGCCACACTCTCTCAGCCTCAGAAGGCAGCAATGGCAAAGCCCCCTCTGCACAAATCTTGCCAAGAAAACACTAATACGTTCCCATAAGTTGGAAATGATTTGAAGATATGTGGCAATAACATCAAACTAATCAAGTTCTTATCCTTGAGCAGATCCTTTTGTCAAAGAGGTCAAATTAGCCTCTATTTCTTTATATAAGATGTATGTGTTTTACAGAGCTGAGTTATGTTAAAGCTTAGATTTACTTGGGAATGAGTCAGATAATAATAATAATAATAATAATAATAATAATAATAATAATACATTTTTATTTATTACCTGCCTCTCCTTGTGGCTCAAAGTGGGGCACAACATGATTAAAATACAGATGAAGAAAAGTTGACCTTGCAACCTCAAAACAAAAGGAAAGCAGGATATGTGAATCATCATCAAAAAGTATAATTTAATCTGTATGAGTAAACTATGAGTTAACCATATCATCAGTGGCTGGTTGAACATGTTCCAGGCATGTTCAACAGTATTGGGCTGAGGCAGGAACTCATGCTAACCATTAAACCAACTATCAATTTAAATAGTTAGATCCCAAACTATATTGTAGAATTCCAAAAGCCTGTATGTGTTGTATTCTTTTCAAAGAACCTAAAATATAAAACAATTAGGACCATCAGAAGCAAGTTAAAACCAAGATCCTTAGACCGCCGCCACCTCTGCTTTGGTTTTTGAAATATGTGTTTATTTATTCACCTTCTCACCTTGAAAAGGGACTCAGAGTGGCCTATTTTAGCTTGGCTCCAAAACAAAGTTAATGTTGATTTGTTCAGGGGAAGAACATTCTGCAAATAGGGTTCCACGACATAGAAGCCCTCTCCCATGTCTCCAATAGTGTATTGCTCCAGATGTTAGATACAGATGAGGGCCTCTTCAGCCAACCTTAGCACACAGACAGGTATATTTAGGGTAGAGATGCTCCTAGGAGTATTGAGGTTACTGATAATGAGATCAGAAATGTATTGATAACTAATGAAATCCCTTTATAAGATATTCTTATAAGCTATCTATCTGCCACTTATTGCACTAACTACAGTTCCCATTTCAGCTTTACATTGATGAACATAGTCCATCCTGGTTGAGATACACTTCAGTTTATGACGTAGATATGGGTTTATGGGCATTATTTCTTTAACAGCACATTTGGCACCAGAGGCAGAAATGACATGGAAAGATGGACAAGTTCCTACACCAGTTTAATACCAGAACAGTTCTCCATGTTTCAGCAAACATATTATTCAAAACTAATTACATGTCATTCATTTGGAATGAAACCAAGAAATCAGGTAGGCCTTACCTAAAGGTAAAGGTTTCCCCTTGACATTAAGTCTAGTTGTGTCCGACTCTGGGGGGTGGTGCTTATCTCCATCTCTAATCCAAAGAGCCAGTGTTGTCTGTAGATGCCTCCAAGGTCATGTGGCCAACATGACTGCATGGAGTGTTGTTATCTTCCCAACGAAGTGGTACCTATTGATCTACTCACATTTGCATGTTTTTGAACTGCTAGTTTGGCAGAAGCTGAGACTAACAACGGGAGCTCACCCCGCTCCCAAGATTCAAACCGTCGAACTTTATTTATTTGTTTATTTATTTGTCACATTTATATACTGCCTTTCTCAGCCCGAAGGCAACTTTCAGTCAGCAAGTTCAGCAGTTTAGCCATTTAACCCGCTGCATCACCGGGGGCCTTTCTTAAGTAAACAAAAGCATTTTAAAATGGCTAGAGACAATTTAAAAGCTGCACGGGTGTCCTTACAAAACATGTGTCTGTTTACCCTGTTCCTGGACGTGGGAACCACAAAGCCAAATGGTTTTACTGATAAGACTCCATCTCATTTATGAAATAATCTAGCAGATTACAGCATCCAAACCATGATCCAGCACTTGCTGAAGTTTAGTTAACTCCAGTGGCAAGGAGAAGAATGGTTGTCCCTGAACATTTGCAGATTAAGCATTTTCAGATTTGATTATTTGCATATTGCTATATTTACCACCACCTCCACTTCTGCCCTACTTTTGAAGAAAAAAATACATTTTTTCTGGGCATCTGCTGGAAGCTGATCATTGAATCATGCCAATGGAGCTACAAACTCGAGAGAACATATTTTTATCTATTATCTTTGCTGCAAAAGGCTTCAGAGGATATTTTGTACTTGCAAGTCTGAATAAAAATGGAATAGAAATGGGGAAGGGGGCGGTCAGCTACTATATAGTTTTTATACCCAACAGATCTGAAACCTGCAGAATGCACATGGACAGTTCACGGAAGTATGTGTGTCTCCTTTTCCATTTTGGGGTAATATTATTCCCCAGTCACCTTGGACATTGGAAAGAATAAGTGTGAAAGGCACTGAATCCTGGAAGGTTAAACGAGGGCCCTTCCACATAGCCGTATACAGTAACCCAGAATATCAAAGCAGAAAATCCCACAATATCTGCTTTGAACTTGATGAAGTCTTCTGCCAACAGTTGACCAAACAGGCACAGAGAAGAGATGTAGTAGTCATGGGCGATTTCAACTATCCCGATATTTGCTGGAAAACAAACTCGGCCAAGAGTACAAGGTCCAACAAATTCCTCGCTTGCCTTGCAGACAATTTCATGGTCCAGAAGGTAGAAGAGGCAACAAGGGGATTGGCTACTCTTGATCTCATCCTAACAAATGCGGAGGACCTGATCGATGCGGTCGAAGTGGTAGGATCCTTAGGGGCAAGTGACCATGTGCTCCTGCAATTTGAGGTACAAAGGAAGGCCGAAACTAAGACAAGTCAAACCTGCATTTTGGACTTTAGGAGAGCTGATTTCCAAAAAATGAAGGAAACGCTGAGCAGCATTCCGTGGACACAGATACTAAAAGACAAGGGAGTTACGGATGGATGGGAATTTCTCAAGAGTGAAATACTCAAGGTGCAATTGCAAACTGTGCCAACAAAGCGAAAAAATAGGACAAGTGCAAAGAAGCCAGAATGGATGTCCAAAGAACTTCTAACTGTGCTAAGACACAAAAGAGACATGCACAAGAAGTGGAAAAAGGGAGAAATCACCAAAGAAGAATTCAAACAAATAGCCAACACCTGTAGGGAAAAGGTCCGCAAAGCCAAAGCAAAAAACGAGCTCAGACTTGCCAGGGACATTAAAAACAACAAAAAGGGCTTCTATTCTTATGTCAGTAGAAAAAGGAAAAACAAGGAGGCGATAGGACCTCTTCGAGGAGAAGATGGGGCAATGCTGACAGGGGATAGGGAAAAGGCAGAACTACTTAATGCCTTCTTTGCCTCGGTCTTCTCACAAAAAGAGAGTCCTCAACCTCAGCAAGATGGAGTGGATGAGGGATTGGAGGACATCCAACCCCTAATTGGGAAAGAAGTCGTCCAGGAATACCTGGCCGCTCTTAATGAGTTCAAGTCCCCAGGGCCAGATCAACTACACCCCAGAGTATTGAAGGAACTAGCGGAAGTCATTTCGGAACCATTGGCAACCATCTTTGAGAGTTCTTGGAGAACGGGAGAAGTTCCAGCAGATTGGAGGAGGGCCAATGTGGTCCCAATCTTCAAGAAGGGGAAAAAGGACGACCCAAACAACTACCGTCCGGTCAGCCTCACGTCGATACCGGGCAAGATTCTGGAAAAGATTGTTAAGGAAGCGGTCTGCAAACACTTAGAAACAAATGCAGTCATCGCTAATAGTCAACATGGATTTATCAAAAACAAGTCATGCCAGACTAATCTGATCTCTTTCTTCGATAGAACTACAAGCTGGGTAGATGCGGGGAATGCCGTGGATGTAGCGTACCTGGATTTCAGTAAGGCCTTCGACAAGGTCCCCCATGACCTTCTGGCAAGGAAACTAGTCCAATGTGGGCTAGGCAAAAATACGGTGAGGTGGATCTGTAATTGGTTAAGTGGACGAACACAGAGAGTGCTCACTAATGCTTCCTCTTCATCTTGGAAAGAAGTGACAAGTGGAGTGCCTCAGGGTTCCGTCCTGGGCCCGGTCCTGTTCAACATCTTTATTAATGACTTAGATGAAGCGCTAGAAGGCATGATCATCAAGTTTGCAGACGACACCAAATTGGGAGGGATAGCCAATAGTCCAGAGGACAGGAGCAGAATTCAAAATGATCTTGACAGATTAGAGAGATGGGCCAAAACTAACAAAATGAAGTTCAACAGTGACAAATGCAAGATACTCCACTTTGGCAGAAAAAATGAAATGCAAAGATACAGAATGGGGGACGCCTGGCTCGAGAGCAGTACGTGTGAAAAAGATCTTGGAGTCCTCGTGGACAACAAGTTAAACATGAGCCAACAATGTGATGTGGCGGCAAAAAAAGCCAATGGGATTTTGGCCTGCATCAATAGGAGCATAGTGTCTAGATGTAAGGAAGTAATGCTACCCCTCTATTCTGCTTTGGTTAGACCACATCTGGAATATTGTGTCCAATTCTGGGCACCACAATTCAAGAGAGATATTGACAAGCTGGAATGTGTCCAGAGGAGGGCGACTAAAATGATCAAGGGTCTGGAGAACAAGCCCTATGAGGAGCGGCTTAGGGAACTGGGCATGTTTAGCCTGAAGAAGAGAAGGCTGAGAGGAGATATGATAGCCATGTATAAATATGTGAGAGGAAGCCACAGGGAGGAGGGAGCAAGCTTGTTTTCTGCTTCCTTGGAGACTAGGACGCGGAACAATGGCTTCAAACTACAAGAGAGGAGATTCCATCTGAACATTAGGAAGAACTTCCTGACTGTGAGAGCCGTTCAGCAGTGGAACTCTCTGCCCTGGAGTGTGGTGGAGGCTCCTTCTTTGGAAGCTTTTAAGCAGAGGCTGGATGGCCATTTGTCAGGGGTGATTTGAATGCAATATTCCTGCTTCTTGGCAGGGGGTTGGACTGGATGGCCCATGAGGTCTCTTCCAACTCTTTGATTCTACGATTCTATGATTCTATGATTCTATGAACTGAGTTATCTGAGTCCACACTGCCATATATTCCAGTTCAAAGAAGATAATGTGGGATTTTATTCAGCTGTGTGGAAGGGGCCTTAGGTTCTGTTGATCAATGAGCTATTGACATTCTCTACCATCACATTTCACAGAAAACTGCCATATAATCCAGTTCAAAAATAATCTGGATTTTATATGGCAGTGTAGAAAGGGCCTCAGAAGGCACCTACAAGGATCTATCCAGAAGTGTCTACATTTGAAGAGCAAATCATCTTATAATACTAGGTAAAGGTAAAGGTTTTCCCCTAACATTTAGTTTGCCTGTGTCCGACTCTGTGGGTTGGTGCTCATCTCCATTTCTAAGACAAAGAGCCAGCGTTGTCCATAGACGCCTCCAAGGTCATGTGGCCAGCATGACTGCATGGAGTGCTGTTACCTTCTCGCAAAAGTGGCAGCTATAGATCTACTCACATTTGCATGTTTTCAAACTGCTAAGTTGGCAGAAGCTGGGACTAACAGCAGGAGCTCACTCCGTTCCCCGGATTCGAACCACCAACCTTTTGGTCAACAAGTTCAGCAGCTCAGTGGTTTAATCCGCTGAGCTTATAACGCTGGATACATGCATTTTGGTGCTTCAAATGTTAGCCCTGCTTTTGGGTATATTTGACCTGCTGATTTCAAAAATGGCACTAGTTTTCCTCTGTCAGCTCTAGTTTTTGAGATATAGAACATATGCCATCTACCAGTTGCCATCTGCTCACCCATAGAAAATCATGATAACCATTTCTAAGAAACTAGAGCAGATACAGTCTATCCAATGCAATTTTCTGAATCAACACCCCAAATAACCCCAAGAACAGGCTTAAAAGCCACAACACAAATATTTTTTTGTTGGGCTGTGTTTGTGTGTCAAAGTAAGCTCACGATAGAGCAGGGATGAGCAAACTTTGGCCCTCCAGGTGTTTTGGACTCCAACTCCCACAATTCCTAACAGCCTACCGGCTGTTAGGAATTGTGGAAGTTGGAGTCCAAAACACCTGGAGGGCCGAAGTTTGCCCATCCCTGCTCTATTATGAGCTTACTTTGGCACACAAACAGATTGCTTATTATGGTTAAGAAAATGCCAGAGCAATTCAGTATTCTTTGCTTGTGATATTGCAGTGTTATTTGTGACATCATATTGTGAATATATATGTAGAAACCTGCATACAATTCTTTTTTTTTTTGTTTTTTTCCCCCCAAAATGAACAAGGCAAGGATTTCTGTATTGTATACTTTGGCATAATGTTTCCATATTTTAATTGTAATCGTTTCCTGTGTGAATTGTACAGCGAAAAGGCAGAGACAATACAAAGTAATCTATCACAGCCAAAAATACAATCCTGTGTGCTCTTCTCCTGGAATTAAAGTCACTGAAGCTTGTGGGATTTATTTTCAAATAAACATGGATAGAATTACACTAAATCAGCTCTCTACTGAATAGACTCTCCTTTTCCAAGTGTTAACTAGACTTCAAAGAGAAAACGTCTCTCCTTCTGGTACAAACTACCTAATAGAAAGCAAGCAAGGAGATATAGAGAGGAAGGGAACATATGTGTTTGCTATAGATTGGTATTGTTATCAATTGCACTACAAAACATGGTTTTTGTTCCTGAGTTATAAATGTCATTTCCTAATTGGTTCTGTCATAAAAACATGGACAAAGTTTAGTAAACTGCAAAATGTTGTTTTTGTGGGATATCCTGCAGCACATTTTGTCTCAACCAATTCAACATAGGGTTGCTGTGATTTTTTGGGGCTGTATGGCCATGTTCCAGAAGCATTCTCTCCTGACGTTTCACCCAAATCTATGGCAGGCATCCTCAGAGATTGTGAGGTCTGTTGGAAAATGAGGCAAGTGAGGTTTATATATCTGTGGAATAATATCCAGGGTGGGAGAGAGAACTCTTGTCACCTCACTACCCCTGAGGATGCTTGCTGTAGATGCAGGCGAAACGTCAGGAGAGAATGCCTCTAGAACATGGTCATATAGCCTGAAAAAACCTACAACTATCCAACTCTCATCTGTTTGAGGCAAGTGGGAATGCTGCAATAGGCCACCTTGAGTGGCATAGAATGGCCTTGCAGCTTCAAAGCCTGGCTGATTCCCACCCTGGACATTCCACAGATATATAAACCTCAAAATCACAGCAAACAAGAGTTAACTCCCTTTAAAAAAAAAATCAGTCATTATGCGATGTGTAGTTTGGTGAGCACAAATACTAAGAAGGCTAAGGTCCTTGTAAAACTACAACTCCCAGCATTCCATAGCATTGAGACATGGTAGTTAAAGTGGTGCCAAACTGCATTAATTCTACAGTGTACTGTAGATCCATTCTATGACCTGGAAAGAAAAAAAAAAGGAAGCCCACTTATTCACAGAGCCTCCATAAGTCAAAGCTAACTTGAGGGCTATGAAGTCCAGCAACAACTGATTGCCCCTGGTTGCCTGATTATTTGCCTCTCTAAACTTATTTAGGTGATCCCTCGTAGTCAGAGGATGATGGTCCTCCAAGTGATGTGTCTTGACGGTGGGTTCGTAAATGGCTATGGAACCCAATTCTTGATCCGCTTTTTCTCCCGCAGTGGGGACATCGGTTTACAGGTGGAAAGCTGTCCTGGTCAGGGTTGGCTTGGCGCACCTACCTCTTGGAACGTTTCTCCCTTTTGCACTCCATTCATGCCTCTTCGAATTCTGCAGCATTGTTGGACACAGCTGACCTCCAGTTAGAGCGCTCAAGGGCCAGGGTTTCCAGGTTCTTGATGTCTATGCCACAATTTTAAAGGTTGGCTTTGAGCCTCTCTAATTTATTTATTTATTTACAACATTTATATGCTACTCTTCTCACCTCGAAGGGGACTCAGAGCGGCTTACAAGATATATATACATACAATATATTATATTATTAGCATAGCATAATATCAGTATTATATATTACTATATTGTACTATATTATTATATTGTAAAATATATAATAATATAAAACTTTATACCCCGCCACCATCTCCCCAAGGGGACTCGAGGCGGCTTACGTGAGGCCAAGCCCAACAACACATCAGTAAACAACAAAGCAGCAAGCAAATAAAACAGTACAATTAATATAACTTACATATAAGCAATAACACACAAACATTTTAAAATCTTAAGGCCGGGCCAGATGTAATAGATTAAAATTTTAAAATAAACACTGGGCGTGAGCAGAGATAGGATGTATCTAAGTAGGATATATATATAAAATACATAATTATAATATTGTATTATTATTAGTGGTAGTAGTTTTATATTGTATTATAAATTATTATTAGTATTATATTGTATTATAAATTACAAATGTATTATCTAAAAATCCCCCTATGCCACTTTTAAGCCACAAGGTATGTGTATCCGTGTTCAAATCATTCTGTTTCCAGCTAGCACCTCCCAACAAAGGATTCCCTCAGGCAGCAGCCAGGCAGGCTTTGAAGCTGCAGGGCCATTAAATGCTAATCAAGCTGGCCATCTGCAACATTCACACTTGCCTCAAGCAGACAAGAGTTCTTTGGGTTGCTGTAGGTTTTTTCAGGCTATATGGCCATGTTCTAGAGGCATTCTCTCCTGACATTTCGCCTGCATCTATGGCAAGCATCCTCAGAGGTAGTGAGGTCTGTTGGAACTAGGAAAAAGGGTTTATATATCTGTGGAATGACCAGGATGGGACAAAGGACTCTTGTCTGTTGGAGCTAGGCGTGAATGTTTCAACTGACCACCTTGATTAGCATTTGATGGCCTAGCAGTGCCTGGGGCAATCTTTTGTTGAGAGGTATTTGATGTCCTTGTTTTTTCCTCTCTGTTGTTTTGCTGTTGTAATTTTAGAGTTCTTTCCCTAGACATTCCTCAGATATGTAAACATCACTTTCCTAGTTTCCAACAGACCCCTCAACCTCTAAGGATGCCTGCCATAGAAGTGGGCGAAACATCAGGAGAGAATGCTTCTGGAACATGGCCTCACTGGCCGGAAAACTCACAGCAACCCACTCTGTTTCCTATTACCTTGCCCCGCACTATGTATTGCACACAGGAACCGGAAGTTTATGCACCCAGTTGTGTGGGCACCCTTGAGCCCTTTGACAACAACATGTCTTTCTCAGTCCGCCAAACCCGCCCTCCCGGCAAGCACCGCTTTGGATTGGTCGGGAAGGCTGCATGTAAAAACAGAAACGCGCCCGTCTATTGGTTATATCCCATCGAGGGTGGGGCTTAATCGAAGTGGGCGGGGCGACCGAGGTGATATATAAGACCGGGAACTGCTTTTGGCTTCAGAGCAGGGAAAGGTCTGACGCGTGGAGGTTGAGGGAGGTCTAGGGCTGGGGGCTCTTCAGTGTGCGTCGTGGCCGACGAGGAGGAGAAGACGGTATCCGCAGCAGCAGCAGCAACGGCGGCCATGCTGTGCTATGTGACTAAGCCGGACGCTGTCGTGATGGAGGTGGAAGTGGAGGCCAAAGCCAACGGCGAAGACTGCCTCGACCAGGTGAAGAAGAGTCGCGCGGGTCTCTCTCTCTATCTCTCAATCGGCCGTTGAGCCTGGATTGGCCTCGCGCGCGCTCTCTGTCTCTCTCGCGCGCACGCTCTCTCTACTCCTCCCCCCCCTTCCCGACAGAAGTCGGAAGGGCATTCTATCCATCTGCGTCCCCTCCCCCCGGTGCTACTGCCGTCGCGCGCCAAGGGCTTCAAGCAGGCGCGCGCTCCTATAGCCAGGCGTTGCGTTGCTTTGCGCCGCCGGCGGGGGGGGGGGGGTGAAGTGGAAGGGAGATGTAACAGCCTGCGGCCCGGCTGCTCCCATAACCTCCCACGCGTCACTCACGCTGAGCCGCCTTGCTTGTAGTGTGGAGGGAAAGCCCCACAACCACCCCCGGGCCCACTTTGAACCTCATCCGCCGCCTGGCCCTTTGCCACTGAAGGACTATATATCAGCCCCTGAAGTCGAGAGAGAAATGTCACAACCCCCAGAGAATGTGGTCGCCATGTGTGATGTGGCCTAGTGGGTTGAGCGTTGGGCTTAGGGTGCATTCACACTGTGTAGAACAGCCAGGGGCAAACTTGGGCCCTCCAGAGGTTTTGGACTTCAACTCCCACCATTCCTAACAGCCGGTAGGCTGTTAGGAATGGTGGGAGTTGGAGTTCAAAACCCCTGGAGGGCCCAAGTTTGCCCATGAATGCTGTTTGACTCTGAACTGGGTTCTGAGAGTTGTAGTTTCATCACAAGTTCTCGAGCCGGCATGCTGTTAGGAATTGTGAGAGTTGAAGTCCAAAACACCTGGAGGGCCCAAGTTTGCCCTTAGGGTGCATTCACACTGTGTAGAACAGCCATGAGAAAACTTGGGCCCTCCAGGTGTTTTGGACTCCCAACTCCCACCATTCCTAACAGCAGGTGTTTTGGACTTCAACTCCTACCATTCCTAACAGCCAAGTTTGCCCCTGGCTGCTGTAGAATGAATTCTGTTTGATTTGAACTGGGTTCTGGTAGTTGTAGCTTCATCACAAGGTCTCGATCCATCTTTGCAGACTCTCATGATCTCATAGCATCCAGCCCTGGCACCTGAAGTGGCCTCACACCATATTTGCTCTTACAGCTTTAGAGGAGAGCGAATTCTCACTGCCTGGATAACCTTAGATGGGTCACACATTCTCAGCCTCTGAGGAAGGGCACCACACAAACCCTTCTGAATGTATCTTGGCAAAAAAATACCCCATGATGCTAACATTTGATTTCAATGTGAGCGGGAACACAGAGCAGCGTTGTGGTCTGTGTATTTTGGACTGTGATTCTGGAGACCTGGGTTTGAATCCCCACTTGGCCCTGGAAACTAATCGTGCGACCTTGGGAAAGTCATACTTTTTCAGTCTCGGAGAAAGCTCACTCTGAACAATTCTTACCAAGAAAATCCCGTGACAGATTAGTCAGAAAGGGCAGGAAGGCGCACAACAACAATGGAGACGCGTGAAAGGGGAAACATGTGGATGCTTTCATTGCCTCGACATGTCCCTCCTTTGTGGGTATACAGAAGTCCTTGGGTCCAATTGCATTCATTATCTAGGGCCCTTTGTTCCATGTTTTTATCTTTTTCATAGAATCATGGAGTTGGAAGAGACCACAAGGGCCATCCAGTCCAACCTCCTGCTATGCAGGGACATATAATAAAGCAGTGGTTCTCAACCTATGGGTCTCCAGGTGTTTTGGCCTACAACTCCCAGAAATTCCAGCCAGTTTACTAGTTGTTAGGATTTCTGGGAGTTGAAGGCCAAAACATTTGGGGACCCACAGGTTGAGAACCACTGTAAGGATTCCTGACAGGTGGCCATCCAGCCTCTGCTTTAAAACCTCGAGAGAACTCAATCACATTTCCAGGCAGAATATTCCACTTTGTCAATTTAGTAAAAGCTCCAAGTGTGTGTTCCCGTCTTTGTTTTGATATTTGCAGTATGTTGGATAATATTGAAGGGCAAGTTGGTTCTTGCTGAATGCTTGAGGTATATAAGGTTGATTTTCGTTGAACACTCCCAAGAATAATTCTGGTTTTGTTTTGGGGGAGTTTGATGTCCTATTGGAGTGATACTGTTTCCATTGGTATGGTTACAACTCCACCAAGTGGGGTCTCGATTGGTTTCTCACACTGGACCTGGTTGACAATCATTGGGCCAACTTCTATAATGTTTCATTTTTTTTATTCCCAGGTTTGCAGGCGATTGGGAATTATAGAGGTTGACTACTTCGGACTCCAGTTCACAGGGAGCAAAGGCGAGAATTTGTGGCTAAATCTACGAAACAGAATATCCCAGCAGATGGACGGTCTGCCTCCTTATAGATTGAAGCTGCGTGTCAAGTTTTTTGTGGAGCCACATCTCATCTTGCAAGAACAAACAAGGTAAGGGAAAAATAGTTGGTAGTAAACTTGTTTGTTGCCTGTAAAGCCTTTCTGATTTGTCAGTTGCACAGTGTTACTTGAGTTTGTGATTCTAAAATATGCCCATAGCATTTAATTAGAACTTCTGGATTTATTATGAATATATTTTCATAGAGAAAAAGCCTGTTCTAACACACAGTATTAACATAAGGGGAACTGCCAATGACTCATCTAATTATAGAAGCATTTCCACAAGTCAAGTGGAAGAAGCAAAGTATTGGCTCAGATGCCCGATAGTAACCTCTTAGCAGTGTTATTACAGGGCATTTTTTAAAAGTTCACAGCAGGAAACTGTCCCTCCAGTGTTTCAACTTGCAGAACTCCTTCTTTTAGTCTGGTATCATATTACCACAATGTTTCAAACAACTGTGGGCTTACTGCGCACTGCAGAAAGAAGATCACTCATTTTCTTTCTTAGGAAACAATAAGTTAGCAGGATAGGTAACTTAATCCTAGCCTTTGAGTTCACAGATGTAATTAAACTTGGAAGAAGGCAACATTTATTCACAATGGTCCCTGTTTAGGGAGGATTTTGTGGGAAAATGTTACCCAGACAAAAAAAATGCATACTTGAGTTGGAAGTTTTCTAAATGAAGGTAGAATTATGATGAGATCGTTAAACAGGAAATATGCTTATGTCTAAATACTAGTCTCTGATTGATTTAACATAATTATAGGTATACTGTGACGGTCTTGGTGCTCCTTTACTGCTGTAAATGTTGTAATACATAGAATGCATTATTTTCTAGGTAAGCACTTGTAAGGCCCATCAGTCACAGGGCTCTATGGCTTACCTGTTTGTGGGTTCATTGTGGTGCTAATATTTGGCCGAGTGGAGCATATCGAAAATGATATGCATATTTCCTAGTCATTGCCTATTTCATCTTCCCAGAGGAGCCTTTTTCACATATGAGGAAAGAGTATTGGTTGTATCAGTTGTGTTGCTTAGTATTTCACTAGTAAGAACACAACACTGTATAGTAGAGCTTGGCATATGCTTTTAAATTCTGTTGGAGTTCTGTAGAGCCTGGCTTACAGCTGGCTGAGCCTATTAAGACTTCTTCCCAGGACAAAAAAAATCCTGGTTCAGGGTTTATATTCTGTCTTCTTGCCTGCTCTGAAAGGCTATGAATGCTAGCCCCAAAGAATGCAATAAGTACACAAATATATCTTTGAATAATGGGTGTCCTTTCACCTATATAGCCACCATCCTGTTTAAAGCAGATTGCTTTGTTAACTTCCCAGTACTCCCACAGACAAACGGGATGGTTTGGTCACAGAAGGAGACATTGCTAATTGTTCACCAGCATATAAATTGCCCCTTTAGACTGCAGGCGAAACTGTTTGCATAGGGGGATATTGGACACTCACTCCACAGGCTTAAAAAGCTGAAGTTATGGAGGTATAAAATCTCAACAGAATCCCGGGCAAAGAGTTTTTAATATTAGGATCATCTTTTAGTGCATTTGATATACTTTAAACTTGGGCTTTGGACAGCGTTGCTAGGATGCACTCACATAATGTACTGTTGCACTCACATAATGTACTGTTTTTTTAAAAAGCTGCTGGAGTAGTGGATTCTTTGGCGTAAATTATAGGGGTTTAGCCCTGTGTCACTGTACACATAGGTCTGAATTAGATTTTTTGTACATTGTTGCCTATAATACTGCTTTTAATACGTATGAGAATATTATGTGAAGCACAATATCTTTTCTGGCATTCTGCAGTTAATTTGATTTAATATTACTTCTGCTTGCTTTTACTGTGGCAAATCATTTATATTATTTTTGTATGTGTTATACTGCACTCTTTTACATCCAAGAAGGAAAAGTAGGAATAGTTTGGCAGTTGAAACATCAGAAGTATGTGCAAAGTTCAAATGTTCTCAATATTTTACATTTTTACTGTATTCAGAGAAACATAATATTTGGCTGTTGAATAAAGAGGGTAAATGCAAGATAAGTAAAGTATTTGGTATTTTTTTAAAGAAATGATATAGTGTTGAAATAACACAATATATAAAGGAGTAAGGGGGATTCTGTTGCTGATGTTTAGGGCAATTTATATGAAAATACTTAATCGATTTTGGTAAAACCAAGGTTGTTATTTCAAAACCACCAACTTTAGAACACAATTTACTGTTCAGTGTGGCAGCTGGAAAAGTGGTTTGGGGTGTGGTTCCTTTTTGTACTTGTTAAAAAACTGCTGGCTGCAGCACAGGCTTTTTCTCCGGAGAAGCAAAACAATGTAACTATAGGTCATTGACTGAAAGTAACCTTTACTAGCGGCAAGGCTGTTCTACCAATTAGGTGCGAGTTTCTGGAGAAATTCAACACCTGATTGGTCTGCAACAGTTGTCTCTGTGGAGAAAGTTCTGCTTTTGCGGTTGAAGCTTTTTACAATGCCAGTAATAGGCCTAAACTTTAGTTTTCTTTGGAATAGCTGTACAGTGAGTGAATGGGTTCAGACTCTTGCATTACATTTTAACCAGAATGTAGGGTTACATTTTAATTTTAATGTTAACAGTGAAATTAATTTTGCTATTTTAAATAATTTTTATCATGGCAGTATTGTATTAAATACTTTAGAGTAAAGAATACTGGAAAACCAGTGAAACTAATTGTCTAATATCCCTGTACTGTGAAAAAGTTTAATTCAGTATTTTGACTTGTGTATTGAGCTCTTGTAAATTCAGTACTTGATTTCAGAAGGCTTGCTCCGTTGATATATTTGTACATATGAGAGATGTCTTACTTGCAAGTTATAATCCGAAAGTATGGACACTGAAATAGATAAAGCATCTGCTTATCAGTGTGCCATAAAATGGTAATGGCTGCTTCTAAGGTTTGCGAGAGTACTTCTAATCTAGATGTATGAAGCAGAGTTGAACAACCGAGAATAACCTTTCCCCTAATTGATCAACAGCTCAGCAAACCCTGGGAATCTTTCAGCTACAGCTGCTTTGTTTTGTATGACATAGCTGTATGGTATTGCATTGTAAGCCAGAGTCATCTGCAGTCAGTCTTGCATGCTGGAAAACAGAGGTTCCTTTATCTTTTTGCTCAATAGTGATACTTCTCCACACCATATCATTAAGTCTGGATTCAAGCTTGATTCCCCCCCCCCCCCCCCCCAGATTTTCAATTTTCAGACTTTTCTACATTAAAATGTTAACATGTCTTTTCCCTTTTAGGCATTTATTTTTCTTGCATATAGAGGAAGATCTTCTATCTGGTAACCTTCAGTGTTCATCTGAGCATGCAGTTGAACTCAGCGCACTTCTTGCCCAGTTGAAGTTTGGTGATTATAATCAAAATACTGCTAAATATCACTATGAAGAGTTCTGTACAAAGGAGCTTACCACGGCTGTTTTGGAGAGGTAAGAGGGTTTGATTTTTCGGAGCTTATCATGCTAGAAACAGCTGCTTGAGCATACAGCAAATACTACTTTTTGTTTTAAGGCCTGGTAAGCAGCCTAGTACTCAATACAGGGACACTTTGTTTACAAAGCATCTGACAAAGAAGCTCCTTTTAACTAAATATTTATACAAAATCTGTCCTGCCCCCTAATATTTCTCCTCAGCTGGAGGGTTTTCCTACCAGTAGTAGTAAGGTAAAGGTTTTGCCCTGACATTAAGTCCAGTCGTGTCCGACTCTGGGGGTTGGTGCTCATCTCCATTTCTCAGCCGAAGAGCCAACGTTGTCTGTAGATGCCTCCAAGGTCATGCGGCTGGCATGACTGCATGGAGCGCCGTTACCTTCCTGCCTCAGCGGTACCTATTGATCTATTCACATTTGCATTTTTTCAAACTTCTAATTTGGCAGAAGCTGGGGCTAACAACGGGAGCTCACGCCACTCCCCGGATTCAAACCTGTGACCTTTTGGTCAGCAAGTTCAGCAGCTCAGCGCTTTAACACACTGCACCACCGGGGACTCCACCAGCAGCAAGAGAATGGCAAAAGAGAGCTAAAGAAACAGACTTTTAGTATTGAGTTGCAACATTATCTGGAGGAGTAAACAATGCAGTAAACCTGAGCTGGGAAAGAATGGGGTTCTACTGTAGCCAGTTGTACCATTGGTTGTGTGTCTGCGTACAAAAAGCAAAGTAAGGAGCAACTACCTCCAGAATCCTTTACCAAACAAGTGTGAACAGCAAAACAGGGAGAAAGGGGCAAAGCAGATGTATTATAAAATTATTCTAAATTTTAAGCTCTTCTGCTGTATTGGGCCACAAACAATAATCCCTATCCATTGCCATGCTGCTGGGATCTGTAGTAGAAAACATTGGAAAGTTACTACGATGCAGTGTCTTAAACATTAAGAAGCCCCTTACTAGCTGTATTAAAGCAGATCAAAGGTAGCAAACACTGTACAATGTTAATTAAAATTTCCAAAGCAAAGAACTTGTAAAAAAAAACAACACCAAGATATAAATATTCAAAATAAATACAGCAATAATGGGCTTTAGGATGTCTTGTTTGGAAAGCTAGTTTTTAAAAATTAGAATTTAGTCCATTTCTCTGACTGATTGATCTATTTCATCTTTTTTATGCCTCTGCAGCATTATCACAAAACATAAGGAACTTGAAGGTCTCAGCCAAGCTTCAGGAGAGTATCAAGTTTTACAGATTGTGTCAACTATGGAGAACTATGGGATAGAGTGGCATTCTGTGAGAGACAGCGAAGGGCAAAAACTGTTTATTGGTGTTGGTCCTGAAGGCATTGCCATCTGTAAAGATGACTTCATTCCCATCAACAGGTATTTATTAGATTTGTCTCCAAAAAACACATACATGCGGCTGTAATAATTCTGGAATTTCAGTTTAATTACCTCAGTTCTTCAGAGTTTTGCTGCTGAAGCAGATTGTTTCTTTTTTAAAAAAATGATAGAGTTCTCAAATAGACACTGTGACTTTAAAACTTCAGCCGTTCCTTTTCATACAAAAGAATGACTGAAACATGCTGTAGCACAGGCATGAGCAAACTTCAGGCCTCCAGGTGTTTTGGACTTCAGCTCTCGCAATTGTGGGAGTTGAAGTCCAAAACACCTGGAGGGCTAAAGTTTGCCCATGTCTGCTTTAGCAAAAGTGTGGATTGCAAGAAGCTTCTTAGGACTCCGTGCTAGTAGTGGATCAGGCCAGAAATCAACATAATGCAAGCCATCCATACTTTATTCCTCGCTCTTACTATCATATTTTCTTCTCAGCTGACCTTTCTGCCATTCTCAGCTGATCAGTTCAGATCTGGGGGGGGGGGGGGGAGGAATTATTTTTCTTACTGTCGCATATCTAGAATTTCATTGGTTAGGATGAAGACAACGCAATATCTGCATCTCTTCTCATTTGTGCTAGTGAGACTCTTTGTGCAGCAAATGGGGATAAGGATCATGACAGCAAAGGAGGCAGGGTGTGTGGCCTGGAATATTACTACAGGCAAGATTTCTAAGGCCTGTGAACTGTGTCAGATTCATTTTTGCTATAGATTACGTTTTCCTCAGTTACAGATTACAGCCTCCATAAACCCCAGCTGTAATAGTCAGTAATCAGGAGTAGTGGGGTTTGTAATCTAAAATCTTATTAATCGTGCCACACCAAGGAAGGCGGTGTTAAGCTGTCTAAATAGTTGTTGCTGGTAGTGCTTCTTCCAGAAACTCATGGTGTGGAAATCAAGCTTGTTTTAACTTTCAGCCTAACTTCCTTCACAGGATTGACAAAATAAAGTGAGGCGTTGAATAATGTGTGGGGAATTGAACTCACTAGAGAAAAGGACAGGATGTAATTCCAAGAAATAAGTCTTACTTCATTGTGGCAATTGTAAGGCTACTGTGCATCTTTTGTTTCTTAAACATTCTCTTTTTTTGCTTTGTTTTTTAGGATTGCATATCCAGTTGTTCAGATGGCAACCCAGTCTGGGAAGAATGTGTACTTAACTGTGACCAAGGAATCTGGCAATAGTATAGTTCACCTTTTCAAGATGATCAGTACCAGAGCAGCTAGTGGATTGTATAGGGCAATAACAGAAACTCATGCATTTTACAGGTTTGTATTTCTAGAACAAGAAAAAATTCAGAGTAAAGTGCAAGTAAACAGATGCATGAAAATATTAATGCTTGCTCTTATACAAAGTTCTTACAGTTCTGATGTGACTATTTTTAGATAGCAGTGTTCTGGGAAAAACAAGGTTTTCTCTTATTCTAGGGCAGTGGCCACCCGAATTAAATTTAGTTTTGAAATACTATTTCTGTTTGAAGTAGGAGGGAATGCTTGAAGCCTGTGCAAATGCTACACAACGTTAGCACTTCCTAAAAATAACATTGCTTCAACTGCTTCTACAGTTCTGGTGTAATTAATTGCTAAAATCACCAGAGGATCATGATTTTGAGATTGAGCTTGTAACAAGGTTGTCTAAACTCATTTTCTTTTGAGCAATGAAATATTTTGTTTTCAGAATGGTCTCCCATATCATTGTGCTGTTGTCTTAGTTGTATATGTTTTATCCCTTGATAGGTGTGACACAGTTACCAGTGCCGTCATGATGCAGTACAGTCGAGACTTGAAAGGCCACTTGGCGTCCTTGTTCTTGAATGAAAATATTAATCTTGGCAAAAAATATGTATTTGATATTAAGCGGACATCTAAAGAGGCATATGATCATGCAAGGCGGGCCCTTTACAATGCTGGCATTGTAGATCTAGTTTCCAGGAGTGACCAGAGCCCACCTAATTCCCCCCTCAAGTCTTCGGAAAGCAGTATGAACTGTGAAAGCTGTGAAGGCCTCAACTGCCAGCAAACAAAAGCTCTTCAAGAAAAACTGCGGAAACTCAAAGAATCTCTGCTGTGTATGCTTTGTTGTGAAGAAGAAATCAATTCAACGTTTTGTCCATGTGGTCATACTGTGTGCTGTGAGTCATGTGCTGCACAGTTACAGGTAACTATCAGAAACTTCGTGAAATTTGGTTACAAAACGAGGTGGATTTGACAGCATCATATAGTCTATTCATTATTTTTGTTAGGAATATTTGTTAGGTTTTGCCCAGTTCAGATATTTCAGACCAGTTGCCACTTTACCAAATGGCAGTCTTCCAGAATTGTTGGAAATGAGTAACAATCAACATACAAAATCTCCTACACACTTACAAGCTTCTTCCCAAAGCTGGATTTTGACTCGGGTACGAAGCCCCCTGGTGGCACAGAGGGTTAAACCATTGAGCTGCTGAACTTGCTCACCAAAAGGTTGGTGGTTCAAATCCTGGGAGCGGGGTGACCTCCCGCTATTAGGCCCAGCTTCTGCCAACCTAGCAGTTTGAAAACATGCAAATGTGAGTAGATCAATAGGTACCGCTTCTGCGGGAAGGTAATGGCGCTACATGCAGTAATGCTGGCCACATGACCTTGGAGGTGTGTACAGACAAGGCCAGTTCTTCAGCTTAGAAATGGAGATGAGTACCACACCCCAGAGTCGGACACAACTATACTTAACATCAGGGGAAACCTTTACTATGAATAGGAAGCAACTAAGAGTAGCTATTTGGGATAGATTCAAGAAGGGATCTACAATCGGTAAGATCAGATAATTCTTGCCCTGGTTCTCCTTTCTGAAAATGAAATACTTTAGAGATATCTGATCAAACTTCAGTAATCTTTTAAAAGAATTAGCTGAAGGATTACTGTAGTTTTAAAGGGACAGCATAATACTATTGACATTTGAAAACAGTCTGTGCATTTGTAGCAAATAAGTAGGTCTCAGGTCATTCTGCGAAGAGGGGAAAATGCCAGTTCCACCTTAGCCACCATCCTCTCACCCAGGCTTTCAAAATGTATGTGCAACTTGAAATGTTTTTCCCCTTCATACTACATGCTGAACATGTTGTCTTTTTTGTTCTCTTTATCTTGAACGTGTTGCATATTTAAAGGCTTTTTGTTTTGGCCTTTGGCTAGCACAATAAATTGGAATGAGAATATTGTTAATACTCTCCCGTAACATCACAACTTCTGTTCTTTTCTTCTAGTCATGTCCAGTGTGCCGATCCCGCGTGGAGCACGTCCAGCATGTGTATTTGCCTACCCACACAAGTCTACTTAACCTGACCATAATATGACTTTGGTGTTGACCACTGGAAAATACACACCATTCAAGCTTCTAAGCTATCTTGTACTTCCAATATACTGCACTAATGTTCACTCCAGCTCCATTGATGGTGAAGGAAAGCAGTTACTTCAGCATCTGCCAGCAATTATAAATGGAAAAGAAAGCTACAAAGCTATTTGGGGGGAGGGGGGAGTGTCTGATCAGACTGAGAGTATTTCTTGGGGATATACTGTGAACGACTAGTAGACAACCTCATGTCACTTGAAACAATTTTGTTCATACAATGGCAATATTTGGAGAGGGGCAGAGTCGAAAACTTTATAGTATCCAGCAGGGTCGGCCTAACTTGTTTTATGCATTTTATAAAGATTATTTTTATTTACTTTATATAGCATGATCACTCCATTTATGTTTTAGCAAAACTAGTGTTTTAATATCTACATCTATTGTAGTCTGATTTAGTTTCTACTTTTAGCCTCGCTGAAGTGAGAAACTATTTTTAAACCCAATATACTTAAAAACCTAAGATTACAAAGCTTTAAACAAATAGCTGCATTTGTTTCAGCAAAACAGATCAGGTTACTTTGGAAATTATTTTCAGCATTTGAGTAGATTTGGCAGCCTATTTGGAACCTTCTAAGAGAATGATGAAGGACATTTTAAAAACATAATGTTTGAACATCAGAACTATAGAAACATTTTTTCTCTTACAAGAGTAAATAGTGGTTTCTGTTCATCTGCCTTGTGTTTGGAGGAACTTTTCCTCAAACAATATAATCTTTGTGGTTTTCTATAATATAGTTATGTTAAGTTATTATTTGTAAAAAACCGTCTTACCTTCTACCACAAACCCTTTCCTTGGGCATTTTGGACTTTGGTCAACTAGTGAATGATCCAGAATATTGAAAACTAGACGACCACGATTGGGTGCAATACTAGCTGAAATGAAAGCTAGAAAAAGTCACTTTACTGAGACTTTCTGAATATACTTTTCATATTGCCTTAACGTAGCAGTAATGTGTGTATGCATTTGTTTCTTTGCACAGACATTTTGTCAAAATATTAAAACTCTACTTTTTTATGGCACATTAGCATATAAACCTTACTCCAAAAGGTATTTATTTTTTCACTTTGTAAAAAGTTTTGTTTCCACATGAAGCAAGAGCTCCAATATGGTAGACAAAGTTGTCTTTTTATATATATTCAGGTTAATAAAGGACTTTTAAAATAGAATTTTCCAGTATTACTTTGTTTTACATAAAGTTCACATGTTAATACCCATCAAATGTGTTAAATTTATCATTTATTCTGTCTGTGGTATTAATGCCACAGTTTATTTTTTATTTATCATATCAGAAGCAAACCAAGGGTATAGTTGTAATGTATTTTAAAAAAACACAAAGTTTAAAAACTTGCCATTATATTAAATGTCCTTTGACCAGTAGCTGGCCACTGGGAGTGCCTCTGGTGTTGCTATAAGAAGGTCCTCCATTGTACATGTGGCAAGGCTCAGACTGCATTGTAATAGGTGATCTGTGGGTTACTCGTCTCCACGCTCGCATGTCATGGAGTCTTTTGTGTGCCATGGGGGGAGTCTTGCATTCGGTATCAGCCATTGCTTGAGGTTCCAGGTTTTTGCCTGCCACTTTTGGTCTCTTGCTTGCTGAAGTGTTCTGCAAGTATCTCTGTAGATCTTAAAAAACAATTTCTTGGTTTAAGGCATTGGCGTGCTGTCTGATATTCGAACAGGATGAGCCGAAGATGTCACTGCATTAGTCCTTTCATTATTAGCTGCTACTTCCCGGGTGATGTAATACCAGCTAAACAGTATAATTTCTCCAGTGGTGTAGGGCGTAGACATCCTGTGATAATGCTACATGCCACAATGTCACAGTGAACCCTATGGAATACATTGTGGTGTGCTTGACCTTCATGAGTAGGAAATTTATAATTCTGAAGAAGAAATATGTTTTAAATGGGGGTGAATTTAACAATATGAATAAGAAAAACAATCCTAAGCACACTGGTTTAGGTTTGTCTCCCACATTTTAAGAATTCCCTAAAACTTGGGGGAGCTGCCAGTCTGTGACAGCAGCCTACTCATTATCTTAATACTCAGCCTCCAAACTCGGTAGGAATCATGTGTCTCTCTTCAGACTATAATCTCCATTAGACATAACCAGCACAACTAATAATGAGGAATGCTAGGAGTTTCAATTCAACATTTGGAGCGGCCCATAATGTCCACTTTGTTCTCAAATGGCATGCGGTGTTCTGAGTAAATATGCATTTTCTAAATGGTGGGGATTTTTTTTTTAAAAAGAAAGGAGCTAAGAGTCGACTTGGACAGGAGATGCTCATCAAAATATTTAAAAGCCCAAGGGAAAAAAATTAGTATCCAAGATAAAAAAAAGACCTGTGAATGCTGATAGTAATCCAGTTAAGAAAAATGAATTTTGCCGACTTGACAAACAAATGTGACTGCATCAGGCTAGGTTCAAGAACATAATTGGGTTGTATAGCAATTAACATGTAATCATAATCTTTGTTTAAAAGCTTTAAGAGAGTTTATTAGTATTTGCTGATAAGAACTTGCTGTGATGGCTTTACTTAAACCTATGTACAAGAAAGAAAGATCCACCAAACTACCTTTATATTTACTGTTACATATTCTACCAGCTGCATAGTATGAAAAGTCTACAATTGTAAAATGGGTAAAATTATCAATATGAAATTTTGTATGGAGAGTTTGTATGTGCAGAAATGCAAAGGTATCCATAACCTCTTCTATTAAGTGTCTGAGAAAAGAAATCCCAAAATGTCAGCCAAACCAGCAAAATTGCACCGAACATGAATACTGTTAAAAGTTTTTCATATCTCAATCAACCTATTGCAGTGCAGAAAATGAAGGGGGAATTTTAAAAACACAGCCACAGAAGTGGAAAGTTGCTGCTTTGAGTGGGCCCTTAAGGGTTGACTTAAGGGGAAAGTTGACTTTTTAAATTGAGAAATTTAAGCAATATATGGAATATATGAAAGACAGTGACTGGGGAGGCACCATGTCTGCATTTTCAACAGCAGACTTACTTTGTACCACAAGAAGTAGATGAATTTGCAGGCACCTTTTGCATCTATCCAAAGATTTTGGGGTTTTGTAGTTGTTAGTTGCCATCAAGTGAACTTTGACTTGTGACCCTATGAATGAGAGACCTCTAAATCAGCCTATCTTTGACTGGTTTTGCAGACTCTGGGCTATGGCTGCCTTGGTTGTGTGGATTGTGGTCTTCCTCTTTTTCCAACTGCCTTACCAAACGGTTATATTGAATTTTTTTTAGTGAGTCATGTCTGATGATATGACCAAAGTAAACGCACTCTCAGTTTAATCATCTTTACTTCCAGATTACGGTTATATTAAGCAGACTTTTAGTTGTATCTGCTCAATCAATTCTAGATGAAATATGCTCTTAGCCATTGTTTCTTGCCCCAAATCCATGTTGTCAAAATATGATATACATTTGCCTCTGCTACCCCAATTAAGCCGTATAGGAGGTAACATGGAAAGAAGAAGAAAGCCTTTGAAATTATGCTATAGCAAAAAACTCCATTTACTATATAAGCAGAAAGACACAATGGAGAAGTGACTCATAACAGTTCCTTTACTTGATCAGTGCCCCATATAAAACAGGAATTGACATGTGCCCCTGATGGGTGTATGCTCCCAATATGGGGACAGCTCATGTGTTCCTCAGTGGGGAAGATTAAAATTCCATCTTTCTATTAGAGAGCATGTCTTCAAAAGATAAGCAACTACGCTTATTCCAAGCTGCAGTCAAAAAGCAAACCACAAATTGAGCAACACAACTGAATTATGTAGCTTTAGAAACATGGAGTTGCAGCATGTGTACAGAAGATAAAACTCAAGAAACTTGCTCCATGGTGTCCACTTTGCTCTAAAATGGCATGCAGTGTTCTGAGTAAATATGCTGTCTTAATAGCAAGTGCATTTTCTAAATGGGGATGTTTTTTTGTTGTTGTTTTTTAAGAAAGGGGACTGGACTTGGACAGGAGATACTCATTAAAATATTATACAAGGACAAGTGTAATAATATTCTCCACCTAGGAACCCCCATATATAGCAATGTACAAATGATTAAAGAACTAATTACAAGAAATCAACCTACTCCCTTTCTGTAAGAAAAGTCAAAATGCATCCTTTCGGGCCCATGTAACCCTCCCAGTCCTCTATTCATTTTTTTGGTAAAGGGGTTAAGTTCTTCTGCTCCACTTGCACATCCCCTACCTGTCATCTCATACAAATTTTGTCACAAGATGGGAGAATAACCTATCACAAGGAAAGGGTTTTTTCTATTAAGGAAATGATAAGTGCTGAAGGCTTAAAGGGGAAGGAACTGTTTTCTTTTAAAAGTTGTCTCACAAAATCACACTGAAGTAGAAGTTAAAGGCTAAAGGCTAAGTAAGTGTTCAATTAAGATGTTATTGTGTTCTCCAAAACTGTGACTCAAGGTAGCTTACCAAAATTAAAGATCAACTAAAGGGAATAGAAAGGCATAAGTATGCATGAATATTTATGCATACTTATTGGAAACAGCAACCCTTCTTCAAGCCTCCACTAGTAATTTGTTTGTATATTCTGGTTTTCCAAAAGGTTATGATCTCTAAAAGGTCATGCCTTTCCAAAATGTATAGCAAATCAATTATCTATAGCAGTGTTTCTCAACTGCTGGGGAGTTGTTGTGAGGGGGTGTCAGAAGGGTCGCCAAAGGCCATCAGAAAACACAGCATTTTCTGTTGGTCATGGGGTTCTGTGTGGGAAGTTTGGCCCAATTCTATCGTTGGTGAGGTTCAGAATTCTCTTTGATTGTAGGTGAGCTACAAATCCCAGCAACTACAACTCCCAAATGTCAAGGTATATTTTCCCCAGACTCCATCAGAGTTGACATTTGAGTATTTGTGCCAAGTATGTTCCAGGTCCGTCATTGTTTAAGTCCATAGTGCTCTCTGGATGTAGGTGAACCACAACTCTAAAACTTAATGTCAATACCCACTAGTATTTTCTGTTGGTCATGGGAGTTGGTCTGCCAAGTTTGGATCAATTCCATCATTGGTAGAGTTCAGAATGCTCTTTGATTGTAGGTGAACCATAAATCCCAGCAACTACAACTCCCAAATGACAAAATCAGCCCCTCCCCAACCCCACCAGTATTCAAATTTAGGCATATCTGATATTTGTGCCAAATTTGGTCCAGTGAATGAAAATATATCCTGCTTATCAGATATTTACATTACAATTCATAACAGTAGCAAAATTAGAGTTATGAAGTAGCAAAGAAAATAATTTTATGGTTGGGGGTCACTACAACATGAGGAACTGCATTAAAGGGTCACGGCATTAGGAAGGTTGAGAACCACTGATCTATAGTATTAAAAAAAATAAAACAAATTTATAGAAAAAAATTAAAAGATGCACTTAATGAATTTTCATTAAAAGTTCATTCTATGTACATATGCCTTCAAATCACCAGGCAACCTATGGCAACCCCATGAATTTCATAAGGCTTTCTTAGACAAGGAATACTCAGATATTTTTGCCAGTATTTCTTCCTCTGAAATATAGTCCACAGTATTTGCTGGTGGTCTCCCATCCAAAGACTAACCAAAACTGGCTTTATTTAGTATCCAAGATCAGATGGGACCTGGTGCTTTTAAGGCATTTAGGTAGCAGACAATGTTGCCTAGACTTTAAGCATCTTCAGCCTCTTATTGGCAAGCCATCTCCCAGCCTCTATAATCTGGAAAGCATCAGTTCATCGGCAGCTACAGAGTTCCAAGTTGCTTAGTTTACCTCTGCCATTGAGTAGCCCATATAATTTAATCAAACTTTAAAAACCTCATGATTAATCAATGTAATTAAGGTTAAATTATTTTAAACCCAATTAAATACATGAAAATAACATTAACACTTGTTTACAAATTTTAAAATGTAAAAAAGCATACGAAAAAAAAAGATATAACGCACTCATGTGCTTGAACATCCTGGAAAATGTTGAGCCTGCTTTACTGGGCCCTGGGCCAAGTTTCTCTTCCTGGAATGTGTAAGAACCATAGCATTTCATGCATGCCGGTAGTATACACACACACTAATGGATTTCTTACATGCCCCAACCATCTTCACTGTAGGTTTAATGCTTTTTGATACCACTTTACTTGACCTTACTAAATGGGTATGTAGATAGATAGCCCCCTTTCTTCAAAGATGGAAATGGTGGTGGTGACAAAAAATCAGTTTTTGAAGTCTTTTGGTTATTTTTAGATGAAAACAGCTGCCAAAATGGGACCACATTCTGCACTTTAATACTGTTAAGTCATCCAGGCTTGAATTAATGTGAATATATCCACACTAATATAAAAAAGAAGATCCTTTCTGCATATAGTTTAAAGACTCTAGCCAGCTAATCATTTATAAATTAAAATCAACCTAGAAATTGCTGGATTAGTACGCTTTCCAGAAATAGCAGCTTGAGCCCTGAGGCCCTTTCTCACATCCACCGTGTTTTTGAACACAGTATATATTTCAGTGTCTTTTCATTCTAGGTCTCATCTACCCTGCCATATAATGCCATTTGAAACTGCATTATATGGTGTAGACTCATATAATATGAAACAATGTAAACTGCATTATATGAGTCTGCACTGGACCATTGGGAGTGTAAAGGATGCCCAGCCCTGTGCAAAAAGAAAACAACACTTCTGAATGAGGACACTTGTCATAAACTGTCTTCCATATCTTTGCCATTTAACTAAATCAGAGTGATTGTAGGATACTTTCCAGGAAGGAGGCCTATCATTCAGTTCTTCTCCTGGGGGTGGGAAAGGGAAAAATGAACAAATTTAAGTCAGTACGAGCATATTATATGCCGTCATTCAGTTCACTTGACTTATAAATGTTTTCTATTTGGAAATTTGGTTGTAGAAAACAGATCGCTTGATTGGGTTGTTGTAGGTTTTTTCGAGCTATATGGCCATGTTCTAGAGGCATTCTCTCCTGACCTTTTGCCTGCATCTATGGCAAGCATCCTCAGAGGTAGTGAGGTCTGTTGCTCACTTAATAGTGAGGTCTGTTGCTCACTGTTTGCTTGATTTCTTTTTCAAGACCAACATCGAACAACTTCCTTAACCCTTCTGCAGTAAGAACGTGTCTACCCAACTGGACTAGACCAAATGCATACATACTTAGGCCTCATCTACAATGCTGTATAATGAAGTTTCAGCCTTCTGAGGTTAAAGAGCGTTCCAATTGTCCAATACTCAATGCGATTTCCACACCAGCAGGAAGCTTTCTGTCAACAAGGTGCAGAATTATGCAAACTGTAAACAAGCAGTTGGATATCAAACTAGAAACAGCAAGATTGGTTTGATGAGAATGATAACGAGGTCCAACATATAACCAATAAGAAAAGTCCAAACAGGACTTATGTAATTATACACTGTGATTACATTTTAATTTGGCAACATCATATAGAACCCTCGAATTTGCAATGTAGGCAGAGGCGGCTCTAGGTAATTTTCAACAGTAAGCAAACAGTATTTTGCCCCCCCCCCTCCCTGCCAAACAATTACTGATATATATTTTCTGTTCGTCGTGGGAGTTCTGTGTGCCATATTTGGTTCAATTCCATCATTGGTGGAGTTCAGAATGCTCTTTGATTGTAGGTGAACTATTCATCCCAGTAACTCCAACTTGCATATGTCAAGGTCTATTTTCCCCCAAGAGCGCCTCAAGAGAGCCCCTGGCCAAAATCAACTATGCTGCAAATGCCTACTTTGCGTAATGGGTTGAGCCGCCCCTGAATGTAGGGAATGGCATTTGGATTTCTCAGTCAAAAAGAACTAGTGTTTCACCAGATGACAAACCCTGGGATTCCATAGGATGTAGTCCTAGCAGTTAAAGTGAAATTGTAGTGCTATATTTGCAATTTGCAGCGGCAATCGGAATGAAGACTTGGATACTGTGACATTGAATTAGCCCCAGACTTGGATTTGGTTTTAACTGGCGTGATTAATCTATTGTTTTAATGAATTATTTTTAATGTTGTAATATATGTGTTGAGTATTTATATGATGATAGCATTGTACGGTGCTTATGTAAGGCTGCCCTGAGTCCCCCCTTGGGGGGAGAAGGGTCGGGTAAAAGTGCATGAAATAAATAAATAAATAAATAAAATAGTTTGAAACATCTCTCGATATCAGGGCCATGTCCTGAGATCTGTCCATTTTTATTTTATATTCTCTTTTCTTCAGTATTTTTGCTTCTTTTCGTATCAAATGTTAAAAGGAATGGGAATCATATAACCTTCCAGTAACTCTTAGTAAGTATTGGTTGTGCTGACTGTGGCTGCTAGGGCATGCAGTCCAGCAACATTTGGGGATAGTCCTGGAGTGTTGTGAATGCGTGTTTCTACGTGAGAGAGAAATGAGCTGTATCTCATTTTGGGGGACCTCCTCCATGCATTCTTTTGAAAAAGTGTATTTTCAAAAGAGCTGAAAATATACTGATGTGATGTGGTTACTGTTTAGTTGAAACAAATGTGATCAAATAGAAAACTTGTTTCATAAATAAATCTAATTGCATTATTTATCCCTCTGTGAATATTAATTAGTTCCTAATAACAGCAGGGGCTGGTTTTTTAGGACAATAAATAACTTGATTTACTTTACTTCGACATGCCATAACAGATGACAAGGATATTTTATTGCATTTTTCTTTATTGGTTTTTACAGAGCTGGCATGCTATGTAAGCAATACTGCAAGGAATAGTTGGGGTTGGATAAACAATATTATGGAAAAAGATGTTGGTTTTCAATAGGGGTCTTTTAAGGCTAATAGTTCTGCTGTGTGATTTCAGCATCTGCAAGAACTATGGGTTCAGGTGCCTAGTTTCCCAGAAGGCTGAATGAGAAACAGATGGGATGAACGCAAAATCAGAGTTTTATTCTCAATGGCCATAGAGGATTGGAGCAGAAAAAAGAACTGACATACTCTTCAACATCATCGCTGGTTAGTCTTTGCTGTGGCAGGAAACATAACAAATTATCATTGGGTTATTTCAAAGAGTCTGTCCATTTCTTGATCTGCCTCTGAGAGGGGTGTGATCGAGTAGGAATGAGGCGTGGTGATAGATAATGGGCTTCATGTCCTGGCTCCAGTGGGGACAATGGGTTTAGTCTAGATAAAACAATGGGTGCTTTAGGGTGCTAGCTATCTCAATGGGTGCTGCAAGTTGGGGCTGGTTGGTGGCATGTGAAAAGAATAGTTCTCCGTAATAACCCAGATCATATCAGGTGATACAGGGAAAGGACGCAGGAGTCTATGACACAAATCAATTGTGTGTTCTACTCAAGGGATTGTGATCTTTTGGGGAATGGTTTCCTGGAGTCCAAGGTGTGGTGAAGCAACTTTCTAAGGAAATTCATGAAGAGTTACTGTAGAGCAAAATGGGAAAGGCCAAATGGGCATTCTGTATGTCCCCATAGAGCCATGCCTCATAATTCATAATTTGCGGTCCAATCTTTTTTATATCAGTTCAGCAACAATACTGTAATGTTTATAGGCTCTAAATATAAAATAGCTTTGCATGTGGATGCCCTATACTGTTTTGTTTTTAAATGTACTATTTGGTGCTTTCATACTGCTTCTACTCCCATGCTAAGAGATAAGATGGAATTGCAAATACTAAGCAGATATCACCAGCTGCATCAGTTTCTAGGGGTTGTTGCATTAGATCTGCTGACTGACTGGAAGGAGATATAGGAAAGAAGGCACACAACCATGTACGAAACAATGCCGTCCGAAGATGTGTCATTCTGACAGCTCTCTGCATTCATTGTAATTGGATCATTCCATCACTTCCAACAGAAAAATGGCTCAGCTTCATAAGCAGATGGTAGGATAGAAGCACATTGAGAATCCCGCAGGATACCTAAGCATGTTGTAAACTTCATTGTCATAGGTCAAGACCAATTGCTCACATTGCAACTGTGTGCCCCTCTGCACAGGTTGAGAAAGACTGGAACAAGGGCATATCCTACTTGGGAACTCAGATTGTGACTGTACAGAAATGCCATTTCTATTATGACTTTTTTTTTTTAAGAAAACACATCACCTAAAAAAGAAGACAGAGGTAGGCATAAAAGTTTTACATGTTGATTTACTGTTAATTCAACCCTAATTACTATCATTTAAATCATTTAATACAAAACAATATTTCTCATTATCATGGGGTGCCCTGTAAACAGATAATGACTTCCATGGGCAACATGAATTCCCTTTCTTTAACCTGGACATGAACTGAACAACTTTTGAAGTTATAAATGGCAACTTAAATTTCTTAGGAGACACAGGCCCCATCTACACTAGAGTTGTGCATTTGGGGTAAACCTTGACCTGTTTGTGTCCCGACTTTCAGTGGGGGCCCCAATCTGGGGTTTTTTTTGGGGGGGGGGGGCTCCTGAAATCGGGAAGGCAGATACCTGTTTTTGCTCTGGGGTGTCAAAAGATCTGTTTTCTATCAGCCCATTTAAGCAAGCTTTTGGAAATGCAGGGGAATAGATAAATATTACACTATGAAGTATGAACATGGAATGGTACGATGATGCTATTGGAAAATGATTTTAACAGAATGATGCTGGTGATTATATGTTTTTAATGGTTTTTATATGTTTTTATATTGTTATGTTGATTGTTTTTAATTGTATTTGTTATGAATGTATGACATCGAATTGTTGCCAATCTGTAACCCGCCTTGAGTCACTTTAGGGCTGAGAAAGGCAGGCTACAAATACAGTAAATAAATAAATAAATGGGGGGGGGGTAGGCTCCCCTTCCTGTCACTTCAGGCATTTAAGCTGTTTTACTCTAGAGGAGAGGTGCTCAACTGCAGATAGGCATGTGCTTTAAGGTGACTTCTTACCTGTTTCAACTATAGAAGAGAGGTGTTTGGCTGCAAGGAGGCAAGTTCTTCTGACTTTCTTAAAACTGCATTATATGATTACTGTGTTGTTGTTTATTCATTCAGTCGTTTCTGACCTTCGTGACCTCATGGACCAGCCCACACCAGAGCTCCCTGTCAGCCGTCACCATCCCCAGGTCCTTCAAGGTCAATCCAGTCATTTCAAGGATGCCATCCATCCATCTTGCCCTTGGTCGGCCCCTCTTCCTTTTTCCTTCAATTTTCCCCAGCATCATTATCTTCTCTAAGCTTTCCTTTCTTCTCATGATGTGGCCAAAGTACTTCATCTTTGCCTCTACTATCCTACCCTCCAATGAGCAGTTGGGCTTTATTTCCTGAAGTATGGACAGTTTAACTGCACTGAACTACAAACTACATTATGTGAGTCTACACTGACCATTTATTTCAGTTTCAAACTGCATTATATGGCAGTGGAGGCAGCGCCATGGGCACAGAGTAAAGTTTTCCTTAGCTGAGAATAAAAAATTAAATGCAAAATGTGTGTATTCTTGCAGGTTGCTAACTGTATTCAGTTTTATTCTCAAAGCTGCAGAAAAGGAAGGGAACCTCTTCAACTTCCCTCTTACATATCAAGTTCATACATTGGTCTAACAAACTCTAAAGTGAAAGGTGTGAATTGCTGGCAGCAGGAAAACGGTGCTGGCATTTTTCAACACATTCTAATTAAACTTAGGTAAACAAGGCATTACTTTGGAATAGTGACAAAAGACCCTTGATGAGTTGTCATCCCACCAAACTTAATTGCTTGAACGGACTGCACCAATTGCTGCTGTCAGACAGAATTTAATTAAAGAATTCAATTAAAGAAACAAAGCCGTCGCAAGCACTTTTTTTCCAACAGGAGGTAGATTACTCTTCCAACATTTGATTTGTTGCTCTTTTCCAAAGACTGCAAATGGATTGGCAAAAGGCAGACCTCTGAGACTGAGACTGCTCTCCAGTCTAATAAAAAATGTTCAGGTCAGTCACTAACAAAGGACTGAGGAATTATGCCCTTGGCTTCCGATACTGGCAGAATTAATACTCTGATTTCTACTATGACACATTTGAACCCTAGAGCAGCAATTACTCAGAAAACAGAATGCAAATGACATCGTAATATGCATTTTTAAAATGTTCAAATTTTGACGTTATTTGTTTGCCAATGTCTATTTTTTTCACAGACATAGCTCAAGAACCTAGTCGAAACCACAAAAACCAATTGAAGAGAATTATCATATGAGACTAGAAACCAGGAGTGCGTTTTTTTTTGGGGGGGGGGTTATTGTGTCAGAAGTTACTTGAGAAACTAGGAGTCACTTCTGGTGTGAGAAAACCGGCCGTCTGCAGGGATGTTGCCCAGGGGATGCCCAGATGTTTTACCATCCTGTGGGAGCCTTCTCTTGTGTCCCTGAAAGGGAAGCTGGAGCTGACAGACAGGAGCTCGCCTCATCTCGCAGATTCAAACCATTGCTTTGAGAGCTGGAACAGGACTCTTCCAAACCAGGAGTCAGCCATGAAAGCCCAGCCACTGGCCTCAGAAATTCACACTCTTTCAACCTTAGAGAACACAAACAAACCTTCTCTGAATAAATCTTGCATTAAGTGGGAATTTACTTGAAGGCTCCATGTGCATGTGAAGGGTCACATGCACCCTGCCATGGCCTGTTGTTCCTCCATTAAACCCCAACAATTTGTGCATTTTCCCCACATACCATTATTTATATGCTGATTTTCACCTGAATGGAATTCAAAGTGGTTCAAAGTAAGACAGAAAAAAAGGAAAAATCGCTGATCAACTTTAAGAAAGGCTGGGGCTTAATTATTACCTTTTTATACCAAAGATGGGACGAGTGCTAGTTAAAGGATGGCATGAGTGATATCTCTAAGTTACAATCAACAGGCAGAGTGTGTGAGATTCATAGATTATGCAGTGTGGTTGCATGTTTAGTGGCAGGGGATTGTGATAGTTGCAATGAAGATGATATTTGTACACTTTGTAGTTGCTTCTTTGTATTGAGAATAGTTTTTTTGTGGTTTGTGTTTGTGGGTGGTGGAATGACACTTCTGTGACTCAATGTATTGAGATTGGTGTTTTATATATCTGGTCGTTTGTAGGTTTGTTGGACTGTTTCCTGTTGAATAAAAATTACATTAAAGAGAGAAAATCTAAACCAATGTGGTGTAGTGATTCTCAAAGTGTGCGCCCTGGAGCCTTTAGGGCTCCTTGAAGCAAATTGAGGGGTTCTGTGCTTTCCTCCTCCTCCATCATCATCATCATCATCATCATCATCACAAAGACTGGGTGGATATTTGTTGGGGGTGCTTTGATTGTGCTTTTCCTGCATGGTAGAAGGTGTTTGGACTAGATGGCCCCTGGGGTTGCTCCAATAATAATAATAATAATAATAATAATAATAATAATAATAAGTAAATTGTAGGAGTGATAAGGAAATATCATGTATATATTCCGTTATCATATTTATTTACTGTATTGTTATAAGTGTCTTATTTTAACTTACTACATAGAGTGCAATCAAGTCTTATCAAGCCTTGTTTGGTTTGGTATTGTGATATGGCCTAAGGGCAAATCAATAAAATTATTATTATTATTATTATTATTATTATTAAACACACTTTATTTATATTCTGCTTTATCTCCCCAGAGCGGATTAGAGTTTACATATATAAAGCAAAAATTCAATGACTTTTTACACAATGAACAACAATATACAATACACAGAGCTAAAGACCTAATCCCTATCCATCTCCGGAGTCTGGAGGCAATGCTCAACTCTAGCCATGAGGAGTGCTCTTGCTCCATTTTTCCATGCCGTGGAGCCTGTTTTTCAGAGACTTTCTCCGATCGTTGCCGGCATGGGGCGCCCTTTTACCTCCCTATTGATCTACTCGCATGTTTTTGAATTGCTAGGTAGGCAGAAGCTAGGACTGACAGCTGGGAGCTCACCCCAACTCGTGGCTGCAAAATGCTAACCCTCCAGTCAGCAGATTTCCTGCAGCTAGCGATTTAAACTGCTGTGCTACCACAGCCCCCAAAGGCAGGAAGCTTGCCTATGTCTGATATGTGTGTATGTGTGTGCATTATATAATATATAAACAATTTTTGGGGCTCCACGAGAAACTTTTGCTTTAAAATGGACTCTGCGGCTGAAAAAGTTTGAGAACCCCTGAGCTAAATGATGGATCCAATTAAAACACTTAAAATATAAATTACCTTCTGAAGAACAGCACACACCCCACCCTGGTCAGCCACGGCTGAAGGCCTTCCTTAAACAAGAAAGTCTTTCCTGTGAAAAGACACCACAGAGGGACAGGATTGAATAACCCTCATTCTGAAGTTACTCTCTGATCCCTCATCATTCATTATGCTTTCAATCTTTCTTTCAGCTTTCCTCCTTTCTTCCTCCATGTCCCGAAGAGGGACACAGTACTTTTTGATTTGCCAGGGAACTTCTGTTGCTCTTGTTTCCAAGACCATTCAAGCTGGTCCTCAATGAACCATTTGAGTATATTGTGCTGTATTTTGGATCTTATCCACAAGACTCATTAGGAATGGGTTATGTTCCAATGCTGGCATGCTATGAATGGCCTTCTACCTTCCTAGTGTTGAGTATCAAGTAGTCTCTGTGTAGGCAACTGATACTTAGGATACCAAGATGTGTTCAGGAAAGCTTTGAAAACTGTTATTTCCCTCAATTTCAAGTTAACACTTGTATTGTGTATTATTGCTTTATGTTCTAAAATACTTAAATGTCATACAATACCTTTGCCAGTTTGCAAATTTCATGGAAAACCTCACACAGAGATAGCTTGACATAGTGAAATCTTCTTGAATAAACAGTGTGTGCATGTCATTTCAAATGTAAAAGAAAAGGCAACCATGCTTATTACAGCTGTCTTCCAAATAGCAAAAATTATCCAGTTCTCTAGCACCTTTTCAAAATAGTGCACGCACCTCCTCATCAGATTAAATGGAATAATGCCATTTTGTCCTGCTTTTCAGCTGTGTCTCATCCACAATATCATGGTTTCTGAGTCATTATGTCTTCCCCAATCTTTAATTTTTGATATTATTGGTTCCGGTACTTTTGGCCTCTCTGGGGGACACAAATCCTAGTGATGCCACCACTAGAAAGTCAATGGACTCTAGATGTCTACAGCACAGCTTCTTAAACTGTGGGTCATGACCCAGATTGGGTCCTCTTAGTTCAATGTTGGGGTTGCGAAAGAATTGGCAACAGTAAAAGGTTTCTGAATGCCACCTATTCGCACAAATCTGTTAGCAACTACGGGCAGTTTTTACAGTGGATTCTGTAGGAAACACTTCAGCTGTAATCCACAAAAGGCAAATCAACCTTTTAGCAAGCCTTGCAAATGCTGATTTATTATCAGTAAATTATGGTTATTATGCCTATTATAGATTCCTATTTACTAGAGTTGTGCACGGAATTGTTTTCCTTCACTTCATCCATTCTTTCGTTACTTTCATTACTTTCAGGAGCACGCAACAGGAAGGCCCCTCCCAGTATGAAAATCAACTCAACACGAAAGCAAGCAGGAACCAATTCCAGCTCCTGGCCTGATTTTTGTGAGCATGTGGCCCTCCATGCCAGCTTGCTTTGGAAAGAGAGTGCATGTGTGTGTGTGTAGCGTGCAAGCCCAGAAAGCATGCGCACCTGCCTGCAGCCAAGCATCTCCTCCAGAGTAAGAATGAGAATTTGCCTGTTGCCTCCTTGCTTTCGAAAGAAAGAAAATGTGTGTGTGGCATCCAGGCCCAAAAGACATGTGCACCTGATGTTTGAGACTTCAGCTTCCAAAGTCCCCAGCCAATTTGGTCAAGAGCCCTTCTTTAAGTATTAAGATAAAAGGAAAGGACTTACTACATAAACAATAATAAACGGCATGTTTTGGTGACCTGTAATCATATTGCTTTAAAAAGAAGTAGAAAACACTTCTTGAAGATGTAGTGATCTATGAGTACACACACAAATACATTCCATCCATGGAAGAGAAATTATTACGCAAAGTAATCTGAACAGTAAAGTGCAGGAGCTCTGAACACTGAATCCAATAGCAAATGTGGAGCTGCCCTCTACTGGTGCATCTCTAGAAGTATCCCCATGATAATAATAATGTAAAGGAAAATGGGTTTATTTTACTTATTTGGGCTTATGTCACATATTTTCCAAAGAGCTGAAAGGCAACAAAATGTGTTTCATATAAAATACTTTTATTAAAAAAAGACATGTTAGGTAACCTATTTCCATGGCGAGTCTTTATTTTAGAACAAATGCAGTTTGACACTGGTTTAACTGCTGTGACTCAATGCTATTTCATCCTGGGAGTTGAAGTTTGGTGAGGCACCCACACTATTTGACAGGGGAGCTTAAAGACCTTGTAAAACTACAACTCTTATGGTACCATAGCATTGAGTCATAGGACTTAAAGTAGTAGCCACCTTAATTCTACAGTGTAGATGCACTCCCAGTCCATAAATTAGAAATCTAGGGTTCTCTCATTTCCTAATAAGCTTGTGAGAACAGGTCTAGACATCAAGGATGTCCAGGAGTACAGTCAGTCTCCCTCATTTATAACTGTAGCTGAATAATGTGAAGTAAATGGGGGCTGAAGAAAGAATGGGAGATTAATGAAGCTAATTATTCCGTTTCTCATAGTACATAATAGCATGGCTCACTGAGCCAATTTTACTTGGGTCCTTATCAGTTGTTGGAAAGGTGGAGATAAAGAATAATTTCCTGAGTAGTTTGCATGAGACAGTTACTTGGTTTTCCTGTTCTTGTTTTCCCCCAGTGCATTTTGCATTGAAGAACGTTAACAGGACGTAGATTTACTGGCCGATACTTCCTATCCATCTTGAAAACGTCTTTAACTAAAGTACTAAACTTACACTATGTGCTTATGTGAACAGGACTCCACACATGATAGGATGTAAAACTATTTGCTGTTTTAATTTTTGGACACAACCCTGCAAGAAAAAATACACGCTATTTTTTATTTTGTGTCAAAAACATTGCATAAATAAATAAGTATAAAACTAAAGGAATCACAAGCAATTAAATAATTTGAGACCAAAAACAGGCAATAGTGACCACATTGTCTGTGGCTTTAAACAATTCTTCCTCTGTGCATGAGGCAGGGCATTATGGGCAAGCATGCAGATGCGGAGTTGTTTGTTCTGCTCCACGGACGCACAAGGTGGAGGATTCTTCTGGGTAGTGCCATTTAGCCAGGTTGTCTTTTGATCTGTCCACTCCACTTCTGAGACTACTCAGGTACTTCCCAGTTGCCCATTCTTGGTTTGCCTCTGGAGGAAGACCCGCCTCTGTCACAAGCACGGTTGGTGGGGATGAGAGAGAGAGGCTGATCAGTAGTGGATCCCTAACTCTGGAACTCTCTCCTCAACACTGTCCATCTTCCATAAAGATTTGAAAACTTGGATGTTCCAATGTGCCTCCAAATAACTAGTTTTGCTCCTGATCAGATATGCCTAGCGCTAATTTATGGTTTTGTGTTTTGTAGCACTTTTTCCAGCACTTTATTCCCAGCCCAAGCCCTATAGTCTGCATTTTGCACAAGCCGCTGCCCATCTCCCCCAAGTCTGAACATGCCCACTTTTTCTGCCTATTGGTTGTTGATATCAGTTGATGTATTTTTAGGGTTTTTTTATTTTTCTGGTTTTAAATTGTTTTAATTATGTTGTTTATCTGTTATATGTTTTAAATTATATGTTTTAAATTATATGTTATATGTTTTAAATTCCCCCTCGATGGACTGTCACCTTGTCGTGGTGAGGGGGCTTGCGCGTTCCAATGAACCTGTAGGCACAACAACTGGAGTCGTGCACTCCCAGGAGTGGCCGCGGGGGAGGTTCCAGACCAAGCACAGTCCGAAGACCCAAAGACCTCAACGGCGGAGCAGGCGGAGGATAACATGGCACATGTTACAACGGCTGCGAAGGCGGAAGAAGGCTGCAACAGACTGAGAAGCCACGGTCATTGTGTTAAACTACATCACCAGTGGAACCACACTCTGTGAAGTCTGTGTGTTGATCAGTTGTGCACTGACCTCCACACATTAAAAAAACCCACGCACAGGCGTCTTCCAAAGAAAACAAAAACCAAGCAACCGAAGTCCCATGGCGATCAGCGAGTGGCGACGGGGGCAGGACTGTGAAATCTGGAAGCCCCTAGTCACAGACTGGCACATGGGCGGTGGGTACGGACTCAGTCGTTCTACATCAAGGTCCGAGGCAGTTGAGTAGTTTGGCAGCTGTATCCGCGACTGAGCAGCCCTATTGAGGACCCACTCTGCTCACCCCACATGGGGAGCGGGCTAGAAAAGGTGCCCTAAACATAGTCTGCCTCACTTATCCCTGACTGGACTGCCGCGTCCAATGGGGTCACCACCCTGCGGCCAAAAAAGGAAAATGAACTTTGGTACGTGGAACGTACGGACTCTGATGGACAACAGTGGCAGTGAACGCCCCGAACACAGAACTGCCATCATTGCAAGGGAGCTGGGACGCTTCAACATCGACATAGCAGCCCTTCAGGAGACCCGGAGAGCAGGAGAGGGACAGCTGAAGGAAGAAAAAGGAGGCTACACCTTCTTCTGGAAGGGACTGCCCGAAAAAGACCAAAGAATGCACGGAGTTGGCTTTGCCATCAGGAATGATCTGGTGAAACATCTGTCCGAAGCACCCACTGGCATCAACGAACGACTCTCAACCCTCCGAATCGATCTTGCCAAAAACCAACGGGCAACCATCATAAGTGCCTATGCACCAACACTAGATGCTGACGAAGACATCAAGGAGAAATTCTACTGTCAGCTGGACACCATCCTATCGGGGATACCTAAGGAGGACAAAATCATCCTCCTGGAGGACTTCAATGCAAGAGTCGGGCGAGACTTCGACCTGTGGCCAGGCACCATCGGAAAAGACGGGGTTGGAAACAGCAACTCAAATGGCATCCTGCTTCTCACCAAATGTGCGGAGCACAACCTTGTCATCACCAACACGCTCTTCCGCCAGAAAAACAAGTTCAAGACATCATGGAAGCACCCCCGGTCAAAGCATTGGCACCTCTTAGACTATGTAATCACACTCGCCAGAGACCGCCGTGATGTGCTCCTCACAAGAGCCATGACAGGTGCTGACGACTGCTGGACTGACCACAGGCTAATTCGATCCTCGATGGCTCTCAAGATTGCCCCCAAGACTCCAAGGAAGGAAGACAAGGCGCAAAATGAACACCCAAGCCCTTCAGGAGCCCTCCAGATGAGCCCATCTCCAAACAGCACTCAAGCACTCATCTACCCACAGTACACCCCGAAAATGTTGAGGAACATTGGAACAAACTGAAGACCTCCATCATCCAAGCCTGCGAAGAAACTATTGGATACCAAGCCAAGAAACATCAAGACTGGTTTGATGAAAATGACATCGAGATCCAACAGCTAATTGACAAGAAAAGGAAAGCCTTCCAAGCATGGCAGAGAGACATCAACTGTGTTGCTAAGAAAAAGATCTATGCCAGTGCAAAAGCTGAGGTCCAAAGAAGGACAAGAGAACTCAAGAACATCTGGTGGTCAAAGAAGGCTGAAGTAATCCAACATCTGGCAGATACCCATGATGCTCAGGGATTCTTCAAAGCCACAAAGGTCATCTATGGACCAAGAAACCATGGGATACAGCCTCTACGCTCATCAGATGGAACCAAACTCCTGAAGGACCAAAACCCAATTGCACTACGTTGGAAAGAACACTACCAAAGCCTCCTGAACCGCAGCTCCAATGTGGCCGAAGAGGTCCTCTCACAAATCCCGCAACAACAAACCAGGGACGAGCTTGCAGCACTGCCTAGTTTGGAAGAAGTCAGCAATGCCATCAGCCAACAGAAGAATAACAAAGCCAGTGGACCAGATGGGATCCCTGCTGAAATCTTTAAAGAGGGAGGACCTGAGCTGACACACCAACTCCACCAGCTCATAGAAAAAGTGTGGGTGACCGAGAAAATCCCAGCAGATTTCAAGGACGCCACCATCATCACCCTCTTCAAAAAAGGGGAAAGAACAGATTGCGGAAACTATCGAGGTATCTCCCTTCTAACCTCTGCTGGGAAAATCCTCGCAAGAATCCTTGCAAACCGCCTTCTGCCCCTCTCAGAAGACACCCTCCCAGAATCCCAGAATGGCTTCCGCCCCTCCAGAGGAACCGTGGACATGATCTTCACTGCACGACAGCTCCAAGAAAAATGCAGAGAACAAAACCAACCTCTGTACATGGCATTCATCGACCTTGCAAAGGCATTCGACACAGTGAATCGCAGCGCTCTCTGGACCATCCTCCACAAAATCGGGTGCCCTAACAAATTTGTGAATATCCTGCGGCTCCTCCACGATGACATGATGGCAACAGTCTTGGACAGCAGTGGCTCCCAAAGTGACCCATTTAAGGTGGAATCAGGTGTCAAACAGGGATGTGTTATTGCCCCAACTCTATTCTCCATCTTCATCGCTATGATACTTCACCTTGTTGATGGGAAGCTTCCCACCGGAGTAGAAATAATCTATCGGACAGATGGCAAGCTATTCAACCTCAGCAGACTGAAAGCCAAAACCAAGGTTACAACAACAGCTGTTATAGAACTCCAGTATGCTGATGACAATGTCGTCTGTGCGCATTCAGAAGAAGATCTATAAGCCACTCTAAACACCTTCGCAGAAGCATATGAGAAGCTCGGCCTGTCACTGAACATTGAGAAAACCAAGGTGCTGTTCCAGCAGTCGCCAGCCAATCCCTCTCCAATGCCAGTAATACAGCTTAATGGTGTCACATTAGAAAATGTGGACCATTTCCGCTACCTTGGCAGCCACCTCTCCACCAAAGTCAACATCGACGCCGAAATACAACACCGCCTGAGCTCTGCAAGTGCAGCATTTTCCAGAATGAAGCAGAGAGTGTTTGAGGACCGGGACATCCGTAGGGATACCAAGGTGATTGTTTATAAAGCTATTGTCCTCCCAACCCTGCTCTATGCCTGTGAGACGTGGACTGTCTACAGACGTCACATGCAGCTCCTGGAACGTTTCCATCAGCGCTGCCTCCGGAAAATCCTGCAAATCTCCTGGGAAGACAAGCGGACAAACGTCAGTGTGCTGGAAGAAGCAAAGACCACCAGCATTGAAGCGATGGTCCTCCAACATCAACTCCGCTGGGCAGGCCACGTTGTCCGGATGCCTGACCACCGTCTCCCAAAGCAGTTGCTCTACTCCGAACTTAAGAACGGAAAACGGAACGTTGGTGGACAGGAAAAGAGATTTAAAGATGGGCTCAAAGCCAACCTTAAACACTCTGGCATAGACACTGAGAACTGGGAAGCCCTGGCCCTTGAGCGCTCCAGCTGGAGGACAGCTGTGACCAGCAGTGCTGCAGAATTTGAGGAGGCACGAGTGGAGGGTGAAAGAGAGAAACGTGCCAGGAGGAAGGCGCGTCAAGCCAACCCCGACCGGGACCGCCTTCCACCTGGAAACCAATGCCCCCACTGTGGAAGAAGATGCAGAGCAAGAATAGGGCTCCACAGCCACATACGGACCCACAGGGAAATCCATAATGGAAGACCATCTTACTCGTCCAACGAGGGATCGCCTAAGTAAGTAAGTTTTAAATTACATTTACTTTGTAATTTTGCCTATGTTGGGCTTGGTCCCCATGTAAGCCGCCCAGAGTCCCTCCGGGGAGATGGTGGAGGGATATAAAAATATAACTCACTGCGCCAACGGGGGCTACAGAAAAGTTACTGTAAGGGAGTATAACTCCCCAATCCCTTTGCCAGCATTCAACGGAGTTGCCTCCCTGCTGTGGCAACTCCACTGGCTGCCTATTAGCTACCAAGCATGATTCAAAGTGCTTATAAAGTCAGCACTTTGAATCCTCTGGTCCAACTTACCTGTCCAAACGTATCTCCCTCTATGAACCAGTTCGTAGATTAAGATCTTCTGGGGAGGTCCTGCTCTCGGCCCCACAGGTACGGCTGATGGGGACAAGGGACAAGGCCTTCTCGGTGGTGGCACCACGGCCGTGGAACTCCCTCCCAAGTGAGATCAGGTCGGCCCCCTCCCTCCTGACCTTTAGAAGACAGCAAAAGACCTGGCTGTGGAACCAAGTGTTTGGTCCATCATAGGAATATTTAAAGTTAAGTTGAAAATTGAAAGTGCAATGACCAGGACTGTTTACTGACAATGGCTATGTCTTTGTGTGATGTTATTTTATGTGATGTGTTTAATAATGTTTAATCTTTTATCAGGGGAGACTCAATTTTGTTGTTTTATACTGTTTTTTATTGATTGCATTGAATTGTTGCCAACAATGTGAGTCCCCTTCGGGGTTGAGAAGGATGGTATATAAATACTGCAAATAAATAAGAATACAGTAGTTATTATTATTACACAGAAAGATTAGTAAACAGCAAACAAGGTCACTCTGCTGGCTGTTGTATTGGATCACACGCTGGACACTTCCCATGTGTCTAGGACTGTGTGATCTATTGGCGAATAATGCATGCAGATCCCAGTAGGTGGCCTTTTGCAGCTGGCAGCTGGTAATTTTGTCAGCACCGATTGTCTTTAAGTGCAGGCCAAGGTCTTTAGGCACTACACCCAGTGTGCCAATCACCACTGGGACCACTTTGACTGGTTTGTGCCAGAGTCTTTGCAGTTCGATCTTTAAATCCTCATATCATGTCAGCTTTTCCAGTTGTTTCTCTTCAATCCTGCTGTCACTTGAGATTGCAACATTGACGATCCATACTTGGTTGTTATTATGAGGGTTGAATGAAAAGTAATGCCTCCACCTTTGTTACTAGAGATTAGATGGGAATATTTTAATAAATCAAACACAGAAATAATCCTTAGAATGTGCTCTTTAACTACCACTATTCACTTTTCCACATAATCACCAGACAATTGGATACATTTCTGCCAAGAATGAACAAGTTTATTGAAGCCGTCACTGAAGAAGTCGACACTCTGTTTCTGCAACCAGCATCTCACAGTTCTCTCAACCTGGGTACCCATCGTGCACAGATCTTCCGATAGCCAAGTAAAGCAATAATGTGGCCCACACGTTCTTGTGAAATGCTGAAATATTTCTGTGAGTGATATGACAATCGTCCTGAATCAAACTGTCAACCTTTTGCATGTGAAACTCAATGGTTGCTGTCACAGGATGTCCAACTCTTTGTTTGTCAGGCAAGTCAGATGTTCCCACCTCAACATCTTTAAACTTACTCGCCCAATGGCGCACAGTACTCAAATCAACACAATCACCACAAACGGCTTGCATTCTCTGATGAATCGCCTTTGGGGTGACACCTTTTGCTGTCAAGAATTTAATGACTGCACTTAAGTCGCATTGGCCAACCATCTGCGCAGGATTCCATACTTTGCACTTTAACAACACAACCGTTCAATGCTAAGGCTTCCCGCCAAAATGGAACTGTAGAGGAGAGTCTACTGAACAAGCCAGTACCTGCCACATACCGGTACTGCCATCTGTTGAGGAGTTACAAAGGTGAAGGTATTACTTTTCATTAAACCCTATTGTTGTTGTTGTTGTTGTTGTTGTTGTTGTTGTTGTTGTTATTCTACTTAAAAATGTACAGAATCACCACAAAAAAACAAAATAGGTATACTTACTTCTATGGAAACTTTTCTCCCATGCGAAAGCATCCTGAAGAAAAAGAGTTGGGAATGTTTACCAAAGCGACTGAGAGTGATAAGGAAAAAAGAGCGGTGTTTGAGTGCATAAAGAGCCAGTTGCATTGAGCACAGCCATTTCTCTTTATAAAGTTGAACTAATACAGCAGTGATTATAAGTCTGCCCTGAGCAAAGGTTCATTTTATTATGGAGATTTCTGACAATTCAATCTGGGGAATTGAAGATGAAAGCAGACCTTATTAGTACTGTGCGTCCTGAGAAAAGCAAATGAATAATGGCTGAGGCTGCTATCACAGCTTTAGGTCCCCGAGGGTCCTGAAGTACTTTCTTTATGGTTTGCAAATATTACTTCAGACTTCACTTAACTGTGGCCACCTGTGGAGAGAGATATGGAAATGGCTGATCATTTGGAATAGCATTCGTTTGCAATAGCTATAGCCTCAGTCCATCAATGGGAGGGATGGCAGAGAGGATGCAGAAGTAATCTATCATTAAAATAACCACTTTGCCTGGGAAAGAGGGAAAATTAGACTACAAACTATAGTTTCTCATATCTATTTGACAAAATGGACAGTATGCCATTATAGAAGCATAAAGTACACATGACCACATTAACTGCACTAACATTTTAAAGCGGCAGGAAAAACATTTAGTGAGAGCCAGCATCGTACCTGAGATACAAACATCCGATTTATAATGACTCATAGTTAAGAACAGGAAGTGAGAGAAGTCTACCCCCAGGGAGGTGAAATCCACTCCTGAAAGAGTTATCATGGAGGAAAGGTGTTTCCACTGAAGCTTTCTCACCAATCCTCTCTTCCACAAGAAGCCACATTTTTCAAAATCCAATTGTCACAAGGAATCAATAGGAAGTATTGATTCGCTGGAATACCTCAGCAAGCGAGAGTCCAAAAGTGGCAGGCACAAACCTAGAACCTCAATCAATGGCTGATACCAAATGAAGGACTCCCTCCTGAGCACACAGAAAACTGGGCAACTTGGAAGGCGCTGAACAGACTGCGCTCTGGCACCACGAGATGCAGAGCCAATTTTAAGAAATGGGGCTACAAAGTGGAGCCCACGGCATGCGAGTGTGGAGAAGAGCAAACCACAAACCACCTACTGCAATGCAACCTGAGACCTGCCACGTGCACAATGGAGGAGCTCCTTGCAGCGACACCAGAGTCACTCCAAGTGGCCAGCTACTGGTCAAAGGACATTTAATAGAATACCAAGTCCTTAGACACACTTTATTTTATGGGTTGTGCAATGAAATCCTTCCTCATTCTTGGAGCCTCCTCCTTATAAGTTACACTGTCCTATCTCCGAGTGTTTTTTTTTTTAAAATATAATTTTATCCATGCATCTGGCCCTGCTTAGTGAAATTCCCTGTTTTTTTAATGTTAGATTTTATATTGTTGTGTTGTATGTTATTTTGATTTTGCATTTTATGTATTTTGCTTGTTTTATTGTGTTTTGTGTTATATTGCTTGTATTGTATCGATGGGCGTGGCCTCATGGAAGCTGCACCAAGTCTCCCTGGGGGAGATGAAGCGGGGTATAAATAAAGTTTTATTATTATTATTATTATTATTATTATTATTATTATTAGTCTGCAAACTTTGTGTTTTGTTTGTTTGTTTTTAATGCAATACAACTGTTTTGGTTCGCTCGTTACAGGATAAATAAATAAATAAATAAATAAATAGGAAGTAGCCACTTTAATAGATTAAATTTTAGCTTTTACTAGGACAAATGATAAGGGGCTGTGGTACTGCAGCAGGTTAAACCACGAAGTTGCAACTTGCTGACCAGAAGGTTGGTGGTTCAAATCTGTGGGATGGGGTGAGCTTCCATTGTTAGACGCAGCTTCTGCCAACCTAGTAGTTCAAAAACATGCAAATGTGAGTAGATGAAAATGTACCACTTCGACAGGCAGGTAATGACGCTCCATGCAGTCATGCCAGCCACATGACCTTGGAGGTGTCTACGGACAGTGCCAGCTCTTTAGCTTAGAAATGGAGATGAACACCACCTCTAGGGTCGGATTCGACTAGACTTAATGACAAGGGGATACCTTTACTTTTACTAGGACAAATAATGTGACCTCACAACCTCTGAGGATGCCTGCCATAGATGCAAGCGAAAATCAGGAGAGAATGCTTCTAGAACATGGCCATACAGCCCGAAAAACTACAACAACCCAATGTGACCACAGCTTTCTTGGTTGCTGGAACAGTGTCGGGTATTGGCCTCTGCAAATGCAATCTTTTGATAGCACAAAAGACAGAATGCCTCCCTCATGTCAAAATCTAGATTCGGTCCTTATCTGATAGAGTTAAATGAACTGAGTGCTTTATTTCTAAAACCAGTGTGGTGGACAAGGACTCTGGAAGACCAGGGCTCAAATCTCTGCTTGACCCTGGAAACCCATTGGGTAATCCTCAGGCAAGTCGTGCTCTCTTGGGCTTAGAAGATGCCAATTACAACATTCCCCTTAACAAACCTTGCCAAGACTACCTTGTGATAGTCACACTGGGTGGAAACAACTTCATAGCCACAACCACAAAGTTATTTCTGCTCCTCAAATGTGTCTTAGTGTTTGAGCAGCATACTGACTTATTGATGCAGGTGGATCAAGCAGAGTTCAACAATAGCAAATCATTCCTACCACAGAGCTTGATTTCTATCGGAGCATAAGAGTAACTTTTACTATACTCTGAAAAATACCTTAAACACCTCCCTGCATCTGTCACACCTCAAAAAACATGTTTCCACCTGTCCAAGTGTACATGAAAATTAAGACTCGAGACCATCTTTTTTCTTATTTCCTACTCATGTACAGTAGACCAACCCAAGCAATCCAAATAAGCATTTGTTTGCTATATGTTTCCAAATCTGTATTGCTTCTATGTTTACTCATAGTAAAGGTAAAGGATTCCCCTTGGCATTAGGTCTAGTCGAGTCCAACTCTGGGGGGTGGTGCTCATCTCTATTTCTAAGCCAAATTGCCAGCGTTGTCCATAGACACCTCCAAGGTTATGTGGCCAGCATGACTGCATGGCGCACCGTTACCTTCCCTCAGAAGCGGTATCTATTGCTCTACTCACATCTGCATGCTTTCAAACTGCTAGTTTGACAGAAGCTGAGGCTAACAGCAAGAGCTCACCCTGCTCCCCGGATTTGAACTGCCAACCATTTGGTCAGCAAGTTCAGCAGCTCAGTAGTTTAACCTGCTGGCCCACGTTTACTCATACAGTATTTGTATTTAAATAGGCAGGTGTTCTACACTACTCGCAGAAAATAGGAAATAGGAATGACAATTGAGGAAAGCCAAGGAAGGAAGTAATAGAAACAGTCAAGTGTTTTCTATCCTTGGGGTCAAACATAAATCAAAATGGAGATCGTGGTCAAAAAAATCTGAAGAAGACTACAACTCGGAAGATAAGCTATTAAAGAACTAGGTAATATCTGCAAGTGCAAAAATATAAAATTGAGTAAGTCATGTTTATCCATGCCATTGCATTGCTAATTTCTTTGTAAAAGCTGTACAGTGAAACAACTAATAATAAATCTCTATAGCAATGATAGGAACAACATGGTCATCTGAAAGGTGCTAAACACCAAGTTACAGCAGTTCTAACTAGTAACTAAGTATGTTTTAAAATATATTTTGTATTGCTCAGAGCTGGTTGTTATCAATTACATTTGTAAAGTTTCACACCAGTAGATGGTGCTGCTGGGCATACTGACAAGATGGCATATTTTGATTATCACCCAGTCATAATGTGCAAACCCATACATGTTGAGTATCCTTTAACTGAAATGCCTTGAGTCAGATGTGTTTGAGATTTCAGATTTTTGGGGGAGGATTTTGGAATATCTGCATTTGCATATACATTTGGAATGTGATTATCTTAGAGATGAAGCCAAAGTCTAAACAAAAAACTCATTTATGTTTCATATACACCATATAACCCATAGCCTGAACTGTATACAATAATATAAATAAGGTTGTGCATGAAACAAAGTCTGTGTACACTAAATCAGTAGAAAACAAAGGTTTCACAATCTCAGACACCCATGTTGACCATTATGAAGTATTTTGGAGTATTTTGCAATTCCAGATAAGGAATGCCCTTTCTGTATGTGGTTTTTGTGTTTGCAATGGTTTCTAAACTGCTGTAAAATAAAAGATAAACACTCATGTTCCTTTTGCAATATTCCTTTTTGGTCCTCTGGCCCATTCATTCATTCCAGAATTGTAGCACTATTATTCCACTTTAACTGGCATGGTTTCATCTCATGAAATCTTGGGGTTTGTAGTTTGATGCGGTACCAGAGGAAAACTCTGACTGAGAATATTCAATACCAATCTTGGGATCCCATAGGAGGAACCATGGAAGTTAAAGGGGAATATTAATTCTGTAATATTAATGGGCCCTTAGTATTTCTGCAATTAGATATGCAGATGATACCACTTTGATGGCTGAAAGTGATGAGGGACTGAGGAGCCTTCTAACTAAGGTGAAAGAAGAAAGTGCAAAAGCTGGGTTGCAGTTTAACATCAAAAAAACCAAGATGATGGGAACCAGACTGATTGGTAACTGGCAAATAGAAGGAGAAAACACAGAGGCAGTGACAGACTTTGTATTTCTAGGCGTAAAGATTACTACAGCCAGGAAATCAGAAGGCGTTCACTTCTTGGGAGGAGAACAATGACCAATATCGATAAAATACTGAAGAGTAAAGACATCACACTGACAACAAAGGTCTGCATAGTTAAAGCAATGGTATTCCCTGTAGTAACCTATGGATGCAAGAGCTGGACCATAAGGAAGACTGAGCGAAGAAAGATAGACACTTTTGAACTGTAGTGATGGTGGAAAATTCTGAGAATGCCTTGGACCGCAAGAAGATCTAACCAGTCCATATTCCAGGAAATCAAGTTTGACTGCTCATTGGAGGGAAGGATATTAGAGGCAAAGATGAAATACTTCAGCCACATAATGGGAAGACAAGATAGTTTGGAGAAGACAATGATGCTGGGGGAAAAGGAAGGAAAAAGGAAGAGGGACCGACCAAGGGCAAGATGGATGGTGACTGTCTTGACCTTGAAGATGGGGGTGGCCATGGCCGAGAGGGATCTCTGGCATGGGCTGGTCCATGAGGTCACGTTTTAGTTCATTGGAATGTGTGTCGTATGATGATGACCAATGTAACAATTAATATACCTTCCATTGTGTTCTCATGGTATGCATATCCAGGATTATACATTTCTGATCGCCATCGCTCAGCTTGGATTCTTAGACTCCTTATTTATGTTCCTTTTATATTAAGTATTCCAGTTTCTTCAAGTCGATTTTAAAGAGGCTGGCATTAGTCTATAAATATCTCTTTATCTCTTGTCAAATGTCTTTTTTGTGTGCCTTTCCTTCTTACAGTTCTTTTGGTACAGTATGCTTTTGATATGCTCTGTAAGAGAACCAGAAACATTTTAATGTTTCTTTCTAAATATGATGGCTTGAGCATTGTTTTCCTTTAATGAACATAGAGAATAGGGAGCTTCAGCAAGTGTTGCTGGTTGCACAACAAGCAATACCTGCAGAATTTCTCTTCTATATAACCATTAACATAACAGGAGTCCTCTATAGTTTTCAGCTGTGCAATCCTATTTCGAAAGCACAAATTGTCCCAATCTTTCTCATTCCTCTTAGCTTTCCTTTAGATCCCAATTGTAATGGCTTTTAAAAATCTATTATTGTGCTAAAAGAAGGCAAGGGTGCCCCTGGTGGCACAGTGGGCTAAACTGCTAAGCTGCTGAACTTGCTTACAGAAAGGTTGCAGGTTTGAATCCGGGGAGCGGGGTGAGCTCCCACTGTTAGCCCCAGCTTCTGCCAACCTAGCAGTCCGGAAACATGCAAATGTGAGTAGATCAATAGGTAACAGCGCAGGAAGGTAACAGCGCTCCATGCAATCATGCCGGCCACATGACCTTGAAGGGGTCTACAGACGCCAGCTCTTCAGCTTAAAAATGGAGATGAGCACCACCCTCCAGAGTCGGACAAGAAAGGAGATTCCATCTGAACATGAGGAAGAACTTCCTGACTGTGAGATCCATTCAGCAGTGGAACTCTCTGCCCCGGAGTGTGGTGGAGGCTCCTTCTTTGGAAGCTTTTAAACAGAGGCTGGATGGCCATCTGTCAGGGGTGATTTAAATGCAATATTCCTGCTTCTTGGCAGGGGGTTGGACTGGATGGCTCATGAAGTCTCTTTCAACTCTTTGATTCTATGATTCTACGACTAGACTTAATGTCAGAGGAAAACCTTTACTTTTACCTAAAAGAAGACATTCAGTTTCAGGTGCAAATAAAACGCTGAAACAACACAAAATGGATAAAAAATATAGAACAGAAAGAATTTATTATTTATTTGGTAGTTTTGTATACCGGTCTTCTCACCCGGTATACATTCGAGGGACTCGGGCCGGTTTCCAAAATCAATAATACAGACCGTCATTAAAACATCATATTTCTAAATCACATTAAATGTTAAAACATTGAAACAATTAAAATGGCAAAAATACAATCATATGATTACAGTGGTCAGTCATCATTAAAAGTCATTATTCGTCGTCATCCATCCATATCACAGGATCATGGCTCATTCGTTGAATGCCAATCCCCAAAGCCAGGTTTTCACCTGTTTCCTGAACGTTAAGATCGAAGGGGCAGTTCTGATCTCCAGTAGAAGAGAGTTCCAGAGTCGAGGGGCCACCACCGAGAAGGCCCTGTCTCTCGTCCCCACTAGCCGCGCCTGTGAGGCCGGTGGGATCGAGAGCAGGGCCCCTCCGGACGATCTTGGTAATCTTGATGGCTCATAGGGGAGGATACGTTCGGACAGGTAAATTGGGCCGGAGCCGAAAGAACTTGTGAAATATATAGCAAAACTATTATTCATGAAAACAGTGCCTCAAGATTAAATGAAAGTAAGACAGCCATAGATCAGAATTGGTTCTTGAATATTAAACCCTCATATTCTGTCAAAGCTTTTTATTAAAATGCAGTGGCTGGCTCAGGTTAGAGGAATTGAACCAAAATGAGGCGCAGGTGTACACCTCCACACTGCACTGAAAATGCAGATAGTAAGAAAATGTAGGGCACCGGTGCAGAAAACGAGTGACTGTATGATTTATCTTCCGTTTTCCACCTGAAAAGAAAAACAGAATTGTGTTCTGGTTCCCTTCGACAAGCCTTACCAGCTTCCATTACTGACTGTAAACATGACACACTCACTGTCTATAAAGAAATAAAAGTAATTAGGAATTTTAATTCTGTTAGCTATTATATTTACAATTTTATTTCATCCTAACAACCTCTGGCCTGGAATTTATCTTCACAACCAACACACGCTGAGTTGATGTTTTCATTGAACTGTATGGCCTCTTTCCTGTCACCTCTAGCTCGGCCCTCTTCAACATAGATGTTGAACATAGATTTTGCCTCGATGCACATTGCATTTACTAACCCTGGACCTCATGTGTCAATTCATCAGTTTCACAAATGTCCTTTTAAAGCCCTTTGCAATCTATTTTTACCACCCTCTTCTACATACGGAGCACCATTAGTGCACTCGCCTCTACCTCATATCATGCGGGAACAATTACAAAGCAATAGTTCCTATAAAAACCTTGAAGACTGCACTTTATGCATCCTTCCAATGTAAGAAATGACACTCATTGATTCTCTCTGCTTCCTGATGCATAAAAGAGCCTACCTTATCTGCATATTATCATTATTCTATACAGATTGAGCATCCCTTATGCAAAATTCTTGGGATGAGACATTTACTTGCATGTATGTATAATGAGATATCTTGGAGATGGGGTGCAAGTCTAGATGCATATGTTTCTTACGCATCTAGCCTTCAGATAATTTTATACACATTATTTGAATAATTTTATACATGAAACAAAGTTTGTGTATATTGAACTATTGGAAAGCAAAGATGTCACTATCTCAGTCACTCAGCTAGAACAATTTTGGAGCAATTTGGATTCTGAAATTCCAGATAAAGGACACTCAACCTATACTCAGGTATTTATTATAATTGTATAATTGCTGTATATGTGGGGGATATATTCCAAGCCCTTCCCCTCCCCCATATCTGCAACTGTGGATGATAGCAGACCTTATGTTGCGAGTATACATGGTCTAGAAGCATACAGTATAATCACATTGGAAGACTTTGAGATCTCCACAAACACTTCTGGGGGTGGGGGGAGGGAATACTGTATTTTTTGGAGTGTGGGTAAGTGAACCTATAGATCTTGGATATGTGAATAAGGAGATCGTACTGTATGTATTTTATTTGTATGCCACTTGGAATATTTATTTATTTATTTATTTATTTACTATATTTGTACCCCACCCATCTCAACCCCTAGGGGGACTCAGAGTGGCTTCACATATCAACAACAATTCTATGCCTTAAAAACATACAATTGATAAAAACATCTACATTAAAAACAGAAAAATAAAACACATAAAATTACATCAATTATTAAAACCACATAATCCAAAGCCTTGGGTCTCCAAATGTTTTTGGACCTCAGCTTCTAGATTTTTTTACCATTTCGGAAAATGGAAATTTCCAGAACCTTTTGGAGATGTTATGATCTTTAGAAAGGCGTGACCTTGTTAGAAATCACAATCTTCCAAAAAATGATGCCATAACCTCTTGGCAAAAGCATGGCTTGTTAAGAGTCATAAACTTTTGGAAGAATGGCATTCACCAGCATTCACACACACACACACACACACAGAGTGAGTTTCAGAAGTGTTCCTTTTAGTTGCCCAAAAACATCTCTTCTCCCTTAAAATATATTTGCTTTTAAATCGTGCTCTCAAGAGCCAAAAATAAGCAGACTTCTTTAAAAGTAACATAGATGGTTTACTCACAAAATTCATGTATTCATCATACAGGTACTTTGCATATGAATCCAGTTGCAGATAGGATGTTGTATGTCAGCCTGTTCAGCCTGTGATTGTGTCTAATAATCAGGTTGCTTTGGATGATGGGAATGACAATGTTGTTCATGTTGAAGTTGATTCCTCTGATGGGAATGGGGATGCTGTCCATGAAGATGTTGCTGAAGGAAATGGGGATGATGGTATGTTTCCTAGGCTTGGTTTTAGAGATGTGGGGCCTGACTACACTTCAGTTGATGGGTCAGAGAGGCCTGTATTGCTGCAAGAGGATTCTCAAGGTCTTGAGCCTGGGACTGCACCGCAGTCCCTGGTCAATTATCTCCAGGTGCAAATTTTAATGAAGCCTTGAACAGAAAAAGCATTTTAGCCAGCAAAGACAAACAAACCAGCAATTACGGCACTCAGCCAGATTACAGCAGAAGTTACAAGTAAACCCAAAGTTAAGGAAAAATCAATTTCTAGCTGTTTGGGAAATAGGGCAGAGATATAAGTGCCAAGTATAGAATCTATCTTCAGATGAAGCAATGTTGGATCCATCATGCCAAGTTCTTAATGACAAGTTCCTGGATTCTTGTCTTTGTTTGATTCCTGATTGAAGTGGCTTTGCTGTTATTTGCCTTTGAATGCAAATGTCTAATCTCATGGACTTTTTTGAACTATTTCTCCTTGGACTAATTGCTCTCCCCCCCCCCCCCCCAAATCAATTGGATTTGTCTTTTACTGTGGATTACTTTTATTGCTTTGGCTTATATTACCGTCAATAAATTGCTTGCTATTTTAACCCAACCATGTGGTGTTTAAGGTCAGAAGGGATCCTGCTCTGGAGTGCAACCTAGGATTTTAAGTAATTTCTCTGTGTAAGTAACAGAGGCCATCTTTCTCATAATCAATAGTTCATAGCCCTAAACATCTCTCTGTTCTGAGAATTTAATAGAGTCTCTGTCTAGTCTGAAAGTCCAATGAATTCTCTAAACATACTGTTCCTATTGAAGTCCATCACAAACATTGGTTCCTACAGTCTTCTAAAGGCATACTACTTCTAAAATGGAATCTGAGTCCTGAACAAGTCCAGACCTGATCACATGGTCTGTATCCCCCTCCCCCCCCAACTCGCAACAAAGAGTTGAAGTAAAATTGCAAACCAATACACATATACAACACAATAAGCAATTATATACATAACAACTAGTGGAGGCTTGAGAAGGTTGCTATATCCAATATACCATTGACATGCTGTCTGGACCTGATGAAACCTGGAGTTCAACAGGATGTAGAAGACCACAAGCCCTCCGTCCTGCTGGAAGCAATGTCTACTGGATTATATATTTTATGTAGAAAACGAGCTCATATATCTGTAACATAATTTAAAACTAGGAAGCACTGTATGGGATTCAAAGATCTTCAAAAATGGATTGTTCTATTTCTTCTTCTTCTTCTTCTTCTTCTTCTTATTATTATTATTATTATTATTATATTATTATAACTTTATTTGTACCCCGCTAGCATCTCCCAAGGGATTTGATGCGGCTTACAACGGGCCGAAGCCCACACAATACAACAATACAGTACCTAGCAAATAAACAGTTAAGCAAAAACAATAACAAAAGCAGTACAACAAGACATTATTAAAACTGAGCCGGCCAGAGTAGGGGTACAGGATTAAAAGTGCTGATGTGTCGGAGGGATATGGGATTATAGTATAAGTGCGGTGTGCGGTGATCTTGGTTCTAACTAAAGTGCTTCTGGGATTTGGTACTGGGGTTCCTAGTCTGAAAAGGCACATTGGAACAGCCAGGTTTTCAAATTCTTCCTGAAGACTGCCAGTGTAGGGGCTTGTCTGAGGTCTTTCGGGAGGGCATTCCAGAGGCGGGGGGCCACCACAGAGAAGGCCCTGTCTCGTGTCCCCACCAAGCGCGCTTGTGACGCGGGCGGGATCACGAGCAGGAGTGAACGTGTGGGTTCGTAGACAACGATACGGTCACGCAGGTAGGGTGGTCCCAAACCGTTCAGGGCTTTGTAGGTAAGCACCTGCACCTTAAATTGGGCTCGGAAAATAAACGGCAGCCAGTGGAGTTTCTTAAACAGGAGGGTTGACCTCTCTCTGTAGTGGGCCCCAGTTAACATCCTGGCTGCTGCCCGTTGGACCAATTGGAGTTTCCGAGCCGTTTTCAAGGGCAGCCCCACGTAGAGCGCACTGCAGTAATCCAGTCTGGAGGTGACTAAGGCGTGGACCACCCCGGCCAGATCAGCCTTAGCGAGGTACGGTCGTAGCTGGCGCACAAGTCTCAGTTGTGCAAAGGCCCTCCCGGCCACCTCCCGACGCCTGAGCCTCAAGCGTGAGCGATGAGTCCAGGAGGACTCCCAAGCTACGGACCTGTGACTTTAGGGGGGGTCTAACCCCGTCCAACACAGGTTGCCACCCTATACCCCGATCTGGTTTACGATCGACCAGGAGGACCTCTGTCTTGTCGGGATTAATCTTCAGCTTGTTCGTCCTCATCCAGATCACAGCGGCCAGGCACTCGTCTAGCACCCGAGAGGCCTCCTTGGAATTAGGTGGAAAAGAGTATTAGAGTTGTGTGTCATCTGCGTAGAGATGGCACCCAACTCCAAAACTCTGGATGTCTTCTCCCAGCGGTTTCATGTAGATGTTAAAAAGCATGGGAGATAGAATAGAGCCTTGCGGGACCCCACAGGTCAAGGGCCAGGGGTCCGAGCAGGCATCTCCCAGCTTCACTATCTGGGTTCGTCCCTCCAGGAAGGACCGGAGCCACGACAGCACCGAGCCCCCGAGACCCATCCCAGAGAGGCGACCCGGAAGGATACCATGATCGATGGTATCTAAAGCCGCTGAGATGTCCAAGAGAACCAGCAGGGTCACACTCCCCCTGTCCAGTCCTCTACGGAGGTCATCCACCAAGGCGACCAAGGCTGTCTCGGTGCCATGACCAGGCCTGAAACCAGACTGTGCCTGATCTAGGTAATTGATGTCATCCAGGAAGCCCTGGAGCTGGAGGGCGACCACCCGCTCCAGCACCTTACCCAAAAAAGGGAGGTTGGAGTTCGGCCTGTAATTGTTCAGCACCGTAGAGTCAAGGGAAGACTTTTTAAGGAGTGGGCGAACCACAGCCTGTTTTAAGTTAGATGGAAAAATCCCTTGCTCCAACGATGCGTTAATGATCAACACAAATCAATCAACCAACCCCTCCTTGGCAGATTTAATAAGCCAGGATGGGCAAGGGTCTAGGGCCGAAGTGGTCGCCCCCACAGCCCCAAGGACCTCCTCCACGGTCTCAGGAAGAACAAGCTGAAAAGAATCCCACAAAATTTGACAAGCAGAAGCCTCAGTCACCTCCCCTCGCACTGCGATGAAATTGGAGTCGAGCTCAAGACGTATCTGGGCAACTTTGCCTGCAAAATGGTGTGTGAAATCGCAACACCGAGCTGCTGGGTCGTCCGAGATCTCCTCCACCACAGGTGGGTGAAGGAGCTCCCCGACAACCCGAAACAGCTCTGATGACCTATTTGCTGCAGACGCTATACGGGTGGTCGTGAAAGATTCCCTGGCCACCCGTATAGCCACGGAGTATGCCTTAAGAGAGGCTCTAGCCCGTGCTTGATCAGACACGTTCCGAGATCTTCTCCATTTGCGCTCTAGCCTCCTTCTCGTGTGCTTCATCACAGCCAACTCCTCGGTGAACCATGGAGACGGCCTGTCATGACGCAATGAGATGGGGCGTTCGGGAGCGATCGTATTTATCACCCTGGACATCTCCTTGTTGTAAAGGTCGACCAAGGCGTCAACAGGATCGCCAGGCTCCATGGCAGGAAGAACCCCAAGATTCCTCAGGAATACATCTGGATCCATCAGTCTCCTGGGGCGGACCATCTTAATTTGTCCTCCACCCCTGCGAAGGTTGGAGGTCGCAGTGAGTCTAAAACATGTCTGACCTACCTTGTGTGTTCTTCTTCATTAATAACTTTTGCCATCTACATAACAATTTGATATTACGTGGCTACAGATGTCCCCATTTTTATTCTATAAATTTTGGAGAGTATTCTAGCAGTGTTTTGAATGCATAAAGCTCAATTCATATATTCTTTTAATTAAGAATAATAAAACACGAGATACTGAGACCATTTCCAACTTAGACATGTAGTTATTGAGCAACTTTCAGCCATTTGTCTGAGCCAACAGTCTTGAGTCATGAACAAGGTCAGAGTATTTTTCTAAGTACTTTTCCTGCTAACAATGGTACTGCTGTTCTTTCCTACACAGTTGGCCCTCCATATCTATGGATTCTGTATCCACAGATTCAACAACCCAAGCCATGAAAATATTAAAATAGAATAAAACCAAACCCCCAAAAGTAAACCTTGATTTTACCATTTTATATAAAGGATATCATTTTACTACACTCTTATAAGTAATGGAAATTGAGCATGCACAGGCTTTGGTATCTATGGAGGGTCCTGGAACATACATTTAAGGTATAAATCAGAATTTTAACTTTGAGGAAAGGACACAATAAATGTTCTGGAGTTTCTACTTTAATACATTTTTTTCCTCCCAGAAAAGGAACATAAGCAAGCAATATATACATTTAAGAAACAACTTTACCGACTTATGCCTTTCCTAAATGTATATATTGCTTGTCAGGGTAGACCAGACAAATCTAAAATTAACAATCAAACGATACTCTTAAAACTGAAAACAATATATTAGCGTGAACAGTGATTTATCTGAGGTCAATAAAAAGGAATACCTGGAAAAAGAACAAAAAGAGGTAAAATTGCAGGCCTGTTCAGGTTAAAAATGTAGCTTGCCAGCAGAAACCAATTTATAGAGATGGCTAGGCAGGATTTTTTTAAAAAAAATTGTACTACATATTTTTGTTGGTATAAATGTGTTAGATGGCAAAGGAGTTTGTGTTTTGGTACTCTATCCTTTTTTACATATTGTTTACTAGTTAGGTGGAATCCCAGGGCGGAATATATCTTACCATGTTAAAACAGTGGATGTGGATCTTAATGAGGAATGCCGCATTATCACAGGATGTCTACACCCAACACTGCTGGAGAAATTATACTGCTTAGCTGGTATTGCACCACATGATATCCACCAGGAAGTAGCAGCCAGCCAGGAAAGGACCAAGGCATGGACATCTCCGGCCCATCCTCTGTTCAGATATTCACCAGCATGCCAATGACTTAAATCAAGAAGCAGCTTCCTAAGATCTAGAGATATACTCACAGGAACACCTCAGTAAGAGAGAGTCCAAAAGTGGCAGGCTAATACCTGGAACCTTAATCAGTGGCTGAAACCAGGTGAGAAACTCCCTCCTGGGCACACAGACGAGTGGACGACTTGGAAGGAACTGAACAGACTGCACTGGCACCATGAGATGCAGAGCTAATCTCAAGAAACTGAGCTATTAAGTGGAGTCCATGACATGCTAGTGTGGAGAAGAGCAAACCACAGACCACTTGCTACAATGCAGTCTGAGCCCTGCAACATGCACAGTGGAGGACCTCCTTACAGCCACACCAGAGACACACCAAGTGACCAGCTTCTGGTCAAAGGAAATTTAGCATAATGGCTTCTGGTCAGAAGACCTTTAGTATAATGGCAAGTTCCTAACTTTGTTTGTGGTTTTTTATACATCATAACTGTATTCTCAATTTCCTTCTAATACAATAAATAAATAAAATAAATAACTAGTTAGGATGGTAATGGGAAAGTTGTAGCAGACTTCATCATTAGAACTTTGTTATACGGTGAATTATCAGGTTAAACAGAGGCCTTCTGGGTCAATTAACAATGAAAGGCTTCTGAGTAACCTGATATTTCCTGAAATTTTACAATGGAAGAGAACAGCAGGACCATTGTTAGCTGGAAAAGTACTTAGAAAAATACCCTTGTTCATGACTCAAGACTGTCGGCTCAGACAAATGCTGGAAAGTTTCTCAATAACTACATGTCTAAGTTGGAAATGGTTTCAATACCTCAAGTGTTTGATTAGTCTTAATTAAAATACTATCTGAATTGAGGTTTATGCACTTAAAACACTGCTAAAATACTCTCCAAATTTAGAACGGAATAAAAATCAGGATTTATGTAGCCAAGTAATATCAGAGTGTTACGCTATGTAGATGGCAAACGTTATTAATGAAGAACACACAAGGTTGAAGAAGATGCATCAGTTTGCTTTTGCCAGGGCGTATAAGGGTAATATTTCCCTTTCCTCCTCTCCTTCCTACTGAATTAATACTTTTGTACTTTGAACTCGGTTGGCAGCAAATCGAGTAAACTGGGGACAAAGGAGGGTAGTAGGGAGAGAAACTGAGACATTTTAATGTGACTGGAAAAATGGGATGGCAGAGGATTGAGACAGTCCCTGCCAAATCAGGACAGTTTGAAAAGGCTTAGTATAAGCTAAACCTTGAGCCATCAGTGGTGCAATGGGTTAAACCCTTGTGCTGGCAGGACTGAAGACTGACAGGTCGGAGGTTCGAATCCGGGGGAAAGCGTGGATGAGCTCCCTCTTCAGCTCCGGCTCCCCATGCAGGGATATGAGAGAAGCCTCACACAAGGATGGTAACACATCAAAAACATTTGGCCGTCCCCTAGGCAACATCCTTGCAGATGGCCAATTCTCTCACAACAGAAGTGACTTGCAGTTTCTCAAGTCGCTCCTGATATGGAAAAAAAAAAGGCAAACGCTTCAGCTCCTAATGATGGCACGCATTATAGTAAGATTTACTATGGCCAATAAAAATGTAATCAAAAGTCCAAGGCAACACAGTCATGTTTCTGTGAGCTGGTCAGTTTCTATGGAACTTTCCTTAACTTAAAAGTCAGCAACATAATGTCAGGAAACTCGGGGATCTTTCTTTGAAGCACAAGGTAACTCTCTTGGCCAATGTCTCTAGGCATGCCAACTTTATTATGTATACTAAGGGAAATGTGCCATCTAATTGCTTAGTAGGAAGTAAATATGTCATCATATTTCATTATTCTGGCCAATTAGTATAATGACACTAGATGAGGGGTGATAAACATATTACAGATGTTATTGGATTGCCTATCAAGCCTAGTCAACCAAGCCAGTGCTGAGGAATGCTGCAGACTGCAGTCCACCAACATCTGGAAGTAGAAGATTCTTATCTCTGCCCTTATAAATGTACAGACACCAGGTACTTATTTTAAAATGCATAACCTGTAAAATGTACTTCATTAACATCTAAAGCATGAACTTCAAAAATGCTAGCCTTTTGGAATTTTATATGCTACCTCGCCAGACAGATTAGCCAAACAGTGATCAATGCGGTGACAGATTTCTCGAGAATGCTACGTCTTGCTGTTTATCTTTTCTGCCTTTTGCTTGTACAGATTGTTTCCCTCTCATGCAAAGATTGCTGACTGTTAGCTTTTCTTGTTGTTGTATTCATTATGAAATTGTGTCTACTGAGTAATCCATCCCTGAGCCAGCCAGTCCAATTTGCTGTGCTTCTGGTAGTCACTTCTATTGCATTATTTATTCAGCGGGGCCTTGTTTACCTACAGTTCTCAGCTTTCAGTTAAATCATCTTTGGAAGAGGAGCAACGTAAGCTGTGAAGTGGCACTTTTTTAAACACCTGTGCATTTCCTATAGCTCTATCATTGTTATCTACAATGGTGTAATGACACCGAGGTGCACAGGTTTGGAGCAATAGTTTTTAATTTGCAAGGGAAATAACAACAACAACAACAACAACACGCCAGTAGAGGTGGTCCTAGTGGTGATTGGCACACTGGGTGCAGTGCCTAAAGACCTTGGCCTGTACTTAACACAATCAGCACTGACAAAATTACCATCTGTCAGCTGCAAAAGGCCACCCTACTGGGATCTGCACACATTATTCGTCGATACATCACATGGTCCTAGACACTTGGGAAGTGTCTGATGTGTGATCCAATGCAACAGCAAGCATAGTGATCTTGTTTGCTGTGTACTAATCTTGTTGTGTTTATAATAATAATAATAATAATAATAATAATAATAATAATAATAATAATATAATAACTGTTATTATTATTTTATTTCTTGGTTGATGTGTGCCTTCAAGTTGATATTGACCTATGGTGACTCTCTCGATGGAGTTTCTTGGCAAGATCTGTTCAGAAGAGGTTTGTTTTGTCTTCCTTGGAGGCTAAAAAAGTGTGACTTACTGAAGGTCACAGTTTCATGACAGAGTGGAGATGTAAACCCGTTCTCCAGACTTGTAGCCCAACGCTTAAGCCATTACTCCATAGGTATACATACAACCCAGATACGATTAATCATGACAAAATCTTCAGTGGTTTGCTATGGCCTGGTTATGTGGGTATCAAGGATTTTACAAAACATCTGGTCCATTTTCTTTCAATAACCTTACCTCCCCTCCAAAGCTGTTTCGTAACTGTCTGGCAGAACAAATCAAGAATGCCTGTTGGGGAAGACCTCCCTCAAAGCTAGAAAGCACAGGTGAGAAAATGGAAGAGTAAACAGAGCAAAACAGAAGTACTTCTATATTTTCATACTTACAGTGTGCCCACCCCCAAATATGTACCCCTTTAACAACTTATAATAGGCATCGTGATTATTTGAAGCTAAGTAAATACATTTATACTGAAGAATAAATAATAATATAATCAGAGTTATAATTTCCATCTCAAATGACAATTTCATGCCAGATGTTCAAAGGATTTTCCCTGTGCAGCAATGCATGCCGACCCCTAGTCGTAGCAGAGTTGCCCACCTCATTTCCAAGGTTCTGTACTCATTTTGCCAAATCTCCCTATTATTGACATTTTTAATTCTGTGGCATTCTTGCATTTCTTTTAGCCATTTCTGGTTCATGGTGACCTAATAATAATAATAATAATAATAATAATAATAATAATAATGTTAAAAAACAAAGTATGGATCGTTGATATCGCAATCCCAGGTGACAGCAGGATTGCAGAGAAACAACTGGAAAAGCTGACACAATATGAGGATTTAAAGATCGAACTGCAAAGACTGGCACAAGCCAGTAAAGGTGGTCCCAGTGGTGATCGGCACACTGGGTGCAGTGCCTAAAGATCTTGGCCTGCACTTAAACACAATCGGCACTGACAAAATTACCATCTGCCTGCTGCAAAAGGCCACCCTACTGGGATCTGCACGCATCATTCGCTGATAAATCACACAGTTCTAGAAAACTGGGAAGTGTCCGACATGTGATCCAATTCAACAGCCAGCAGAGTATCTGCTGTGGACTCATCTTGTTGTGTTTCAAATAATAATAATAATAATAATAATAATAATCATCATCATCATCATCATCATAATCATAACAACAGCAACAACAACAACAACAACAACTTATGTCACAAGTACCACCTGCCAGCAGTAAAGAATTGGTGGGATCATAAATCTGCAAAGGTAGTGGAAAATGAGCATGCAAAAATACTGTGGGACTTTCGAATCTAGACTGACAAAGTTTTGGAACACAATGCACCACACATCAAGTTTGGATTATTGATGTCGCCATACCAGGTGGCAGCTGAATTTACGAAAAACAACAGGAAAAACTCAGCCATTATCAAGACCTCAAAATCAAACTGCAAAGGCTCTGGCATAAACCAGTACAAGTGGTCCCAGTGGTCATCGGCATTGCATAGACCACATAAACTCTAGATTATTAAATATGGTTTTCAGTGGGCGAGAAGATTGCAACTATTGGATAGCATGTGTTCTGTATCAGAAACTAGAGCTGATGTGGTCTATCCAATGCAATTTTCTGAATCAGCACCCCAAATAACCAAAAAGGTAAAGGTAAAGGTTTTTCCCTAGTCGTGTCCCGCTCCCTAGATTCGAACCACCGACCTTTCGGTCAGGAAGCTAAGCGATTTAACCAGCTGTGCCACCGGGGGCTCCAAATAAGCAAAACGAATCTAAAGTTGGCCTAAAACTGATTTGTATCCCTTTTGGTACTAATGTTGGAGAGTGGTCCCTGGTCAAATTGGTCCCTGGTCAAAAGAAAGTTGGGAACCACTGCCTTATAAGAAAAACAGTCCACTATGATCCACTGGAAAAGAAACATTTTAAAAATGTATTGTGGGAAATTTAGCCATGTTTGAAAGCCAGTGTTTTGGGAGAAGTAATATTGTATTGTCGAAGGCTTTCATGGCTGGAATCACTGGGTTGTTGTAGGTTTTTTTGGGCTATATGGCCATGTTCTAGAGACATTCTCTCCTGACGTTTCGCCTGCATCTATGGCAAGCATCCTCAGAGTTCTGACTTCTGAGGCTAGGCTTCAACAATCAAGCTTAGCCTAATTTTTTTTTAGTAGCATAGAGATGTCTTCTGCCTTCTTCACCCACTCCACCACATTTCCCAATTAAATTAAAATAATGAATAAATGAAATGAGAATAAAATAGAAAAAATGAAAGAGGGATATCTTATTGATTAAATTAAACTGCGAACTGAGAAAACTTAATGAAATCAGCAGAGGAAATACACTGGTTTCTGGAGGCTTTGTTTACTTGCTTGGTAATTTTTAAAAAATATTTTCTGAAGGAAGAAGAGGAGAAAAAATATAAGGAGAGGAGAGAAGCAAGATAGTTTGGGTGGGTCAGGGCTCAGAGACACCCTAATATTTTCAAAGCAAAGCACAAACACTCGCCCACCCAAGAGATGCTCTTTCTCCCCACTCAAACACGCACCCACTCCACCCACAAAGAGACCCAAAGCAGCTTGTAACATTGAAAACAATACAAGTCCAACAATTGGCATATATATAACACTTAAAACCATCTATAAAATAAAACATAAATAGCATTTAAAACCAAATACATTATTGTAGAGCAGTCATGGGGAAAACTTTGGCCCTCCAAGTGTTTTGGACTTCAACTCCCACAATTCCTAACAGCCTCATGGCTGTTAGGAATTGTGGGAGTTGAAGTCCAAAACACTTGGAGGGCTGAAGTTTGCCCATGACTGTGAGACTCGCAGGATCATATTGCACTTCACTCTGTTCAATAAAAGTTGGCCTTCCTATCCCTCAGATCATACACACAAACATCTCTATAAATAAAAATGTAATGTTCATTTGTGGGATTAACATAACTCAAAAACCACTGGGCGAATTGACACCAAATTTGGACACAATACACCTATCAGGCCAATGAGTGACCATCATTCATAAAAACGCTGAAAAACACAGCAGAAGAGACTTAAAAAGCAAAAAAAAAATACAAAAAAATACATTACAACTCATGTGCATAACCACATGTATACACAAACACACATATATACAAATATACACAAATATATACACACACAAAACACATATACACAGACTGGGCCACAGCAACACGTGGCAGGGGACGGCTAGTATATATACATACATACATACACATACATACAGTGTCCCCCAAAAAGTATGCACCCACTCACCCATCCACTCACCCATCCATCTATCTAATGCAGGGGTCAGGAACCTTCGGCCCTCCAGGTGTGGTGGACTTCAACTCCCACAATTCCTTGAGGCTTTGTAGGCTAAAGACAGCACAAGGAATTGTGGGAGTTGAAGTCCACCACACCTGGAGGGCCAAAGGTTCCCCATGCCTGATCTAATGTTTAGGAGATCCCACCTGGACATTAATAATAATAATAATAATAATAATAATAATAACTATTTATACCCCACCATCATCTCCCCAAGGGGACTCGGGGCGGCTTACACAAGGCCATGCCCACAATACAATATATCAATATACAACAGAACACAGCAATAAAATATAATAAATAAAATAAAATACAAAACAATACATTATAAATAATACATCACAATATAAAATCGACTGTAAGAGCTGTTCCACAGTGGAACTCTCTGCCTCGAAGTCTGGTGGGAGCTCCTTCCTTGGAAGCTTTTAAAACAGAGGCTGGATGGCCATCTGTCGGGGGTGATTTGATTGTGCTTTTCCAGTATAGCAGGGGGTTGGAGTATATGGGCCCATGTGGTCTCCTCCAACTCTAGGATTCTATGATTGTATCTCTCGGATGGCTGGCTGGATGCATACAATCTCTCATCTCATATTTATTTATTTATTTATTTATTTGCTTTATTTCTATACCGCATTTTTCAGCCTAAGACAAACATACACAAGGTACCCCCCCCCCACCTCCCAGTGCCTGTTCCCTTAAGAGCCCTGTGTGTGTGTGTGTGTGTGTGTTCCTAAAAGGGCATGAGTCCGCCACAGCCAGGCGCGGAGTCCCTTCTCCTCTCCCAAGGCCCTTCCTCCCCTCCTGCTCGGCCCTCCCCTTGCGGTCCTCTGTCCCCTTCAGCCCGGCGTTGCGGCTGCCTCTGGCCGGGCTGCAGTCAGTGCCGTAGAGGAGGAGGAGGAGGAGGAGGAGGCCCAGGCCGGCAGAGGAGAGAGAGAGAGAGAGAGAGTGGCCTCCTCTCCGGATCGCGCTCCTAATAAAGCCAGCCGGGCGCAGGCAGCCCTGTCTATTAATACCGCTCGCTGCCGCTGCCTCTGCCCCGGGAGCCGGCAGGATGCCCCGCGTGGACGCCGACCTCAAGCTCGACTTTAAGGACGTGCTGCTCCGGCCCAAGCGCAGCAGCCTCCGAAGCAGAGCCGAGGTGGGCAGGCGCCCCCCCCCACTCCCTCTTCCTCCCTCTCCTCCTCCCGCATTATACGAGTCTCCACTGACCTTAGCATGCAGTTCAAACTGCATTGCTTGGCAGTGGAGCTCCAGCCTAACAGGAACCAAGTCCTTTCCTTCCTTCCTTTTTTCCTTTCCTTCTTCCTTCCTTTCCTTCCTTTTTCCTTCCTTCCTTTACTTTTTCTTCCTTCCTTTCCTTCTTTTCTTTCCTTCCTTTCCTTCTTCTTTCCTTTTTCCTTTCCTCCTTTCCTTCCAAAGGCCTTTGGGTCCCTCCATGTTTTCGGGGTGCCCCCCCCCACTCTTTCCCCCCTCCTTGGGATCACCCTCATTCCTCCTCCTGAAACTGGCAGGCGGGCTCTTCTTCTCTGTTGTCAACTTTCCTTCCCCCCCCCCCCCCGGTTCTGTCCCTGGGCAGGTGCAAAGGCTGCTGGGGCTTTTCTGTGGGGTTTTGCGAGGAGAAGGGAAGGTGACCTGGAAATAGGATAACCTTGTGGCGGAAAGGCACAGAGAAGTGACCTCACTGGGGGTCATTGGGGTCACTCAGTTTGCAAACCTAGGCTGACTGGTGGTTTGTTTTGTTTTGTTTTGAAATTAACATTAAATTGCTAGTTTTCACCCAATTTAAAAGCAAGCAAGTAAGCAAGACGAACGAAGGAAGGAAGGAAGGAAGGAAGGAAGGAAAAGGGAAGGAAGGAGGAAAGGAAGAAGGAAAGGAAAGAAGTAAGAAGGAAAGGAAGGAGGAAAGGAAGGAAGGAAGGAAAGAGAAGAAAGAAGGGGATGGAGGGAGGAAGAAAGAAAGAAAGAAAGAAAGAAGGAAAAGAAGGAAGAAAGGAGGAAAAAAGGAAAGAAGGAAGGAGTGAAGGAAGAAAGAAGGAAAGAAAGGAAAGAAAAGGAAAGGAAGGAAGAAGGGAAGGAACGAAAGAAGGAAAGGAAGGAAGAAAGAAAGAAGGGAAGGAGGGAGGGAGGGAAGGAAGGAAGGAAGGAAGGAAGGAAGGAAAGAAAGAAAGAAAATGACTTGGTTCCTGTTAGACTGGAGCTACACTGCCAAACAATGCAGTTTGAACTGCATTATAAGGTCAGTGAAGACCCATATAATGCAGTTTGGTGCAGTTCAGACTGCATCACATAAGCCAGCTTTACACTAACCATACAATGCAGTTCAAACTGCATTACATAGCAGGGTAGATCCAGCCTCCAATGATTTCTCACTTTATTAGCAAATATTATTGTTTACGTGTTTATGTTGATGGATCCCCCGGTGGCGCAGTGGTTAAACCACTGAGCTGCTTAACTTGCTGACTGAAAGGTCGGCGGTTCATATCCGAGGAGCAGGGTGAGCTCCTGCTGTTAGCCCCAGCTTCTGCCAACCTAGCAGTTCAAAAACATGCAAATGTGAGCAGATCAAAAGGTACCGCTTCGGCAGGGAAGGTAATGGCGCTCCATGCAGTCATGCCAGCCACATGACCTTGGAGTTGTCTACGGACAATGCCTGCTCTTTGGCTTAGTAATGGAGATGAGCACCAACCCCCAGAGTTGGACATGACTAGACTTAATGTTAAGGGGAAACTTTTACCTTTACCTTATTTATGTGTTCAATTTATGGCAACCTCGTGAATTTTATAGGGTTTTCTTGGGCAGAGAATACTCAGGCCCCTTCTACACTGCGATACAATGCAGGTTATCAAAGCAGAAAATCAAGATTATCTGCTTTGAACTGGATTATATGAGTCTACACTGCCATATAATCCAGTTCAAAGCAGATAATCTGGATTTTATACAGTTGTGTAGAAGGGGCCATAGCCTCTAGCACAGGCATGGGCAAGCTTCAGCTCTTCAGATATTTTGGACCGGTAGGCTGTTAGGAATTGTGGGAGTTGGAGTCCAAAACACCTGGAGGGCCATAATTTGCCCATGCCCGCTCTTGCACTTGGTATTTATTGGAAGTTTCCATCTGAAGACTAACCACTGCAGATTCTGCTTAGCTTTCAAGATCAAGCCAGAGCTTTCCAAACCTTTTCTGTTGGTGACATATCTTTTTAGACCTGCATCATTTTGTGACACATTAAATCCAGTTTTACTAGCAAACCGGAAGTTGATCCAACCCATTATTGTTATTATTATTATTATTATTGAACCATCTCTATTATTATTTTTTATTATTATAACCCTTTAGAAGAGATAAGGCGACATGCATAAATTACAATAACAAAATGTTATTGTTTATATATTTAAAAATATATGATGCATTGATTATTTCGTGTAGATTTTGTTATCTTCATGCAACGTACCTACTCACTGCAGCCGGCACACTAACTAACATGTCCCGATGCAGTTTGGAAAGCTTTCCTTGAGGATATTTAGGCCGGAGCTTTGGTTTACATATATTAATTTATCATCCCTCGCTCTCTAACGTTTACATGATTTCTCTTCTTTCTGTGCTCAGTCCTTTTCTGATCATTCTGTAGTTGCAGAAAATCCATAAAGGGCTTCCAGTCTCACTTCTTTAAAAGTCACTAATGGTTTATCTGCAGTCTAGCAAATTGATTTATCCATTAGTGTTTGCTGTATGTCAACAACAATGGCAGGCTCGTGCTTTCTTTGAGACAGGACAGGTAATATTAGAGAGGAGTGACAAAGTGAGAGGGCAAGGCAGGTCACCTGCAATGAATAAATAAATGCAACACAAAAGCAGGGTAATATGTTGAAGCTTTTATGATCTGGCAAACAAGTAAAAAAAAACCAACCTTTTCCCCACGTAGTATTAACTGTTAGATGGATGTGGTACATACGTAGTATGTTAGATGTAATATTAGTTGTGCATTGCTACTATAGTGTGTTTCTTGATCCCTGCTGGGATTTGGTTCCACGACCCACATTGATACCAAAATACATCAATGCTCAAATCCCATTGCTGTATATAAAATAACAATGTGTTAATTATATTAATGTGTTAATTGTATTGTGTCACGTTGATTAAAGCTGTTTTTTGATTTGTTGTATTTTTCACTGGCATTGAATGTTTGTCACTGTACTGTATTTTATATTGTTGTAAGCTGCCCTTGGAGAGATAGGATGGGCTATAAATAATAATTATAATTATAATTATAATTACTTTTATTATTATTTATAGCCCACCCTATCTCTTTATTGTTCTAAAATAGTACCCCTTATATAAAATGGCAAAATTTCTGGATTTTTTCCAAATATTTTCAAGCATGGATGCAGAATGCATGGATACAGAGAACTGGCTGTATAGGAATTTCAGTAAAGGGCAAAGTTTAGCCCTGACATTAAGTCTAGTTGTGTCCAACCCCTGGGGGGGGCGGGGGGGGCGGTCATCTCAATTTCTAAGCCGAAGAGCCAGTATTGTCCTTAGATGCCTACTAGGTCATTTGGCCAGCATGACTGTATGGAGCACCGTTACCTTCCTGCTGCAAAAGTACTTATTGATCTACTCACATTTGCATGTTTTCAAACTACTAGGTTGGCAGAAGCTGGGGCTAATGGCGGGAGCTCACCCTGCTCACCAGATTTGAACTACTGACCTTTCAGTCAGCAAGTTCAGCAGCTCAGCGGTTTAACCACCAGGAATTTCAGTATAGAATGTCAGTATCTTATGTTTTTATTACTTTTCTATTCCATATCTATATCTGTATTGAAAAGGACCCTGAAAATCCCATGTTTAAACATGAAGAAGGATGAGGATGTATTCAAAAATTGGGCTTTGAAAAAAGTGAATTTGTAGTAATGTTAATTATATAATGTATATATTGTCAGCTATGTTACATGTAGATTACGTAATAGGTTATGATATTATTTTTTTCGGTATAATTTGGCTGTAGACATTTGGGGGGGGGGGGAACATGGTTGTTTGGTTTATGTGTCTTATTTATGAATTGGATCTGGCATTGAATGTTTGTCATATTTTGTTGTGAATCTGCCCTGAGTCTCCTTGGGGAGAGAGGGTGGAATATTAATAAGTTATTATTATTATTTGAAACACAAGATGAGTCCACAGCAGACACTCTGCTGGCTGTTGAATTGGATCACACGTCGGACACTGTGTCTAGGACTGTGTGATGTATTGGCGAACAATGTGTGCAGATCCCAGTAAGGTGGCCTTCTGCAGCTGGCAGATGGTAATTTTGTCAGTGCCAATTATGTTTAAATGCAGGCCAAGGTCTTTAGGCACTGCACCCAGTGTGCCGATCACCACTGGGACCACCTTGACTGGTTTGTGCCAGAGTCTTTGCAGTTCGATCTTTAAATCCTCATATCATGTCAGCTTTCCTAGTTGTTTTTCTGCAATCCTGCAGTTGTTGTTGTTGTTGTTGTTGTTGTTGTTGTTGTTATTAGGAGTCTAGACGCTTTTAAAATTATGCACGGCACAGAAATAATGGGTAGGCCTCTTCTAATATTTGAACCTGGGATTGCTTGCAAGAAAGTTGAATGATCGGAGATTCAAGCTACCCCCCAAAAAAAAGAAAAAGGACTTTTCCCATAGGATATACAGTGCCACCAGGTATGGTAATGGTTGTTAACTTGGAGGCCTTTAGAAGTAAACTTCACAAAACTAATCAATGGCTTTTAGATAATATAGCCATAAAATGGCGTCCAGTGCTCATTTAGGCGATCCCTCGTTGTCTGAGTATGATGGTCCTCCAAGTGTAGTGTCTTGGCGTTGGGTATGTAGGTGACTGTGGGAGCCCTTTCCTTGATCTGCTTATTATTCCACAGTGAGAACATCGGTTTCCATGTAGAAGATGGTCCTGGTCAAGATTGGCTTGATGCATTTTCCTCTTGGCACATTTCTCCCTTTCACCCTCCATTCACACCTCTTCGAATTCTGCAGCACTGATGGTCACAGCTGACCTCCAGTTAGAGTGCTCAAGGGCCAGGGCTTCCCAGTTCTTGGTGTCTATGCCACAGTTTTTAAGGTTGGCTTTAAGCCCATCCTTAAATCTCATTTCTTGTCCACTAACATTCTGTTTTCCATTCTTGAGTGCTTTCAGTACGGGTAGCACTTCTGTTGTTGTTGTTGTTGTTGTTGTTATTGCCCTCTACCCCTCTACCTTTTCCTCTCCAAATGCATGTGACACTTGACAAGAAACCAAGTCAAGGACATATAGTCTTAAAAAGTGTCTGTGCACACACTCAAAAGGAAGGAAGAACAATCAGATCGATGGCTGCTGAGAAAGACCTGTTGTTGATCGAGTTTGTCCTTTAGATCAGCATTCCTCTTGTGCTTCCTTACTCATAACATAATTATTTTGTATTAGCTAGCCACAAAAATCCTTGGTTGGTTGCCAATGCAAGTGCATTTCCTCTGTTGTTTTCAATTCCTGCCATCTTGTTGATTGTTTGAATACGTAAGATCTATAGTTCTATGATTGAAGGATATATCAAGGTGTTTTCTCGGCTTGAACAGCAGCCATTATTATTCAATTTTCAAGGGAAGACTGGAGGTTTATCTCTTTGTAACTGGAATAATATTCTTAGAAGAGCCTCTGGAATGTGGCCTGATAATAGCTCTTAACGCAAAAGGGTTATTTTGACCCGTTGGATGAAGCTAAAGTTCATTGATATTGTCATATCATTGAACTTTAGCTTTGTATCATACAGTCTCAATACGACTTAAAAATTGCCAAAAATATTATTTTTTACATAGGTAAATTTGCTTTAATTAAAAAACTTGCCTTAGACACCTTTGAGCATAGTTTACATAAGTTAATATGAAGTTAATCCACATTAATATTTATGTTACATTTGCTTTAAATAAAGGTAGAAAGTATTCTGAGCTGGGAGAAACATCCTATTATACAGTAGCAGGAAGACCTCTTTGCCCATCACAAGCTATTGAGCATTTGGTAAATTTGAGCCTTGCCCATCCATCCTTATTGTGGCTTCAAGGGAAGGATTATGTATCTTTCTAGATGTAGAACTGCAAATGCCACCAGATGCAGCAGAATAGTCAGTGGTGAGGCTTGTTGAAACAACCTCTAGAAGTAAACACAAGACCCGCAGGCCAAATCCGGCCCCTCATATCATTTTATTTGGCCCATGAGGCCTTTAATGCAAAGACAACAACATTTATACAGTCTCACAATTATAAAGGGCAACCATAAGGCTGATGTTGGTCTCAGTGAATATGAGTTTGACACTCCTGATTTAGAGGGATATATGCTTCCCATTCCTTACTGTTGTTAATGGCCTTGGAGTTGAGTCTGACCTAAGATGACCCTAAGTCATCCGTATCATAGGATTTTCTTGGCAAGATTTATTCAGAAGAGATTTGCTTTTGCCTTTCTCTAGAGTTGAGGGTTGCTAGGGCCCTTCCACACAGCCATATAACCCAGAATATCAAGGCAGAAAATCCCACAATATGTACTTTGAACTGGGTTATCTGAGTCCACAGTGCCATATATTCAAGTTCAAAGCAGGTAATGTCTATGTTATTCAGTTGTGTGGAAGGGGTTTCCATGGCTGAGCAGGGATTCAGATTCTTATTTCCTTGAGTCCCAATCCAAATCACCACACAAACCTCACTTAACTTGTACCCATCCACAGCTGGAATTATAATATTCAATTTAATGTTTTGGACAATTTATTTATTTTATTTCCGGCATTTCTATCCCGTTCCTTCTCAATCCCCGAAGGGGGACTCAGGACAGCATACATTTGGCAGCAATTCAATGCCACTACATATAACAGAACAATATAACATCAATTAAAACAATAAGTAAAACATTCATTAAAACAGTAAAAAACAGTATTAATAGCCGTATCATCATTCCAGTCAATTCCATATCCAATTCCATGTCCAAAATGCTATCTATGTCTGTTGTCCAAAAGCCTGGTCACAGAACCACGACTTCAGTGGGAAGCGAGTTGCATAGGCGGGGGCCACAGCCGAGAAGGCCCTGTCTCTCATCCCCGCCAGACGTATTTGTGACGCTGGCGGGAGCAGGGCCTCCCCGGATGATGTTAAGCTGCGAGGCAGGACGTAGAGGGAAATGCGTTCAGACAAGTAAACTGGGACAGAACCGTATAGGGCTTTATAGGTCAAAACCAGCACTTTGAATTGAGCTCAGAAGTGGATCGGCAGCCTGTGGAGCCGGCACAACAAGGGAGTGGTATGCTCCCTGTATGTCGCTCCAGTTAGCAATCTGGCTGCCGCCCGTTGGACTAGTTGTAATTTCCGAACGGTTTTCAAAGGCAGCCCCACATAGAGTGCATTGCAGTAATCTATTCGGGATGTAACAAGAGCTTGGACCACTGTAGCCAGATCAGACTTCCCAAGGTACGGGTGCAGCTGGCACAAAAGATTTAACTGTACGAAATCTCCCCTGGCCACCATCGAAACCTGGGGTTCCAGGCTCAGCAATGAATCCAGGATCACTCCCAAGCTGTGAACCTGTGTCTATGTGTATAATACACCTGAGGACTAGGATTGACTGCAGCTTTCTGTAAAATAAGACAAATACTTGTTTACTTTGTCACGAAGCAGCTGTTGTTGGATTGCATCGCCAAGCATTCCTCACTACTGTTTGTGTTTGCTGGGGCAGTTCCAGATAGGCCTTATTCCAGGAGAATCTGTGTTTAAAAAACGCGGATCTTCCTGGGGGCCCATTTACACTCAGCCCAGAAAGCACGCACTTTCTGGGGTAGGTGTCTAGATGTTCTACTGGGACGCTGTAAACCCCTACCCCAAAGCCCCCAAAACACAGTGAAAAGAAAAGAAAAGAACTCACCCAACCCGGGTGAGTTCTTTTCTGCGGAAATACTTTCTGGACTGTAATCCAGACAGTAGTGGGTTTATCCCACACCTTCCAAGAAGGCATGGAATAAGCACACTATCAAATTAATTTGCCACAAACCAGGTTTGTGGCAGATTAATTCCAGTTTGTCCAGAACATCATCTGGACAGCCCCCTTTTTTTATTGTGGAAGTTTCCGCATTAAAGGGACTGTCTAGATCCGCCCCTTGTTACTAGAAACTACAATCCAATAACATTTAGAGGACTCTACATTATTCCCAGCTTTCATTTACTGCCATTGTTCTCAATGGCCAAAATAGCAATCCTTATTATTGATCCAACATTCCTCACCATTAGTTGTCCCTGTTAGTGGTGCTGGGATTTGCAATCTAACATTTGGAGGGACATGTGATTTTCACCCTGGTGTAATAGATCAAGTGGCCATTAAATGTCAGTAAAAATCAAGCCCTACATATTTACTTGAGAGTATACCCTACTGAATCTCTTGGGATTTGTTTCCAAGCAAATGGTTGGAGGGATGGGGAAATTAGCAGATTTGACCACTAGTTGGGAGTGATGTGAAGTTTGGTTCCACTTTAGGGTACAAGTTGCATTCCTTAATGTGTATAATTGGGTTGTATGTTGGGCTCATGACTGACTTTACGATCTGTCTTTTCCTGTTCTGGTGCAAAGGAGTTTTGCATCCAAGGGACATCTCCTTGCCTACTTTGGCACTTCTATCTATAGGTACCTACAGCTTATTTTCACAAACCATCTCATAATAATGTTAGTTGGATGAATGTAGGAGAATCATAATCAGACAAGTCACAGATAAAATATTATTTATTTACTTCACTTGTATACTGTTTTTTTCTCACCCGGGGAAAAGGGGGGGGGGGTGTCAAAACAGTTTCCAACATATTTATGGCAAAACTTAATGCCTCGCATACATATGAAACCTAATATAAAACAATAACATATAACGATCTTGATTTGATCATAAAAATGTAACATATAAACATTAAAACACGGTGTTAAAATTATTAATATAAACGTTTAAATCACATAATCCAAAAATCATGGTCCAAGGCCCTTCCAAATATCAAATATCAATTGCACATAATCCCTGATCATCCCTTGTATTGCTTACTGCCCAAAGACTTGGTCCCATAGCCAAGTTTTTCCTTTGTTCCTGAAGGCCCGGAGGGAGGGCGCTGATCTAATTTCATTGTGGAGGGAGTTCCATAGTTGAGGAGCCACCACTGAGAAGGCCCTGTCTCTCGTCCCCACCAGTTGCACCTATGAGGAGGGTGGGACTGAGAACAGGGCCTTCCCGGATGATCTTAACCTCTGATATGGTTCATAGAGGGAGATATGTTTGGACATAACTTGTGACTATGCTGTTTTTCTGGGGAAAGGGGGATAAACACCAGCTATTGGTTATTTGTGTGTTTGAATCTACATAAGATTCATCTCCTTGTAATGTATATCAGAAACAGCATACTCATGTCTTATTTATATTATCCATGGCTATGATTCTCCTCCATCTTCTCCACTATTTAACATTATGATTTGTAAAGTGGTGTATTTATACATAAACATAGTCAGTAATGCCAAGTCAGGCAGATTTGTTTGCAGGCAGATTTATCTTTTAGATGAGTAAAACTGGTTCCAACCATTATAGTATTACATTTGAAAATGGCTAGTGACTATGTGAAAGTGAAAAGGCTACAGCAAAGCATTCTAGTTTCTTTGAATGTTGAGTTGGAAAAATAAACCTGGTTGGGATACTGGTTCTTGCTTGTGAAAAAAGGAGGCCCAGAATATGATGACATGTTTGGAAAAAAATAATATTCTTTTTTTCAGTATACTGTACTGAACAGAGGCAGTGAAACAGCACTGATACAACATACATCAATAAAACAGTTTCAAAACCAATATACAGAACATTTACAGAGGAATCAGTAAAATGGTATATAATCAGATGGGCATATTAAATCACAAAGGTGTGTCAAAATAGGTATCTAAAGCCTGCATAAAATCACCAAAATGTCTGATCTGATGGATCTCGGCAGGCATCTGGTTCCATAATCAGGGAATTGTGTAGTGAATTGATGAAGGAATAATCAAGAGCTGAATCGTAATAAGCAGAATATGCAAAAAGATGCTCCTACAAGTTTAGAGATAAGTCTTGGGATGTATTTATAGAATGAAGACACTTCGACACCACTTTAAATAGCATGACTCAATGCTATGGGATCATGGAAGTTGTAGTTTGTTGTTGTTTATTCGTTCAGTTGCTTCCAACTCTTTGTGAACTCATGGACCAGGCCATGCTAAAGCTCCCTGTCGGCTGTCACCACCCCCAGCTCCTTCAAGGTCAATCCAGTCACTTCAAGGATGCCATCCATCCATCTTGCCCTCGGTCGGCCCCTCTTCCTTTTTCCCTCCTTTTTCCCGGTATCATTGTCTTCTCTAAGCTTTCCTGTCTTCTCATAATGTGTCCAAAGTACTTAATCTTGGCCTCTACTAACCTTCCCTCCAATGAGCAGTCGGGCTTTATTTGCTGGAGTCAGGACTGGTTGGATCTTCTCGCGGTCCAAGGCACTCTCAGTACTTTCCTCCAACACCACAGTTCAAAAGCATCTATCTTCCTTTGCTCAATCTTCCTTATGGTCCAGCTCTCACATCCGTGGGTTACTACTGGGAATACCATTGCTTTAACTATGCAGATCTTCCTTGCTAGTGTGATGTCTCTACTCTTCACTATTTTATCAAGATTGGTCATTGCTCTCCTCCGAAGAAGAAAATATCTTCTGATTTCGTGGCTGCAGTCTGCATCTGCAGTAATCTTTGCACCTAGAAAATCTGTCACTGCCTCCACGTTTTCTCCATCTATTTGCCAGTTATCAATCAGTCCGGTTGCCATAATCTTGGGTTTTTTAAAATGTTTAACTGCAACCCAGCTTTTGCGCTTTCTTCTTTCACCTTGATTAGAAGGCTCCTCGGCTCCTCCTCGCTTTCGGCCATCAGAGTGGTATCATCTGCACATCTAAGGTTGTTAATGTTTCTTCCAGCAATTTTAACCCCAGTGAGGCACTAATACTATTTGGCTGAGAAGGCTGAATACCTTGTATAATAAGAGCTAGGAACAAAGTGGGTGGTTTCAAAATACAGCATGCTCCAGGTATGCATTTGCATTGATCTCCCTGTCCTTGATACCAAAATAAATGGATAGTCAAATTCCATTATATAATTGTATTATAAAATGTTGTCTCTTATATATGTAAAATGACAACATTTGCTTTTTGGATTTGTAAAGAAATATTTTTAAGGCATGGATTTTTTTTTAAATAGTGTCAGAAGCGACTTGAGAAACTGCAAGTTGTTTCTGGTGTAAGAGAATTGGCCATCTGCAGAGACGTTGCCCAGGGGACGCCGGGATGTGTTACCATCCTATGGGAGGCTTCTGTCATGTCCCCGCATGGGAAGCTGGAGCTGACAGAGGGGAGCTCACCCCATCCTGCGGATTTGAACTCAGGTCAGCAGTTCAGCCGGCATAAGGGTTTTAGAATCCATGGATATGTAGTGTCAACTAGTATGCTTTATTCCTGCGGTAAGGGTGCATTATAGAACAAGCTGCAGAAACTGACACAAGGAAATAATTGTATAATTAGAATTGCTTTCTTTTTGTTGTTTACATTTCTTATCCTATGCTTCTATTTTGTATTTATGGAGGTTTTTTCGCCACTAAATGCTGTATAATTTCTGTTATCTTTGCTGGTATGACTAATGACTGTTTTTTTTACAGGTTGACCTTATGCGCACCTTCACATTCCGTAACTCCAAGCAAATCTACACAGGGATACCCGTTATTGTAGCAAATATGGACACTGTGGGCACTTTTGAAATGGCACGAGTTATGACTAAAGTAAGTGGCTTTTATTTTGTCTTCACCTGCAATAAAGAAACTCCAGACAAGAAACAATCAGGAACAGCTAATCACCTCTCAACAAAGGAATCCCCCAGGCAGTAACAAGCCACACCTAAAAACTGTCAGGCCATCAAATTCTAATCAAGGTCGCCAATTGAAACATTCACACCTTGCTCCAACAGACAAAAGTTCTTTCTCCCACCTGGGACTCTCCACAGATATACAAACCCAATATTCCTAGTTTCCAGCAGACCTTAGAACTTCTGAGGATGCCTGTCGTAGATGCAGGCGAAATGTCAGGAGAGAATGCTGCTAGAACATGGCCATACAGCCCGAAAAACCTACAACAGCCTAGTGATTCAAGCCATGAAAGCCTTCGACAATATATTGTGGCCCCCTGGTCAATGTTGTACATTTTTTCACAATAAGAGACATCAGGAACAGACATGTACAACTCAGGAACAACACCCGGTCTGCACAGATGGCCCTGCAGTGCTTCTCAACCTTGGGTCCCCCAGATGTTTTTGGCCTACTACTCCCAGAAATCCCAGCCAGTTTACCAGCTGTTAGGATTTCTGGGAATTGTAGGCCCAAAACATCTGGGGACACCAGGTTGAGAACCACTGCGGCCTAGAGCTTATATAACCCTGGAATGGAACTTGTACAATGATTCGCATCTTTGCATGTTTGTATCTTAAGTTTTTTTTTAAATGCCAAAATTTCCAACGAGAGTCCCATGGCAACCATCTTGGGGGCTGCAAAATCCCACGACGAAGCAGCAAGTGTGGACAATGGAGGCAGAAATCCTGGGACCAACAGGTCTGTAACTGGACATCTCAGGTCCCAGGTTTTTTTAGTCCCCGACTAAAGTGCGCAATTTGCTGCTGTCTGGAACTGCCCCAGATCAAATAAAATGAATACAAACCTGGTTTTTAACCTGAATTTGAACAACAATTGTCCCACTGCTTTCTGACATATATAAAATGGAAATCTGCAGGAACGTTGGCAGGCAGAATTGAGAAAGATATTTGCATGAAGAATTCATATCGTGGCACACTACAGCCATCCACAATTGAGCAATGGAAGAAGAGTGATAGGGGAGTCAAAACATCACTTTGCACTGCTCTTCATGGATGACTATCTGTCAAGTGCTGACATTGCCCTCTCCCCAAATGTTCTTCAGTCATGTATCAATCATTAATAAGTTGAACTGGAGTGATGGATTTGTGCGTGTTTTTAAATCTTTTTCTCAGATAGTAGAATGTTATTAATATATTTCTTTCTTTTTTCTAGTATGCAATGTTCACCACAATACACAAGCATTACTCTCTAGAACAGTGGAAGCTGTTTGCAAGCGATCACCCAGAATGCCTAGAGGTATATTTTCCTGTATAATTATCATGTATAATCGTAGAGTATAATTACGATGTTTCTTGGAATTGGGAGAAGGGGGTGTGAATTCAAACATGGGGGGAAAAAAGACTTCTATGAGTTCCAAGATAATTTTGTAGGAAAATAAACATTTGGAAAGCATTGTGTTGAATACTTTCCCAAACACTAAAGTCAGTAATCCCATGGTGAGCATGGTTTTGAAAAAAAGGCTTTGCTGTAGCAGATCATTGGAGAGAACAGGAAGAAAACACAATAAATTTTGGGAATATTTCTCATAGAGTATTTGATCGGTGCAAGAAAGGAGAGAAAGATGTGATATCTTTTAAATTAAATATTGGCAGTGGAATTAAGCATGTTTTTTTGGTGTCAGGAGCAACTTGAGAAATTGCAAGTCACTTCTGATGTGAGGGAATTAGCCGTCTGCAAGGATGTTGCCCACGGGACGCCCAGATATTTTACCATCCTGTGGAAGGCTTTTCTCATGTCCCCACATGAGAAGCTGGAGCTGACAAATGGGAGCTCACCCCCCTCCCTGGATTTGAACCACCGACCTTTTGGTCAGCAGTACAGCCAGCATAAGGGTTTAACCCATTGCGCCACCGTGGGCTCCTATTAAACAGGATAGTGGAAGTGGATAACAGACAAGTCTAAAATAGGATTGTTGTAGGTTTTTTGGGCTGTATGGCCATATTCTAGAATGCTTCTAGAACATGGCCAGACAGCCCGAAAAAACCACAACAACCCAGTTATTCTGGTCATGAAATCCTTCGACAATACATGTTCTACTGTGTTCAGTGAAATGTAGGTAAAAGGTAGTCCCCTGACATTAAGTCCAGTCATGTCTGACTCTGGGGTGTGGTGCTCATCTCCATTTCTAAGCCGAAGAGCCAGCGTTGTCCGTAGACACCTCCAAGGTCATGTGGCCGGCATGACTGCATGGAGCGCTGTTACCTTCCCACCGGAGCGGTACCTATTGATCTACTCACATTTGCATGTTTTCGAACTGCTAGGTTGGCAAAAGCTAGAGCTGACAGCGGAAGCTCACGCCACTCCCCGGAATCGAACCTGTGACCTTTCGATCAACAAGCTCAGCAGCTCAGTGCTTTAACCCACTGCGCCACTGGGGGCTCCTCAGTGAAATGTATCCTCTAGTAAATAAAGTGGCTACCAGATTTTCATGCTGATTTTGTAGATTTTGAATAATACTGTTAAGTTATATCCAAATTGGCATGTTAGTGGTCCATGACTCAACAACAAAGGGTGATACCAGATATAATATATAGCTTTTTATATTCTTTTAACTTGCTTTAATAGTATTTACATTTAATACAAATGTTTTAATCACTTTGTTTTAATGTGTTGCCTAATGGTCTGTTGACTGCAATAAATGTTATTCAATTCAGTAAGAGGTGTGTGTGTGTAAATATAGACTTAAATAATAAATAAGCAAACCATGAATAGAATATGAAAATGGATTTTAAAATATCTTTAAGTCTAGGCAACCTAGGAAAGACTGTATTGCATTAAAGAAAGGAAAGGAAAGGAAACCGGATTGAGAAAAATGGGATTCTAAGTATAGAATGTGAACATAACTTGAAAAGAATCAGAACATTTTTATTTAAGTAGAAATGGAAATGCTTTAGAGACCAAACACAAGATGATAGCCTAATTCCATTGTGAGACTAGTGCATGTTATGAATCCCATTTTCTCTCTTCTGCAGTCCTATAAATTGTCTGAAAACTAGTTCTCAGAGAAGGTTACTGTAGAACAGAGGTCCTCAAACTAAGGCCCGGGGCCCGGATATGGCCGCCCAAGGTGATTTACCCGGCCCTCGCTCAGGGTCAACCTAAATCTGAAATGACTTGAAAGCACACAACAGCAACAACAACAATCTTATCTCATCAGCCAAAAGCAGGCCCACACTTCCCATTGAAATACAAATACGTTTATATTTGTTAAAATTGTTCTTCATTTTAATTATTGTATTGTTTTAAAGTGTTTTTGCACTACTAATAAGATATGTGCAATGTGCATAGGAATTCATCCATTTTTTTCAAATTATAATCCGGCCCTCCAACAGTTTGAGGGACTGTGACCTGGCCCTCTGTTTAAAAAGTTTGTGGACCCCTGCTGTAGAAGATGGTCATTGGGGTGGATCTACACTGTGGAATGAATGTAGTTTGATATCACTTTGACTGCCATGATTCGATACTACATAATCATGGGAGTTGTAGTATTACAAGGTCTTTAGTCTTGTCTGCCTAAGGGCCCATTTGCACTGCCATATCAAATCCAGATTATCTGTTTTGAACTGAGGCCCCCTTCCACACAGCTGAATAAAACCCCACATTATCTGCTTTGAACTGGAATATATGGCAGTGTGGACTCAGAAAACCCAGTTCAAAGCAGATATTGTGGGTTATTCTGCCTTGAAATTCTGGGTTATATGGCTGTGTGGAAGGGCCCTGGATTATATGGCAGTGTAGACTCATATAATCCAGTTCAAAGGAGATAATCTGGATTATTTGCTTTGATAATATGGATTTTATGGCAGTGTAGATCCGGCCCAAGAGGGCTGGTGCCTCACCAAACTACAACTCCTAGGATTCCTTAGCATTGAGCCATGGTCGTTAAAGTGATGTCAAACTGCATTAATTCTACAGTGTAGATGCACTAATACTGAGCATTTTTGGAACAGATATATAGAGTAATATATTGATAGATCTATTGAGTATCAGTGGTCCAGAGGAAACAATATAATGCATATATGAATGGACATCATGGTTAGGCATGGAAATTCCCTTTATGTCTCAAATGGCAGATTCATGTACCAGATTTCCAAATCTTTGGATTGGTATTAGGTCTGACTCCTTCCTTCCTTCCTTCCTTCCTTCCTTCCTTCCTTCCTTCCTTCCTTCCTTCCTTCCTTCCTGAGAGATAATAATAAGCTTTGATTTAGTCCCAGTAGGCTTCCTCTGCTAAGAGAACATTCTTGACCTCATTTTTATGATAGTTGCTGATCATTCCCATCCTTTCTTCCCAGCATGTAGCAGTGAGCTCAGGCAGTGGAATGGCTGACTTCGAGAGACTGGAAAATATCATAGAGGCCATTCCCCTTATCAAATACATTTGTCTCGATGTCGCAAATGGTTATTCGGAACATTTTGTGGAATTTGTGAAAGCTGTCCATGCCCGATTCCCAAAGCACACCATTATGGTAGGTATGATGAGAGAATTCAAGGTTTTATAGATGGAGTAGTTTGCATGTTGCTGACAAGGGTGTTTTCATGCCATGCACATTCTGAAATTCATGGTTTTGCTAGTAATATTATAATACTATTGATAATTGTTGTTATTATTACTATTTTTTTTATCTTAAATGCTTAAATTATCATAAATAGAGGTCCTCAAGATTGAGGAGAGATAACTTATTGTGTGCAAAATTTTCATATGATTTTTTTATTTATTGTGTCAGGGGCAGACCAAACAGTTGCATTGCATTTTTTAAACAAACAAACAAACAAAACACAAAGTTTGCAAGCTTGGTAGTTGATTAAATGTCCTTTGACCAGTATCTGGCCACTTGGAGTGCCTCTGGTGTTGCTGCAAGAAAGTCCTCCATTGTGCATGTGGCAGGGCTCAGTTGCATTGTAGCAGGTGGTCTGTGGTTTCGCTTCTCCACACTCGCATGTCGTGGATTCAGCTTTGTAGCCCCATTTCTTAAGATTGGCTCTGCATCTCGTGGTGCCAGAGCGCAGTCTGTTCAGCGCCTTCCAAGTCGCCCAGTTTTCTGTGTGCCCAGGGGGGAATCTCTCATTTGGTATCAGCCATTGATATAGGTTCTGGGTTTGAGCCTGCCACTTTTGGAATCTTGCTTGCTGAGGTGTTCCAGCAAGTGTCTCTGTAGATCTTAGAAAACTATTTCTTGATTTAAATCGTTGATGTGCTGGCTGATATCCAAACAAGGGATGAACTGGAGATGTCACTGCCTTGGTCCTTTCACTATTGGTTGCTACTTCCCGGCGGACGTCAGGTGGTGCAATACCTGCTAAACAGTGTAATTTCCCCAGTGGTGTAGGCCGCAGACACCCCATAATAATGCGGCATGTTTCATTAAGAGCCACATGATGATTTGCATAGAAAAGATTGTTTACTGTATAGGAAATAGCACTTTCTGCACAAAATATTTTTCCTACATTTACAAACACTGTTTTCTCTGGGTTCCTGTGAGTTTTCCGGGCTGTATTGCCAGGCAGGAAACAATCAGGGCTAGCTAACACCTCCCAACAAAGAATTTCCCCAGACAGGAAGTAGCCAGACTTAGAAGCTGCAAGGCCATTCAGCACTAATCAAGGTTGCCAATTGCAACATTCACACTTGCCTCAAACAGACAAGAGTTCTTTCCCCCACTCTGGACATTACACAGATATATAAACCCCACTTACCTAGTTTTCAACAGACATTCCAATCTCTGAGGATGCCTGCCATAGATGTGGGCGAAACGTCAGGGGAGAATTCTTCTGGAATATGGGCATACAGCCTGGAAAACTCATAGCAACCGTGATTCCAGCCATGAAAGGGTTTGATAACACACTGTTTTATCTGCACATAAGGCTTGTGCAAATTTTGTGCAAAATAAGTCTTGAAATATGAAGTTTTAAGAACTCTGTGGTTTTCAAAGACTTTCTCACAGTGGGAACAAAATTGTTGAAATTACTCATTGCTTCCTTCAGAAATAAAATTTAGAGAATTACCTCCCTGCTGATTGTTGTCGGTGAGTGTAGGCAGCAACGCTCTAGTGTTCCTGACTCTGCAAAGCAGCTTTCTAAACTATTGAAATTGCTTATTCTTTAGACATATATTTTATTGAACTGCAAAGCAGTGATAAAATGGAGGCTCTGAAAATAGTCTTGAAGTTTTGCAAGAGAAGCTATTGAAAGGGAAGTACTACATTAGACTTGGAGAGTTTTTGGTTTTCTTTCTCCTTTGTTTTTGATGGGAAACACTTTTTGCTTTAAAACTTTAAAAATTTCAAGGGTTTTTTTCCCCCAGTGGGATTTATGAAGAAATTTGGAAATTCAGAAATAAAGTAAATGAAATTATCTGCTCTTTTTTATTTCCAATATGGAGTCTGGAAAAAAGTGACAACTGTATTTCATAATTATAAATATGGCTGAACAAATAACACAGGGGCCACCTCCTAAACTCAGTAGTCAAAAACATTTGCCTGAATGGGTACATCTGTCGAAAGGTTGCAGGTTTGAATCCGGAGAGCGGCATAAGCTTCCGCTGTCAGCCCCAGCTTCTGTCAACCTAGCAGTTCGAAAACATGCAAATGTGAGTAGATCAATAGCGGGAAGGTAACAGCGCTCCATGTAGTCATGCTGGCCACATGACCTTGGAGATGTCTACGGACAACGCCGGCTCTTCGGCTTAGAAATGGAGATGAGCACCAACCCTCAGAGTCGGACACGACTGGACTTAATGTCAGGGGAAAACCTTTACCTTTACCTTAGTGCTAAGAACCCGTTTTGGATTTTGCCAAGGTGGAAAGGGATGTTCTGATGGGTGGTCCTTAGCAACAAGTTGTCATCCCTGTTTACAGAAGTGCATAATAACTCCTTCCCTTTGCAAATTTCTTTTAAAAAAATCATTAATGGCAGATATAAAAATTGTAGAACAGAGAACAGGCATTTTCCTTTGATGGTTTGTTCCAATTATAATATTGCACTTAGCAGAGAGCTGTCATCCCTGTTTATAGAATCGCATGATTACTCCTTCCTATGGAAAGAAATGGTTTAAAAACAGCATCCCTGTCACAAGGATCCAATGGGTTTTGATGCAGAACTATTTCATCCCATGGAAAGCAATGGTTGAAGACAGCATCCCTGTCTCAAGTGCTCAATGGGTTTAAATACAGAACTATTGCATCCCATGGAAAGGGATTCTGGCAGATTTATTTGCATGAAGAAAAAAATCCCGGGGTGGAGTCGTATTACTTATGTGTGATGAGGAAGACAGTGGGCGCCTATGGGGAAGTGCTGAAAGTCTAATGAGAGGAATAAAAATGACCAAGAGAGGACTGAAAGGTATGATCAGCTCCCCATTCTTTTCTTAACTTAACTTAACAGTGCCTCTCAATACTGCCATCTGACAAGGTCCTCAGTGAGATAGTCATTGAAAAACTACAGCAAAATGTCCTGCAGGATGTCCTGCGAAAATTGATTTGTTTGCAGTTTAATAAACTTTTTCCATGTTTTTCTTATATAACCAATTTGGAAATTATATTTATAACCCAGGAACAAAAACCATGTTACATAGTGTAACCCAAGAGCTATATCAGAGTGAAGAAAGGAAAAATACCACTGTCCCTTTAAATATTTCCAGATATTTGGTCAGAGGTGGAGATGGGCTGGAGAAAAGTGTTATTAAGATGTTGACAGCCAAGCATTATTCATTATTTTAAAAGGCTTAAATGTACCACTTAAAAGGAAGAGGAAAGGAAAGGAGCCACAGGCGTCAGTTTGGAACATGCTCCTGATCTGCATCAGGACTGTGTGCCATTTTCATGGAAAACATTATGCCAATTTGACTTTGTATTTGTCCTCAAACGTGTTTGCAGTAAGCAAAACACTCCGGCTTGTCAGCACGTTCGATATCAGGCACAATGTTGATGCTTTTCCTTCCTCATAAAATAAGGCATCTTGAGTGTGCTTGTTTCTTAAAAAGCAACATTGGGATTTAGAATTGGTTGTTTAATCTATATAAATAAAATGTAATGTTTGTTTGTGGGATTAACATAACTCAAAAACCACTGAATGAATCGACATCAAATTTGGACACAATACACCTATCAAGCCAACACGTGAGCATCACTCATAAAAACACTGAAAAACACAGTGGAAGAGACTTTAAAAGCCAAAAAACAAAAAATAATTACTACACATGCACAAAATTACAAATGTATACACATATACACAAATATATATGTATACACAAAACACATATACACAGGCTGGGTGACAGCAATGCGTGGCAGGGGACAGCTAATATAAATATCAAACATCAGCTGTTAATTTGTGCTTAACACGTGATTCACACAAATGACCTTCTTACACGAGCAGAGTCACGTAGGAACTCCAAATTCCCATAAATCACAGCTCTTTTTCATTATTTTTTTGCTCTAAAAAATTAAAATGTGTGTGTTCTTTCCACTTTTTCTTGCTCTACAAAATTACTCCCATCAGTAAATTTAATATATTTTGGATAGTCACCAGGCGAAAATGGACCTTTGTTCTGCAGCAACAAGAACAACCTGTTTGATCAGCTTCCTCCAGCTTTGCACCCTTAGACATTATGTTTGTATTTTTCCATCTGAGTTATCTTACTTACACAAAACAATGAGTGTGAGTTCAACCAACTGGTCTGCTTGAATTTCTTCCTACTGCCCTCTGTTTGAACATCTATATATAAATGTGAAGAGACTTAATTTATCTATTACTGGTGTTTCACACTGGCAATGAAGGTCCACATAGTTAAAGCAGTGGTATTCCCTGTAGTAACCTACGGATGAAAGAGCTAGACCATAAAGCTGAGCATCCTAGTCTCCAGGGCAACAGAAAACAAGCTTGCTCTCTCCTCCCTATGACTCATGGCCATCATGTCTCATCTGAACCTTCTCTTCTGCAGGTGAAACATGCCCAGCTCTTTAAGCCACTCCTCGTAGGACTTGTTCTCCAGACCCTTGATCATTTTACTCACCTTCCTCTAGACACATTCCAGCTTTACAACATCTCCCTTAAATTGCGGTGCCCAGAATTGGACACAATATTCCAGGAGTTGCATGTAATATTTTTAACATTTAAGAAACTAATGTGAGTTATTTCTTTGATTTTGGCAATAGGTTCTATTAGTGCACACAGTTGAGAGCAATGCATCATATATGGATTAAATATGCAAAATACATTAATTACTCAGACTATTGTTCACAGCTATTATCATTTACGTGACCACATCTCTCCCTATGAACCTGGCGTGGACCTTAAGACCAGCTAGGGAGGCCCTCCTCTGGATCCCATCTCCTCACAAGCGAGATTGGTGGAGACGAGCGAGAGGGCCTTCTCAGTTGTGGCTCCCTGACTCTGGAATGCCCTCCCCAAGAAAATATGACAAGTACTTACTATTTTAACATTCAGGAAGAGATTTAAAACCTATTTAAGCAAGCTTTTCATAATGACTTGCCCTTGGTCGGCCCCTCTTCCTTTTGCCTTCCACTTTCCCCAGCATAATTGTCTTCTCTAGGCTTTCCTGTCTCCTCATGATGTGGCCAAAGTACTTCAACTTTGTCTCTAGTATCTTTCCCTCCAGTGAGCAGCCGGGCTTTATTTCCTGGAGGATGGACTGGTTGGATCTTCTCGCAGTCCAAGGCACTCTCAGAACTTTCCTCCAACACCACAGCTCAAAAGCATCGATCTTCCTTCGCTCAGCCTTCCCTAAGGTCCAGCTCTCACATCCGTAGGTTACTACAGGGAATACCATGGCTTTGACTAGGCGGATCTTTGTTGCCAGTCTGATGTCTCTACTCTTTACTATTTTATCGAGATTGGACATTGCTCTCCTCCCAAGAAGTAAGCGTCTTCTGATTTCCTGGCCACAGTCTGCATCTGCAGTAATCTTTGCACCTAGAAATACAAATACAAAGTCTGTTTTTATTAGTTTGTAATTTTAATTTTATGCAGTGATAATTGTTTACTGTTGTTTGTTTATTGTTTATATTACTTTCTGTATCTGTGAATTGTTGTAAGCTACCCTGAGTATCTTTGGGGAGAGAGGGTGGTGTATAAATAAAGATTATTATTATTATTATTATTATTATTATTATATTGACACAAAAACACAGTATGTCACAGCAAATGAGATCTATATGCTGGATTTCGTATCACAAAATCACAAGTTGAACACTTTCCAAGCATCTAGGATTGTGTGATGTATTTTTGAATGATACGCGCAGATCCAAGTAAGGTGGCCTTTTTCAGTTGACAGATCATGATTTTGTCAATGTTTATTGTTTCCAAATGCCGGCTGAGATCTTTTGACACGGCACCCAGTGTGCCCATTACCACTGGGACCACCTGTACTGGGTGCCACCTTGTCGTGGTGGGGGCTTAACTGCTCCAAGGATACTGAGAACTGTAGTGTAAACACCAGCAGGTTCAACCAAGTCAGAGAGGTCTCAGTTGAGGAGTAGAATTAAGAGCACCTAACCCATTGGCACTATGGAGAAACAAACCAAATTGAAGTCTATACTGGCTCGATCAATGCCCAGGATAAAAAGGACCTCGGTGGATACTGCTGATTCTGGACATCCATCGACAAGTGGGATACAAAATCAAAATACAAATGAACAATCACAGAAGCGGCAGAAATGTACAATGCCAGAAAACCACATTATTATTATTATTATTATTATTATTATTATTATTATTATTACAACTATTATTCCATTTATTTCTCCTTTGTGATATTCTTTCCAAGGCAGGTAATGTGGTGACAGGAGAAATGGTGGAAGAACTTCTTCTGGCTGGAGCAGACATTATCAAAGTAGGAATTGGGCCTGGTAAGCTGTTCTGGAGCGCATCCACCCTTATTTCTAAATGTATGTGCTTTTTAATGTAGGTATTTGTTGTGATGCATGCACTCACAAATCCTCTAATCATATTAGGTTCCTAGTGAACCTGGAGACTCAGTAAAGAGAGCCAATGTGATCTAATAGTGGAGACAAGGTTTGAAATCTTCACTTAGTCATGGAAACCCACTGGGTGACCTTAGACACATCACACTCTCTCAGCCTCAGAGGAAGGCAAAGGCAAACTGCCTCTGAACAAATGCCAAGAAAACCCTGTGACAGGCCCATCTTAGGGTCATCATAAGTAAAACAACAACAGCAACACAGGCCTGGAGAATAAGCAGGGAAAACCAATAAGTAAGTATCATATATCATGCTGCTGCTGCTGCTGCAGTCTGACATCATATGCTATAATCACATTGCTGCTTTTTCCATTCAGATCTGAGAAACAGATTTGTGTAGTAAGCAAAAAGAAGGAAGACACATTAGAAGAATGAGAGTTATTAGTAGAAGCTCTTGCAAAATTAAGTGATAGTGTGATCAAGGTCTCAACTACTCTCAGAAACAAAAACTCTTTCACTCCCCCGTGTCCTTTCCATTTTTAGGCTGAAGGTTGCAGGCCGATACATATGATTCCATACTGACTAGAGAGCCCACTGTGGCAAACTGGAATAACTCTGATCTCTTCTGGTTACTTAGAAACGTATTCAGCTAAGCAGAAAAACAAGCCTGAAGCCACGGTGCATTTTAGGTGGATATACGCTCAATATTTCCAATATATTAAAATTATAATTAAGAGATTAAGTTGGCTGGAGGATTGGATGCTTGTTCACTCTTGCTTTTCTTTGTGAATAAGTACTCTCTACCCTTTCATTGCTGACTGTGTAACTCATTTTGTTAATAGGGATGTTAAGTGCAGTTAATACTTAGCAGGTGCCTTTGCAACCTGGATTTTAAATGTTCCTGAGAGAAGGTACCAATTAGTATTAGCCACAGATAGTGCTGGAAGAAAGGCAGGATATAAAGGACATACATGCCTACATAGGTAAAGGTAAAGGTTGCCCCTGACATTAAGTCCAGCCGTGTCCGACTCTGGGGTGTGGTGCTCATCTCCATTTCTAAGCTGAAGAGCCGGCATTGTCCATAGACATCTCCAAGGTCAACAAACTGAACAGCTCAGCGCTTTAACCCACTGCGCCACCAGGGGCTCCACATGCCTACATACAACATAATAAATTACATGATATATGCATAACATATTAAAAATGTTATGTCCTACCATAGTAAAGAGAGGCAGAGTGATTTTGTACAAGGTAATAGAACTCTCAGTCTCGTCTGGCTTCCTTCCGGAAACTTATGAAGATACAAGTCCAACTTATGGCTATTTTTGGATTATTGCAGAGGTCTCCATTCTCTGCCAAGCTCATGTGGTGGCCCAAGTTCCCTGTCAAAAAGCTTTGCTGCAGTCCTTACCTCCAGTATGGACACTTATTGACCAATGGATGGCAGCGGGGGGGGGGGGGGGATCCAGCTGTCTTCCTATAGTTCAGTGGTTCTCAACCTGGGGTCCCCAGATGTTTTTGGCCTACATCTCCCAGAAATCCTAGCCAGTTTACCAGCTGTTAGGATTTCTGGGAATTGAAGGCCAAAAGCATCTGGGGACCCCAGGTTGAGAACCACTGCATAAGTTAGAAGCACAGCAAGGATGTCATACTTTGGGACCACTGGAAGCCCCCTGTGATGTGCCTTAGCAGTGTGTCCACCTACAGCAGAGGTAGGGAACGTTTGGCCCAGGGATCACATGCAGCCCCTAATAATTATTTATTTATTTATTTATTTATTTATTTATTTGACTAGTCAGGTCACCATTTCAAAATGCAACACGAATAAAATACAAGGCAAAAAGGAGGGGACAGCAGCTGACCTTCTATTTTCATGCAACCCCCAAGATCATTTGGTCTGGCCCTTTCCCTTCCACCAAATACTAACTAACTACTTGTCTCAGAGCTGGTGCCTTTAACAATCTGCGCAAAAATTGAATCTCAGGTGAAGATTAAGGAAATCGTAGTACACATAAAAGACCTCAGGAGTTCATAGAATCATGGAATCTATGTTGGAAAAGACCTCATGGGCCATCCAGTCCAACCACCCACCAAGTAGCAGGAAAATAGCATTCAAAGCATCCCCGACAGATGGCCATCCAGCCTTTGTTTAAAAGCCTCCAAAGAAGGAGCCTCCACCACACTCTGGGGCAGAGAGTTCCACTGCTGAACAGCTCTCACAGTTAGGAAGTTCTTCCTAATGTTCATGTGGAATCTCCTTTACTGTAGTTTGAAGCCATTGTTCCGTATCTTGGTCTCCAGAGTGGCAGAAAACAAGCTTGCTCCCTCCTCCCTATGACTTCCCCTCACATATTAAAACATATCTATCATGTCTCCTCTCAGCCTTCTCTTCTGCAGGCTAAACATGCCCAGCTCTTTAAGCCGTTCCTCATTGGGCTTGTTCTCCAGACCCTTGATCATTTTAGTTGCCCTCCTCTGGGCACACTCCAGCTTGTCAACATCTCCCTTAAATTGCGATGCCCAGAATTGGACACAATATTCCAGGTGTGGTATTGATGATACAAACATTGGATATGTTCCAAATCTAAGAATACAGGATTAGAACAGCAACTAAAGCAAAATAATTTGCACCCAAGACCAGCAAGTCATGGTTGTTGTGGATGAAGGAGTATCTTTGATGGTCTCCCTGTCTAGAGACGAGGGTTCAGCTGTCTGGTGTGTATGTCTGCTGAGGCAGGTTACATGGGGAAACGTGGGGCCAGAGGTTTTTTAAGTACTGGCTGACCTCCTCTAGCCCTTTTTAAGCTCTTTTCAAGCTGAGTCAAGGGCATTGCTGCATCACATAAGATCAGTGGCTGTGATTTGTGCAGATCCTTTTTGGCTGCTTTATTGTGGTTGCAAAGTTGATACGGGGGTAAAAGTGGAGTGTTGAATTGGGAGGCAAGTTGCTATTTTTGAACTAGGTCTTTTCCCCCGCTTGCTACTTCTTCCTCCCTTTTCCTAGTGACAATAGGATGCTTTTGCTTCTCAGGCATTTATCCTACAATTTGGGCTTTTTCTGCCCATGGTGTTTTCAGGATGAATTTCCCAGCAGGGCATAATGCAGAGCTGGGGAACATCTGGCCCACAGGCTGTATAAGGTCCATGAAATCATTTGGTCTAGTCTGGGGTGAGGAAGGGCATCTACCCCAGTCTGCTGACTTAACCCAGCTCCTGTTGCTTCTAGCCACAACACTGGCTCTTCTGTGGGCCAAGTGATGCTTACTATTCAGACCTAAACTGCTTCTGGGTTCCTCTCCTTGTGCAACTACATTTTGCTTCTTCCACTCTTGTTTTTGCTGGCTGAGCTGAAGCAGGCAACTTGTGGCACACAATCTTTGGAACTTTAATTTGAATTTCAAAATATAATTGTATCATTTATAATAATATAATATAGCCCCTACCCTAGAAACCTAGTGTGAGGATGTAAATGAATAGATTTACATCCTCACAATAGTGTTCAGCCTCAATGTTTTTGTTTTTTGTTTTGTCATTGGAATACATCCCCCCTTTGTGGGAAAGCTTGGTACCACAACCTCCACTATAATGAGCTCTCCTCTGCAAATAATCTGTTTCTGTTTTATCTCGCCTGAGTTTTTAATCAGCTTTTAATCAGCCTTTCTTTTATCTATTACATGTAGCTCGCCCGTTGTCATTGTGATGATTGTAATTTTATATTGCTATGTTTTCATTTGTTTTATGTAATGACGTTGTTATTGTTTATTATTTGCGTTTTCGGTTTTATTTTATGTAATTATTGTTTGGGCTTGGCCTCATGTAAGCCGCTCCAAGTCCCCATTGGGGAGATGGTGGCGGGTACAAATAAAGTTTATTATTATAATAATATATAAGGGCCCCCTGGTGGCACAGCTGGTAAAACTGCTGAGCTGCTGAACTTGTTGATGGTTTGAATCTGGGGAGTGGGATGAGCTCCTGCTGTTAGGCCCAGCTTCCGCCAACATAGCAATTTGAAAGCATGCAAATGTAAGTAGATCTTTAGGTACTGCTCCGGTGGGAAAGTAATGGCACTCCATGCAGTCATGCCGGCCACATGACCTTGGAGGTGTCTACAGACAACGCCGGCTCTTTGGCATAGAATGGAGATGAGCACCACCCCCCAGAGTTGGATACAACTAGACTTAATGTCAGGGGAAACCTTTATTTTTTACTTTTATCATTGTTTATTTATAATGTATAAATGAATGATGGTATGGTATGCGAATGATGTTATATATGTTATATATGTCCAAATGGCCCTTGACAGAAAAAATGATTCCCCACCCCTGACTTACTGGAACATAGTTTGACCCTCCTATCCAACTCCTCTCTCCATCAGCCAGTAATTGTTCTGGGATTGTGCAGCAAATAAAATATGGGTTTGGTGGAAGTGATTAGGAAACACTCATTTCGGAAAAGTAGTGAATGTGGAAATGATCTTGGAAGCTGCAAAAATGCTAACAGTTTTAATAATATCTGAATGTCTTAATTCATAAGAAGTAATGGCTCCATTTTATTCCACACTTGTCAGACATCATACTGAAAATTGTACCCAATGCTTCACATTGCCTTTTAAGAATGATGTAGATAAATTAAGAATGGTATACCAGTAGTTAAAGGTGGGCCTAATAAAGGTGTCATCACAATATGTACTTTGAATGTTTTATTATTGTCAACATAACTATCCTTGCGTCTTACTTAGTGTCTTTGTTTCTTTGCCTGTTTTCAACACCTAGGATCTGTGTGTACTACTCGGATAAAAACTGGAGTGGGTTATCCACAGTTGAGTGCGGTGATTGAATGTGCAGACTCTGCCCACGGACTGAATGGGCATATTATCTCAGTAAGTAGGATCTGTGTCAAATTGCTTAACTCAGTTGGGGGAACAGAAACACAATGCTAACAAGTAGAAGGCAGGGGTAACTTTTCAGAAATTGAGCCTGCAGTTTAAAAGACTGCAGGAGATTTTGTAAGGTCTGAATCAGGAATTTCCACCAGATAGTAGTTCCTTGACTTGTGCCTGGCAAAAGTCTTCAGCAGAGTAGACAAAATATGCTCCTCTACTGCTGTTTCCTTAGCCCTCGTGCTGATTTGTTTGTTTGTTTGCAGAATTTATATTTTGTCCTCACCCCACAGGGGACTCAGGGCGGATTACAATGTACATATGCATGGTAAACATTCAATGCCATAGAGTCACAACATATATAGACAGACACTCAGTGGCTATTTAACATTCCAGCTTCTGGCCACCAGGGGAGCTGTCGCTTCCTCATTCTTTGCATACTTCCTGGAGATTTTTATGGCCTCGTAAATCAGTTAAATTAGCCTCCCCACATAAGTGGTGCCTAATTTTCCTACTTGACAGATGCAACTGTCTTTCAGGCTGAAAAGGTCGACAACAAGCTACACAATTTTGGTCAGGAAGCTCACTCTGACCCAGGCTGGCTTCGAACTCATGACCTTTTGATCAGTAGTGATCTTACTGCAGCTGACTCCCAGCCAGCTGCGCCACAGTCCTGGTGTTTTTTGAAGCTCCCTGACAAAGGATTAATTTGACATATATGGAAGCCTCCAGAAGTGAAACTTCACATTTGAAATAAATCACCCATCCTGTATCAGAAACTAGAACTGATGTGGTTTATCCAATGCAATTTTCTGAATCAGCACCCCAAATAACCAAACCGAATCTAAAGTTGACCAAAATCTGATTCGTAACTCTTTTGGTACTAATGTTGGAGAGTGGTACCTGGTCAAAATGGTCCCTGGTCAAAAAAAGGTTGGGAACCACTGATCTAAACTATCATGGATCATGTAATGTTGACATCCAATAACTCATCCCCTTTTTATGCCAAGATCATCACCAGAATGGTCTTCAATATATTACAATAGTCAAGCTTGAACTCCATGGACAGTAACATGGTTTCCATCATCCATAAGAATTTCATCTTCTTCATGAGTAAATCCATTCACCCAGGAACCAGTTTTGTGGGGTTGTACCTTATGTTAAGCCAAAGAAACAGAACAGGGAGACTGCTGGTATACTCCCTGCCCTGCTTCCCAGCGGTCTAATTGTATAAGCTGGTGGAGCTGGTTTCACAATTTGTGTTGGAAAATCCTAGGGGGATTTCAATATACACACTGAGGCTGTCTTGATGCGGCCAGTTTAGGACTTCATAACATTTTTTCGTGTCAGGAGCGACAAGAGAATTGGCAGTCTGCAGGGACATTGTCCAGGGGACGCCCAGATGTTTGGATGTTTTACCATCCTTGTGGGAGGCTTCTCTCATGTCACCGCATGGGGAACTGGATCATCCATGCTCTCCCCGGATTCGAACCTCTGACCTATCGATCTTCAGTCCTGCTGGCACAAGGGTTTAACCATTGCGCCACCGGGTGCTCCACTTCATGGCTACCATGACAACTATGGAGCTGTCTCAGCCCCTTGGTTGGTCCAACGCAGGAAGCAGAGCATACCCAAGATTTGTTTTTTGCCCTCAAATGGAGAACAATCTGATTTTAGAGGGGATTTCAATAACCTCGTTGTCAGGGCAGATCATTTCCTTGTGAACTTATTTGGTAGTGGCAGATCCTCCTTACCCTTGGAGATTTAGGGAATCTGACAGATTCCTGAATGCTCTGGCTGAAAGAGCAGGCATTTCTATTGAGGACTTAGTTTTACGAGAGCTGGCAAGTACTATTGATACATGCATTCCTACATTCCTAATTCCATGTTGTGATCTGTAATATATTTTGATTTACATAAGACCTGTGGGCAGTGAAGCAGGCTGGGCAACAGCTAGAGTGCATGTAGCATAGTTCCTGGAGGGAATCTGACCAGAAATCAGGAAGGTTTTTTCACAGTGTCTACTCTGCAGCAATGAGGCAGGCCAAACAAAAATCATATTACACCTCTGGGTTGCATTTTCAATCTCCTACACAGTAGGACTTTTCAGTAGGACATGATCTCTAAGGTTTCTTTTTTCAGAGGTAACCCTAAGAGGTAGCCCCTGGTGGCGCAGTGGATTAAAGTACTTAGCTGCTGAACTTGTTGACTGAAAGGTCACAGGTTCGAATCAGGAGAGCAGCATGAGCTCCCGCTGTCAGCCCCAGCTTCTGCCAACCTAGCAGTTCGAAAACATGCAAATGTGAGTAGATCAATAGATACTGCTCCGGCGGGAAGGTAACGGCGCTCCATGCAGTCATACTGGCCACATGACCTTGGAGGTGTATACGGACAACGTCGGCTCTTCGGCTTAGAAATTGAGATGAGCACCAACCCTCAGAGTTGGACACGACTGGACTTAATGTCAGGGGAAAACCTTTACCTTTAGCCTAACCCTAAGATGGACCTGCTACAGGGTTGTCTTGGCAATATCTCCTCAAAGAGGGTTTGCCTTAGCCTTCCTCTGAGGTTGAGAGAATGTGACTTGAGCAAGGTCACCGAGTGAGTATCCATGGCCAAGTGGGGATTCAAAATCCTGGTTTCCAGAGCCACAGTCCCAATAGTCAAACCACCACGCCATGCTAGCACTCTTTAACTAAATGCAAATTATAATGACAAATGCACACTCAATAGATGCTTTGACGAAGAGGCAAATATAGGGATGTGCGAAACAGCAGAAATCCATTCTTTTTTTGTTTCGAATTTCAGGTGCCTCTCGTTCTGTTTTTGTTAAGATTCTGGGAGATCAGGATGGAGGCTGTTTGGATTTGTAATTCAGGATCTGGAGTTTCCTTTTCTGTTTTGGGAAGAATCTTTCCAAAAACAGAAACGGGGGATGGGAGGTGGGGAGATGACCTGAAATTTGAAATCCTGCCATTTTGCACCCCCCTAGCGATTAACACATTCTTGTTCCATACAGATCTGTGTATATATGGAACTGCTTTTAGCATAAATGAATAAAGTTGGGTGATTACTGACTTTCCCTTTTCTCCCTCTTTTCTCTAGGATGGGGGATGTAGCTGTCCAGGAGATGTTGCCAAGGCTTTTGGTGAGTATATTGGTTAGGCAAGGAGTGCAAAAATCATTGCAGTCTTTTGTGGCATAGTTTCTGGATTCATATTAATTAATTTAACTATTCTCTTTGAAATATTACCTATTTCAATTGCCTATTCTCTTTGAAATATCTCTGATGGGTTGCTCAAATTACACTTTAGGCCAGGGGTGACAATCATGCAACCTTCCATATGTTGTGGGACATCAGCACTAGTGAAGAGTAATTCTGGGATTTACTACCTGTACACATCTGGAAGGGCTTTGCAATATCCACCCCTTTTCTAGGCTTATGTAGGATCAGTTTTATTTGGGTTTCTAACATCTAACAGTTTTTTTTTTGTGACAGGAGCAACCTGAGAAACTACAAGTTGCTTCTGGTGTGAGAGAATTGGCCGTCTGCAAGGACATTGCCCAGGGGACGCCTAGATGTTTGATATTTTACCATCCTTGTGGGAGGCCCCAAGGAAATGGTAAATTATCCTTGCCATTCAATGTTGGTGTTTTGTCTTAGGTCTGTTATAACAGGCTGTGCTTTTTATTTAATTTTAGTTTGTTAAGTTATAATTCGTGTTTATATGTTGGGTTGTATAAATTTTGTTAGTATGGATGTATTGTTGTATTTGGGCATTGAATGTTTGCATTTTATGTTTGGAATTCGCTCTGAGTCGCTTTGGAGAGATAGAGCAGAATATAAATAGTTATTATTAGTAGTATTATTATTAGTATTATTCTCTCATTTCCCCGCACGGCGAGCTAGAGCTGACAGATGGAGCTCAACCTGCTCTCACCTCTGGGCACAAGGGTTTAACCCATTGTTCCACTGAGGGCTCCCTATCTAACAGATGAATTGTGATTTTGGTGACATGTCATTTTTTGCTTTTAAATTTGGCATAATTAACTATGATGGCTCTGAAAATATAGTTTTTCATTGTAAGGTCCACAATTATTTTATATATAAATGTCCCTGCTAGTTCACAGAGACATTCCCCCAGATTTTTTGCTGGAATTCTATCAGTTATACATGCAGTTATGTAACTTTATATATACTTACCTTCAAAGCAGAGGAGCTAAGAAATCACTTTACTGAATTGTGAGGACACCAGCAAAGTGCCCCCGTGAATCCTCAGTGCCCAGTGCACATCAAGATTGATGCAGGGCAGATCAGGGCTAATGTGATGCCTGTAACAGTGGCTTTCTATTAGATATGAATATTAAGCAAATGCACAATTTCAGTTCCTGCAATACTACTTAGAAAGACGCATATTCCCAGCAGGATTTCAGCCATTATTTCTTGCTATTTTGAGCATGCACCAACAGTGAAAGATTAGCTTTATTAAAATATTAACACTATGTAACACGATTTTTTTCCTGGGTTATAAATGTCTTTTTCTGATTGGTTCTAATTGGGCAAACTAAGAATGGGCAACCTGAACAGACTTAAGAGTGGGCAGATCAAAAGACAACCTGGCAAAATGGCATTACCGAAAAGAATCCTCCACCTTGTGCGACTGTGGAGCAGAACAAACAGCTCCGCATTTTTATGCTTGTCCACAATGTCCTGCCTCAGGTACAGAGGAAGAATTGTTTAAAGCTACAGAAAATATGGTCACTGTTACTTGGTTTTGGTCAAAAAATATTTAGCTGCTTGTGCTCCTTCTATTTTTATCAGTTTTATACTTATTTAGCCAATGCTTTTGATACAAATATTATTATTATTGATTCTATCATTAAAACATGGAAAAAGTTTATTAAATTGCAAAAACTTTGTTAAAAGGTTAAAAATGGCAGTCACAAAAACAAAGTTTCTGGAGTATAATAGCTACTTTCAAATTAATTACCTCACAATTAAACAGGAATTAACACTTTCAAACCAGGAACATAATTTTTTTCAAATCTTGTTACATATTGTTACATATTTATGCCTGCATTGTAGAACCACATACACATGCGACATGCTTGAAGGAAGTAGGTTGAACAGAACGTATACATGAATGTAAACAGATAAAAGCACACTTTGAACAAATGAATCGCAAAGGAACATGGGAACATTGTTAAGATAATGTGCAGGAGAAAGCCCTTGGGGATGGTGACCCATAACTGAGGTGTGCAGCACACAAGCTGCACGCCTCTCTTAAATCCATTTATTTACGATATTTCTATCCCACCTTTTACAAGCCCGAAGGCGACTCAAGGTGGCTTACAAATTGGCAGCAATTCAATGCCATAACAATCCACAATATACAATTAAAACGTTTAAAACAGCATTATAAAATCAATATAAAATCAATACAATACAAAATCATTAAAAATATATAATAACCAATGTCTTCCTGTTAATCTCACTTTCCAGTAGCATCGTTTTGGCCATTCCATGTTTCAAACTTACATAATTCCGTGTTAGTCTATTGCACTGCATTTCCAAAGGATTGTTCAAAGAGCTAGGTTTTTACTTTTTTTTGAAGGTCAGAAGGGAGGGAGCCAATCTAATATCCCTAGGGAAGGAGCCACCACCGAGAAGGCCCTGTCCCTCATCCCCACCAAATGTGCCTGCGAGGAAGGAGGGATTGAGAGCAGGGCCTCCCCAGATAATCTTAAATCCCTAGATGGTTCATAGTGAGAGATACGTTAAGATAGGTAAGCTGGGCTGGAACCATTTATGAACTCAGGAGTGGTTTAGTTTGAAGGTGGTGAGGATACAGATGTCAAGGGGAGAACCAAGTAGATTTCTCTCAGCTAGACCGTCAGCCCACATTGCATGGATTGACATATTTTCAGAGATGAAATAATGACATGCTTGTTCCTGAAAGCATTGCATATTGATTTAGAGGCCTGCAACAATCTGCTTAGCACGCTCCTTTCTCTTTAAAAATCAATAAAAACACTTCAGTAGTTCTGCTTAGCATTTCTGCCATGTTGGCACCACCTATCTCTTTGAAACAAGAGCTGGAAGATAATTCAGACTCGACACCGTGTTTCAATATAAGGGTGAATCATAGCCGCGAGAGGGAAAAAAAGATGCTTATTTCAATAGGAGGCTTTCCAGGAATTAAACAAACAAAGATGGTACTTCAAAAATGTACTTACTTAGGCGATCCCTCGTTGTCCGAGTAGGATAGTCTTCCAAGGTCAGTGTACTGGTGCGGTCCGTAGGTGACTGTGGATGGAGCCCTATTCTTGATCTGCATCTTCTCCTGCAGTGAGGGCTTTGGTTTCCAGGTGGAAGGTAGTCTTGGTCGGGGTTTCACTCTTCAAATTTTACAGCACTGCTGGCCACAGCTGACCTCCAGCTAGAGCGCTCAAGGGCCAGGGCTTCCCAGTTCTCAGTTTCTATGCCAGAGTTTTAAAGGCTTGCTTTGAGCCCATCTTTAAATCTCTTCTCCTGCCCTCCAACATTTAGTTTTCCGTTCAAAAATGTGTACTGTTTTGCTAATGCTGTACATGCCTGGATAGTTTCTCTAGTCTCTGCTTGTTTCCATGTAAGTGAAAATGTGCCTCCTGTGAAGTACAGTTCTGGCACCCAACTAGACAGGATTTGAAAATATATGTCTATTATTTCAAAATAACCCCCTGTGACGCAATAGGTTAAACCTTTGTGCCGGCAGGACTGCTGATCAATAGGCCAGCAGTTTGAATCTGGGGAGAGCGGGTTGAGCTCCCTCTGTCAGCTCCAGTTCCCCATGTGGTGACATGAGAGAAACCTCCCATGAGGATGGTAAAACATCAAACATCCAGGCGTCCCCTGGGCAGCATCCTTGCAGACGGCCAGTTTTCACACCAGAAGCAACTTGCAGTTTCTCAAGTTACTCCTGACATGAAAAAAATTCAAAAATAACATTCTGACTGCACAAAAGGAGAGAAATGTCAAAGATTTAAATCAGGGGTCCTCAGACGTTTTAAACAGAGGGCCAGGTCACAGTCCCTCAAACTGCCGGAGGGCTAGATTATAATTTGAAAAAAAAAAGAATGAATCCTATGCACACGGCACATATCTTATTTGTAGTGCAAAAAACATTTTATAACAATACAATAATTAAAATGAACAATTTTAACAAATAGAAACTTATAAGTATTTCAATGGAAAGTGTGGGCATGGTTTTGGCTGATGAGATAGGATTGTTGTTGTGTGCTTTCAAGTAGTTGACCCTGAGCAAGGGCCTGGTAAATGACCTTGTAGGGCCGTATCCGGCCCCCAGGCCTTAGTGTGAGGACCCCTGATTTAAATGGTAGTCAACAATCCTCCAGTTGCAGAAAAACTCTCTTGTTTGAGTGTTATTTATGATAGTAGTATAAATCTTTTTTTCAAATGGTAGTGAATGGGATAGGAAGCCTTCCTGGGCCAAAATCTTGTTGGTGTGCTGTATTGGCATAACTGTACTGGCTTAGACGGTGCCAGCAAATACAAAGAAAGGAAGACATTAGACAAATACGTTTTTCAGAACTGGGAGGTTTTGTCTGCTGCTTTACAGTTCAGAACCAAGTGCAACTGCTAGCAAAATGCACCAACAGAATTCTGACCTGGATCCCTTTGGACCCCAAAAAGCATGAATCTTCTGATGTTCACGGCATTGTGTGTATACATGCTGATACATTCCCCATTTCATTCTTCTAGGCCAATGACCCTCAAAACATAATTAATTCATTTTATATTATTGTGTACTTGTTGGCATGCTGTCTGTTATACTGCATTTTTGTATTTCTAACTGAACAATTTGTTTTACAATTACATTGCATAATTTAATATTTGTATTACCCTTTTATCCTTGGAACCCATACCCATGGTTTCACTTACCTGTACCTGAGAAGGTGAATGGTCTTTGTGGGATTTTGCCAGGTCTGCCAGGTGATTCTGTAGTATATGTCCCTCTGCAAATAACTAGAGAGGTTACCTCTCTATGATCTCTAGGGCCTTGACACAATTCTATGATATGATGGGACTGGAAGTGAGGTAATCCAATGCTGTTGATTGTAACATCAAACATCTGGGCATCCCCTGGACAATGTTCTTGCAGACGGCCAATTCTCTCACACCAGAAGAGACTTGCAGTTTCTCAAGTCGCTCCTGACATGAAAAAAAAGTATATAATTGTATATCTTTAATGGGGCTGGCTGTTTTCTCGTTTTACTTGTAAAGCACAATCTGAATTGATGGAACCATATACATAAATAGCATCATATAATCACTGAGTTGGAAGAGACCTTGTGGGCCATTCAGTCCAACCCCCTGCCAAGAAGCAGGAAAATCGCAATTAAAGCACTCTCGATAGATGGCCATCTAGCCTCTACTTAAAGAAGGAGCCTCCACCACAGAGTTCCACTGCTGAACAGCTTTCACAGTCAGGAAGTTCTTCCTAATGTTCAGGTGGAATTTCTTTTCCTGTAGTTTGAAGCCATTGTTCCACGTCCTAGTCTCCAGGGCGGCAGAAAACAAGCTTGCTCCCTCCTCCCTGTGACTTCCCCTCACATATTTATACATGGCTATCATGTCTCCTCTCAGCCTTTTCTGCAGGCTAAACATGCCCAGCTCTTTAAGCTGCTCCTCATAGGGCTTGTTCTCCAGACCCTTGATCATTTTAGTCACCCTCCTCCAGACACATTCTAGCTGGTCAGCATCTCCTTTAAACTGTGGTGCCCAGAATTGGACACAGTATGTGGTCTGACCAAGGCATAATAGGGTAGCATGACTTCCTTGGATCTAGACACAATATACTCTTATTTATGAAGGCCAAAATCCTAATGACTTTTTCCTCGCTGCATGAAGGTGATATGATGATGGTCTTTTTTACAAAATGTGGGCTTCTGGGCAAAGGACACACATGAGGTCTTCTCTTTCCCAATTTCTTGTCTTTAGATTTCCTCCTGTTGTCTATGTAATAGAAACATTACTCTATATATTCATGTGTGAATCTGGAAATTTTAGACAAAAAATAAACCCCAAAAACCTGGGTTGACCTATCCACAGGTCAGTGTGAGCACTGTTCCTTAACTGTTATCAAAAAGGAATAATCCGTTTCTCTGAATTGTGAAAGTCAAGGTCTTAGTCCATTCCAGGAAGACCTAAAAGAAACACCGACCTGAGGTCGATGGATACATTATATATCAGGCATGGGCAAACTTGGGCCGTCCAGGTGTTTTGGACTCCAACTTCCACAATACGCTGTTAGGAATTGTGGGAGTTGAAGTCCAAAACACCTGGACGGCCCAAGTTTGCCCATGCCTGGTATATGTGGTACTTCCACATTGATAAGTTGCTTGCATTGATGTATGCTGCTTGGTTAGGAATCATATTCACCTCTGTGTTCACTTGCCCTTTATGTTTCTGTTCACAATCACTCCCATGCTCTCTTTTTGCCAATCACAGGAGCTGGTGCCGACTTTGTGATGCTCGGGGGCATGTTTGCAGGGCATGATCAGTGTGCGGGGGAAGTCATTGAAAAAAACGGCAAGAAAATGAAGCTCTTCTATGGGATGAGCTCCGACACAGCAATGAAGAAACATGCGGGAGGTGTTGCAGAATACAGGTACCAGCAATACTCTGTTTTTCAATTTAATTTCCCCTCTCTGAAATCTCATGTTTTAATGTTGTAACTGGCAGCAAATGGCATACACCTAAGTTTATGAGCATTACAAAAAGACTTTGCGGCCTAGCTGTAGGCTGCCCTTTCCCCATTTCTGTTTTTACAGGTGAGCAGAGGATCTTCTACTAGCCTTGCCTTGTTCAAAAATACTGTTGGCCATTTTGGTGAAAGCACATGTTGTGATGCTAACTCTTTATATTAAAAGTGCAAAAAATATGATTAATGCAAACAAGATTCAGGGGAGTGTTTACAAATAGTTTTCTATTACTTGATAGCATCTAGTTGTTTTTTGGATGGAATAAGCATTTCAGGTTATAATAGTTCATTAAGTCGATTGATTCGCCTTCCTCTGATACTCCATCAAAGTCTGGACTTTAATGAATGAGGTAAGATGTATGTAAAATAAATCAAGATTGTCCTGGAGATTCGGAACATTTATATTGTTTATTTCTCAGATTAGACTCTAGGACCAATATATTTCTGTTTTATAGTAATGATCACATGGCAACCAGATGCATTCTGGCACTTCAGCGATGTTGATTCAGACAGTCCAAGAGTAAGATGATTAAAATGATCATGAAGGTATCAAGCAATTTAGATCCATTCATAATCACGTACTGCAGGTTTCCAAAGGAAGCAAAGACTGAGATCCTGTATGAGGAGATGGAGCATAAAGCTCTTCTCAAGTAGAATTCTGCTTTGTCTCCTCTTCCCAGGACTCAACTTGTGCCTATGAGGAACCACCTAACATGGCAATTTAGTGGCCAGCAGAGAACAGAGAGTGGCTGCGAAGCATTTGGCTATTTCCCTATAACCGAGTATTTCTCAACCTGGGGGTCGGGACCCCTGGGGGGGGGGTCACCAGGGAGTGTCAGAGGGGTTGCCAAAGACAATCAGAAAACACAATCTATCATTGGTGGGTTTGGAATGCTCTTTGATTGTAGGTAAACTATAAATCCCAGTAACTGCAACTCCCAAATGTCAAGGTCTATTTTCCCCAAACTCCACCAGTGTTCATTTTGGGCATATTGCGGATTTGTGCCAGATCCATCACTGTTTGAGTCCACAATACTCTCTGGATGTAGGTGAATTACAACTCCAAAACTCAAGCTCAATGCCCACCAAACCTTTCCAGTATTTTCTCCTGGTCGTGGGAGTTCTGTGTGCCAAGTTTGGTTCAATTCCATCGTTGGTGAAGTTCAGAATGCTCTTTGATTGTAGGTTAACTATAAATCCTAGCAACTACAACTCCCAAATGACAAAATCAATTCCCCCCACCCAACCCCAACAGTATTCAAATTTGGGCGCATCAGGTATTTGTGCCAAATTTGGTTCTGTGAATGAAAATACATCCTGCATAACAGATATTTACATTACAATTCATAACAGTAGCAAAATTACAGTTATGAAGAAGCAATGAAAATAATTTTATGGTTGGGGGTCGCCACACAAGGAACTGTATTAAGGGGCTGTGGCATTAAGAAGGTTGAGAACCACTGCTATAACCAGATAGTATTGTTGAGACCAGCTAGAACTTCTGGAGGATGATGATTTTAGTGTGTGTTCAACTATAAAGATGGAGCTGGAAATTTCTCCAGCCCAGTGCTCTCCACTGGCCTCTAAAATGTTGCACGGGGGGCACAGGCAATGGGTGTATTTTGCTTATGGTGGGGGTTATTCCATGCAGTGATGAACACCTCCTCTGCAACAAGTAAACATGAGAAGAGAGAGAGGTACACTGGTATCAGGCTGCCATCCAAATAGCTATGAGGTCACAGGTTACTTAGTGACAGCTAGAAATGCGCTTCTGGAGAATGCTATCTTAATTTCATTTCCAGTTGTCCCTTCCCACCCACTCAAAAGTTCAGAACATTTATAAAGGCAGTAAACACATCTGCGCTGTTACCAATTTGATCTCATTAGTTAGATGGGTTTTCACTTAGGAGCACAAACAAAAATAACTGTATATGGAGAAGCCTTGTGCTTGAAAGTCCTCCTTTGCAACAGAGAAAAGCATTTCTCTAAAATAGCAGAGTTTTTTTTTTTCAAAGAGCAAACCGAAAATAACATTCCATCAATAAAAATGAATTCTTCTTCATCTCTAGAGCTTCAGAGGGCAAAACCGTGGAAGTGCCTTACAGAGGGGACGTGGAAGACACCATCCGTGATATCCTGGGTGGACTGCGATCTACCTGTACCTACGTGGGAGCTGCCAAGCTGAAAGAGCTTAGTCGAAGGACAACTTTTATTCGAGTCACTCAGCAGCACAACCAAGTCTTCTCTTAAGCCAAAGAGGAAAATACCAGGAGCTTGGAGTTCCGATACATGCTGGCTTTTCCCTTTTTATTTTCAGGTTGGGGTTTTTTTTTTTTTTTTTTTTTTGCAGTGCAGCTTCCTGTTGGTGTACTCCTAAGAAAGTGGGGTAATAATTCATCATTATTTATTATGGTGGTTGGAAAAAGCCTCAGGAGGACAAGTAATAAACTGCATCTGTGCTCATGATCATTTTTGTTGTTCAAAATACAACGGCACTGTCATATTGTGGCCTTGCTTATTTAAATGAGAAATCTAGTTTGATGATGATCCATGAAAATCTCCTCTCTAGTGTTATAACTATCTGCCTGTTGGGACAATTCCTGTTATCATTTATAAGCAAATCTACCCAGGTTTTGACATTGGCATGACCAGTCTCAGCTGTTCTTGCAACATGGCATGGAAGTCAGAAGAAGAGGAAGCCAAGTTTGAAAAATGGAAGATGCTCACTGCAGGGATATGATGCCCAGCAAGCCGGCTCTAGAAGTAAAAGATGCTGCTTTGTTTTCACTGTGACATTAAGTGCTTGGATTTTTAAGATATGTGCTATGTTCTGAAAACTACTGATTAAATGGCTATATTAATCTTATTGTAATACTTTGCTGGGGACATGTTCCAATATAGAAAGTTGTCCTGCTTTTCTATCCAAGGAAAGTATTTTAGGGACAAAAGCATGTCGGATAAAGAACAGTTTTTCTGACCTTTTTGGACACCTTTCTTCATGCTGGCGCTCTTATATTAGTGGTTCCCAACCTTTTTTTGACCAGGGATCACTCTCTAACATTAGTACCAAAAGGGTTACGAATCAGTTTTTGGTCAACTTTAGATTCAGTTTGGTTATTTGGGGTGCAGATTCAGAAATTTGCATTGGATAGACAACATCAGCTGTAGTTTCTGATACAAAACATATACCACCTAGTAGTTGCCATTTGCTCGCCCACAGAAAACCATATTTAATAATCCAGAGCTGATGTGGAAATCGTAATCTTTTGTGGGTAGCCAGTCTCTCCCCTCCCGACATCCCTGTTGCCTCGGCACTATAAAAACGTTTCGCAAGACCAGTCGCTCTTGTTACTGCGTGGTTTCAAGTTAACTGTGTAGTAATGGTAAGGTCACAGACCATATTTTCGTTCTTCCGGACCACTGGTGGTCCACAGACGATAGGTTGGGTTGTGTGTGTGTACAAACACACACACACACACACACACAAAGCTGCACCTACTATCAGCCCCAACTATCATGGCAAATGTCAAGGGAACACAAAATCTGGAATCCAAAAACATTACAAGGTACCAGGTTGGGAAAGGCTGAGAACACACAACAGTTCTCAGTTAACAGTTTCAGAAAAAAACATATAGAGTTTTTTTCTGGCACTAATGAACAAATGTATGCTATGCTTTTAAGAAGATCCACGGCAACAGATCTTCAGCCCCAAGAGATTGCATCTTGACAAATGGCACAATTTTATTGTGATTTTTAATTTGCATCAGCTGTTGCCAAAACGTGTGTCTTTAGCCTTCTTGTCAGCTGTAAAACAAGCTGTCATTGTGGTTGTTCCTGGGATGAAGGGACAGAACGAGGGAAGTACATGTAGTGCTCATACTGCAACAGTTCATTATCAGAAGAAACAGACCTAAACATAAAAAGTTTGGCTTCTGTGTGGCCTCCTTGTCTCCAGATAGTGCAAGCAGTTTACCTTCTGCATTCGTCATTTTTCTGACATTGGCATCATTAGTCTTCAGCAAGGAAACCGTCCAGTCCTTATCATGTCCCCAAATCCATCTGCTTCATTCTCTTAAATGAATAGTTGCATTATTTATGTGAAGGGGCTCAAGAGGTTTGCCCTTTGAAGATTTCTGAGCACTTGCTACATTTACTTTAAGTGTCTGCAAACCATAGGCACTCCCAGCAGCCTTCCTTTTATAAAACTGCTTTCAGTATGACATGGCATATTTGTACATAGGCAGAAAAAGGAAGATACAGGACACTGGTTACAAGTGAGCAGGCAAAAAAGAAAAAGAAAAAAAGATGGCATTTGCTGTCATTTAAATTACATAGGTTGAACTACCTAGGAAAGAGGCAGATAAGCATACATTCTTCAGAGAGCAGAATACGATAACACTTTATAAACAGGACCAGGTAGCCAGATCTAACATCAATTTGAATTTTCCTGGGATAGTTGCAGAAGGACATCAATATCCAAAGTGTTTTTCAAGTACATTATTGGAACCAACTGTGCTGAAGAAATACGGTTTTGGGAGTTCACTTTTTTGTTTACTTTTTTGGACTCTTGTTCCCATAATCCTATAGCAAGTATGGCTTAGTGGAGTATTCTGGATGTTGTAGTCTAAAAAATACAGTTTTTATGAACTGATTTATATATAGAAACTGGCATTAACAACGTATTTTTCTTGACAGCTTAAAAAAAAATCTAAATCTTTTATCAGGCTACATAAATGGCTGTTTTTTGCTATTAAGCCACTAAAATACAAAAACTTTCCTGCCAACAATCTGGTGCCATTATTCATGTATCCCTTGAAATTGGGGGATTATTTAATATAATTTAGGACATCTTATACATATAGGGTTGTCCTCACAACCTTTTTGAGCAGTGGCTGGTATAATGTTAGTGACACATACACAGGTTGGTACTGTTTTTTTCCTTCTACAAAGCCTCCCTCTTCTGTGCAGCCATTCAATGTCTCATGGGAAACCGGCAAAATCAGAGAAGAGTCTGTCTGTGGCTGATTGGCACATATGAAATCATTACAACATCATGGAAACTTCTATGGAGACAGAGACAGATGCTCCTTCAATCCTGCCCGCTCCCCATGTGACATAGCAAAGTTGTGGGAGAGAAGGGAGTTCAGAAATGCTATATGGAAAGCTTGGAGGATGCAGGTACATGGCTCAGCCCAGTGTGGATAAGCTTGGTCACTAGGAATTCTCTACTACTCTACTCCTCAAGCTGCCCCTATTATGTTTTAGGTGAGAGCAAATTCTGTATCTCTTCAACCATTTGACACAACAGTTTTCATGTGTGGTTAAATGAAATAGTTCTCAATAATACCACCAAAGCGCAGGACGAAATGGATGCAAAGTGTTTAATATGCACAAAACCGTGATGAATTTCTCTCCCATTTGGATTAATTCATTCAAACTCAAAATATGAACATTTTAAATATATATTGAATTTTTTTATTTATTTAAACACAAGAAACATCTAGTTTTAAAACTCTATATGGGGCACTTTTTTCACGGTTGTATAGCAGATTCTTCACTAATTTTGGGCTAAAAAGATCCTTCTTTACTTTTCCTTAGACTTGCTTTACAATTTTTGATACTTTGGACTGCCCCTGGGCTTTTAAAAGTCTTGTTCAATAATGTCGTTGATTTCTGCTTTACTTCCTTTTAAAAATAAGATTTATCTCAGCTCTAAAACAGAAGATGGGCACCCCAAAAAGTAGACATTACCTCAACACACCCAGAAGATGTGGTTTGTATGTGTTACCTTCAATTTTTATTTTAGTTCAGGAGGCAGGCTTAGCCCATCATGCCTCTCAAGGGGCCAATGTCTAAGATTTACTTTATTGTCTTTCTTGGAGCTTGAAATGCTGGCACTGCTGCTACTGTTGAAAACATAGGGCAATGGAGCAACATACCTTAAAAACAATCTCTGCATCTGAACTGTGATCTCCATTTCTCAAATCTTCAACATAAAATTTGGCCGCAGCAACAAAAGCCAAAGACAACTGCATAAAACGTCCAAGTGTTACCATTTGCTGCAGGCACATTTAAAATGACTGCAAGGATGCATAAATACAGCACAAAGATAGTGAGACAAAATGAGCTCTAAAGAAATAAATTCAGAATACAGTTTTACTATGCATCAATAATACAGCTTAACCACTGGCATTCCCCCCTCCTTTGCTGTAATGCCTGAGGTCAAGTGGTAAGGGAAAGGGCAAGTCAACTACAAAGATTGTATCATACAATTTTGCCATAAGTAGTAGCTAGTATATGTAGTAAGCAGAAATGCATCAACATCTGTGTATTACAGATAAAATAAATATGTTTTTTTTAATTTTTTTCTAAGAGCAGACCCCCTTCTTGTCAAGAGCAGATTCCTATGGACAAACTGCTCTTTCAAAGAGAAACTCCAACCCACTTTTTCCTTAATTCATACACAATAAAGAACACTGATTTGCAATTGGCACTGTTATTTTATTAGTACGAGTATACTGAAACAATAAACTTGTACTGGTATACAGACAATTTCTTTAAAACAATTTTGTTCAAATTTTGAATCAAACATTGTTTTATTATAATAATGAAATAATTTCTACCTAGAAAACCTGCAAGCACCATCAAAGAAAGGGACCATAAAATTCAATAAACAGACGCGAGTGTATCCTACAAATAGACACACCACGATTAGAAAATAGAATATGAATTCTTCCATTTTTTTAATATTTGTTTTAAAAAAGCTAGTGCAAGTACAATATTTTACACTGGAATTACAGAGAGTATGCACGCATATGGAAAAAGTTCTCTTGTCACAATAAAAGCTCTTACCTATGTCTGTATGCACTTAAATCTCCTCCTCTTTTCTATAAGGTGCAAAACGTCCCCTCCCTATTTCTCCGTGTACTGGCCACGTCAGCCCAATATGACCTCAGCGTAAAGCTATGATATACCCCTTTTCCTAGGCCAACACTAGGCAGGTCATTGAAAATGTATGTTTTCATCACTTGAGTAAGCGGAAAAAGCCCAACACAAACTATCTGCTGATGTGGGAGAACTCTTTCCTTGAATATATGCCAAATGTTTACAAAATCGCAATGAAAACTTAGAACTACACTCAGCTGTTAGCTCCAGTTATACCAGATTCACTGAATCAATGGGGTTTGAATCAGTGCTTGTGTAAATTCCACTCATACACTGGGTCTACTTTGGTTAGACCTAATTTTTAGGTTTAGGCCTGAATGTAAGGGCCTGAAGGTTACCAGTTTAACAGACTAGGTAAAAGAGTATTTTCTGATTTTCTATCTTACTTAAATAGAAATTTATTTTGTAGTTGCTGACGGAAACACAACGACTAAGGTTCATATCTAAACAATGACCTTGAGAGGCAGTAGGTCTGAGGTACAAATAGAAAATATGAGGAGAACCACCAACTGGCTACATAAATGCAGATATTTATTGTCCAGACACACAAAAACATTTTGAGGCATTTCAGTTACTTAAGGCCTGTCTTTCTGGGGCTAAACAGATACAAAGAACAACTTGCAAGTGAATGTGGATTAGATCTGACAATCAACTTTACAAGCATGAAAGCTAAAACCACGTAGATCAATCCAAATATCTTATGCTGTTTCCATACAGCCTTAAGCACTCAACAAGTAAGAATTACATCATTTCTCTGGTCAATAAATAATTGCACTTTCTGTGCTCCTCCTTTGGCTTTGGGCGGATGGGAATTTATTGGCAGACATTTTGCAATATCGTTGTTCCCACACATAGACACTGCTCTGAAAGTGAAAAGCATATTGTGTATATTGGTGAGGAAACAGTGACTGTCCAGAGCTCATTGGACTGCTGCTGTAGCTTGCATAACAATGTCTGTCTCAACAACATTTGAAAAGCGCTACAATCCCTATCCTTGCCATAAATGGTTTTAATTTTCAGAGAACTCTCTTGGTGGTCAGCTCTTTGGTGGTGCAAATCGGCAGACCACTACTTGCTCTGAATACAGCTTCATAACGAAACAAACTTTATAGATTTAAAGGAGGATTCTACATTGTCTGGCATCCAAAGTATAATCCAACCAAGCATTTCTCAGGCCAAATTTTCTGTGGCTTTACAAGACTTCACTAACAGACTTTTCACATATGCGATTGTGTTGGCAAATGGCACTTTTGAGGGGAAAAACACAAGTACCTATGATTTGGACGTCTATATGATTTGTCCCAGGTCTCAATGAAAGTGACTTGCGATATTTGCATCATACAGCAGTTCCAGCACCAGTGAGTCAAATCTATTGCAGAGAACACTTCCAATGGCTGCCTACTGTATGGCTGAGGAAAAGGGAATAAGATCTTTAATCAAGCAAAAGAAAACAAACAAACAAAAGCAACCACAGATGAAGCCTCATATTAATGCTCAGTGGAAGACTCAAGTCCTTTCTGATAACAATGAGAAAAACCACAGAGTTCTTGCAATATGTATTGTACGTAGAAACACGACTTCATTTTGTTAGGAGAGAGGCCATCTTTCTGCACCTGAAGGGGTCGTTTTATTAGAGAATTATATCCCTTCTGCATTAAATGCTTAAACCGAAACTTGGATTATTACTATAGATTGCAAGGGAGGAGGAGAGAAGGATTCAAACAACCATCAGAAAGGCACCCCCACCATCGCTTTAAAGACTTTGTGTATTTTGGAGTCCTACCTGAAACCTATACTCCAAAGTTCCCTTCATTTTTGATGTGGCAGTAAAGTTCATTCCTATACCTAATGAAACATAATTTAAACTCTCCAAATAACTCCTAGAAGAACTAACATTATGTCTTTAATACTTCCAGGTATAAGGGGATTGGCGGGGGGGGGGGGGGATCTGAATTACATGAGACAAAATGCTGTTTCCGACTTCTCTTTTGTTGGCTGTTGAAATCCCTTGCAAGAAACTTTTCTTGTTGGCCAACTTAATTCTTTGGATTGCCCTTTGTGTTTTATTTTAAGACATAGGAAGTGCAAAAGATGTGAGTCATCATCCCTAGAAGGAGTAAAGACACCCAAAGCATATTCAAGGTTTAAATCCAACCTGTGCAAATAATGGTATTCTTGTGAATCATTCTCCCCTTCCCCAATGATGGGAGTTATGTAAAGCAAGTGTAAAAGTAAGCATCTTTGTCTTTGAAAACCTATTAATCAACTAGTCTTTCCAGCCAGAACCAATACAATCGGATCATCTAGACGTGAGAGTTTTCTATATACAAAAAACATGTAACTTTCACCCTTTCTCGGCTTTTGTACTTTTATTTCATTTTTACAAACAACACACGATTTCAACATATCCATCGCTTTTCAAACACTGAATGAATCATTCCAACATTCATGTTTCTTTTGTGCAATTTTTTATATAAAACATTACCTGTAGTCCTCTCAATGTGAGTGCTTCAAAAAAGTTTGTTTAAGCTTTTCATCAAATCAGGTTCACATAAAAAAATATTCCCACGAGTTAATAGTGCTACAAGTAAAGATCCTATCAGTAAGGTAACACGTCAGAAGCGAGGTCTTCTATGTAAAAGAAATTGAACTCTGGAGTAGAAGTGTGCAACTTGTTTGGAATTTCCCTATCAGGAGGAAAAATAAAACCACAATACTGCTCTTGGAAACTACAAAGGAAATCAACAGAATATTCTTGTGCTCTCAAAAACAACAACTACAGTTCGGGAAACTATTCATTCTCTTATTTTTTTCAGGAATTGTCAGAGTTATAAGCATTTAAAAAGCACTAAGCACATTCTGCTTGAACCAGACATATGGAACAATTTCCCTTTGTTTTCACACTACCACAGTGTCTATTCTTAGGCTAGACAGCATCGTTATTGGTAATGATTTTGGGGTATTGGAGGGAAGGAGGAGGAGAGAATGCAGGTCACATATTGCTGTTTACAAATTTCATTCCACATTAGATGTGACACATAAAGGTCTATTTTTCTCAACTGAAGTGGGTATAAATAAGGGATTGACATAAAGGTTGACTTTTTATTCAGCAGTTGATCAAAAGAGCTACTCTATTTGGGACTAACAACTGGATTTAAGCCCTAAACACCTACACCAAGGTGGAAGTGTTTGGCATTACCTGAACCAACAGATGCATGAAACCACTCCAAGGAATTAAAGTTCCAATGCTGCAAGGAGAAATATACACAAGTGGGCCCCAGGACTGATCAATATGCACCTCTGATGTTTCAAAGCATACAACTGGATTGATTTCAAATAGGTGACCCAACATATTTCAAGGATCAGGGAAAATCATGATCCTTACAGGATGGAGCCCTGAAAATGTAAGTAGGGCTTTACAACACTGTTAAAAGAAATATTTAAGAACTCATGTTTGAACATTAGAAGAAATACAAATTGTCTTTAAAATAGCATTCTCATTGTATTCATACACTATCACTGTTATGGGTCACTCCCCCAACCCCCCCCCCCCCCCAAATTGCTTGGCAACTTATCTATGGAACACAAGTCACTGTGCATATCATGAATTTTATCCATAACCAAAAGCTCCAGTTCACACTAGATCTGCTGCTTCCTATTGCAATCTATGTGATCGATCTGGGAAGTTAATATATGACCTTCCAGGAAATCCAAACGTCTCCTTGGAATTGAACATCCCTACTCCAGAGCAGTAAAAGTGCTCCTTCTGGTCACATCAGTGTACCACACATACACCAGCCCCATCCCTGAGTAAGAGGTGTGAAAGGTTTCCAAATGTTGCTTGATTTAGGGAAACAATAATAGTGATGTCACTTCCTGCATCAGTTCCCCACCCGCCCCCCAACAAATTTAAAAGCGACATCAGGATTAAAATAGATGGATAAGACATGCATTTTTCTAAAGAAGGGTAGGGAAAGGGGAAGGAGAAAAAGAAGGGATTTTTTTAAAATGTAAGAATAATCCATGTTTAACTTACAGGATACAAGGTAAGTGACATTGCATTCTGAAACCCTCATGATGTGGCCCAGACAAACTGAAATGATACCTAAGTTAAACACTATGAGGAACAGTCATTATATATAGATATAGATATAGATATATAGATATATTTATTTAGAAATTCCTATAAAGAGGTTCTGTTTTTTTTCTTTTTCTTTGCCCTGACGAATTTTATTGGTGATTGTATGAGTTTCATTGTAAACTAAAACAGATCTGGTACAAAAACAAAGGAAAAAAATACACAACTTGTGTCAGTTAATATTGCCATGTGGGCACTGTATAGAGGCCTCTTGCAATGTGATTTATCTGAATGGTCTTCAAATATTTTCTGTACTTTTCCATTGCTATTTAACCAACAGGAAGAAATGGGAAAGGAATGATTCTGTGAAGCAGAACTTTAGAAGGACAGTTTCAAGAATACTGGTGGGCTTATTCTTCGTAAAATTAGATTATCCCCCCCCCCCCCCCCCAAATGATATTATGGCACTTTAGAGCACAGGGCTCACATTTCTAATCCAGTTGTTCTTGAGGACAAAGGGACTACACAACCTTCTATGGTGGACATCAACAGGACCTGAATTTACGTAGGATCATTCTGGGAAATGCAAAATGTGTAAAATGTGAGAATCCACAGAATTAGACCACAAATAGACTAGTACAGGTCCTCAACCAAAAAGAAAAGCGTGACTCTGGGTGTTCCAAGGATGAGACAGGATTCACTAAACCAGAGTTTGTAAAGGAGCATTGGGAATGGGACTACCACTCCAAAAGGAGTCCAGCCAAACCCTTCTGTACATCTAATCCAACAAACAAACAAACAAACCCACCCATATCCAGAAGTAACCTTTCCTCAATCACACGCTGTTCAGAAACAGAGGACATATGTGCTTTGCTCCTCTGAAAGGGGGTATTTATCACCCTCTTCAATGCAAGGTAAAGATCACTCATAGTTAATAGGTGCACAATAGAATTTAATGCTGGCAACTCTGTAGAATGTTGTTTGCACCACCCAAAAGTACCCAATTATTGATTTGTAGATCATTCATTTTCACAGAATTTGTCCCATCCCAAATAATCCTTTTCATCTTTAATATCCTCTGAGGTAAGGGTATGATTTAATATGTTTTCTCTGTTGGATGATTGTTTTTTTAAACATAGAGGCCATGTGGGCTAAGATAAGAGCGTTATAGAGCCCTCACTCCATGGGTGCCAGAAGTTTTGGCGTGCGGAGACATTCTGTCCCCATCAAAGACCAAGGGAGTATAAGGCCCTAGATTTCACACACAAAAAATGGCAGGGGAAGGGTTTACCTGTCACCAATTGGATGAATCTAAATTGGCACATAAAATATTGCACATGCTAAAAAAGCAAAAGCATAACAAAAGGGAACAATGTTTGGAAAAAGAGCCGCAATTACAGGATTCGAAGTCTGCAATGCAAGCAGAGAACAAATACATTCCTATTGCTCCAACCTTTTTATTACTAGTTTTTACTTTTTAGTGTCTACTAGATGCGGTCAGTTCCAAAATCCCTGCTTCCTTAAATGAATGATGCTCTCTGAGTACACATGAGAATAGTGGTACTGATGGGAACAAAATAGGGAATTCTGCCCCGTGTCTTTCTATTCTTCTCACCATCAGAGATTGAAACGAAAACAAAACAAAAACAAAACGCCAAAATAAAACTCCAAAAAACAATAAATGGAAAGTGCCCTGAGCAGAGTTTATGGAAGATTAAGCAAAGTTCTCTGAGCAGAAAAGTTGAAAAAAAATATTACAGCACTAAATAAGCCGTATGATTGTAAGAAGGAACCTGCTCAGCTATTTGGTGAATTACTGAGAGGTTATAACAACAACAATTCAAGAAAGATTTCAAGCTATTTTCAAACTTAAACACATTTTTGGTGCACCCCAGAAAATGGTACAAAAATGATTAGTTCTGGTGTGAGCTAAGGTTCAAGTAACAAAGAGACATAAGAACTGAAGGGGGGGGGGAGGGTAGAGTGGGAGTCATTTTCCTTTTGAAACATTTATAAGGAACTAGGAAAGGAAAATGAACATTGGGGGGAATTTGCTTTTAGAATCCGTTCTGATTTCTAAAATTTAGATTCTAGATTTCAATAGGCCTCAGATTAACAGGTTCCCAGTGAAAGCAGAACAGCATTCAGGGTCAAAGTCTTGATCAAGAGAGATGAATTCTTGCCGGGCAAGTCAATTAAACATTGCTTGAATCTAGGCAAATTGTGATGTTTCCCCTTCACTTGAGTAACAGAGATGTGCAAATTCTCTATTTCAGCTTCATTCATTCCCCAAAGAAAGCCACATTGAGGAGAGTGGCTACCTTAGGGCAAGTGGAATGATCATGGGAAAGAAATAAGGGCAAACAGCCTTTATTTGTACCGGCAACATGTCCTTTCATCTACCTTCCTCACCCCAGTTAACTTCAAAAAGCAATTGCAAATGGGGAAAGAAGAAGAGTCATGCTTGCTCACCTACCCTTGACAAGCTGGAGCTAACACAGACACATTCTTGCACCATTTTCACACAAGATACAATATTTGAGCCTCTATTATATTTGTACCACAAGTGAACAATGTTAACATGGACAAAACATGCTAACATGGATTTTATATTCACATTACAAACCAATTCAAAGAGAACCCAACTGAAGTTTCATATGTGAAAATGCCAATTACTTCTCATCAGGAGACCCTAATTTAATTCTTTAGAAATGAATGTAGTAATTTCATTAGCTAGACTTAAAAAGTAGGCTGTATGTTTATTGATCTGAATTTTTTTCACAGGTTGATATTGTTATATCACTCCTCTGTGTGAGTAGTCACCAGGGCTTTAATGTGGCTATTAATTGGGAACGGATTTCAAGATGGAAGCCACAGAATCAGCAGGAGTTGGGATCTCTGGATCCACTCTCAAATTTGTTTCAGATTTCTGGGAACAGTAACAACACCAATAATAAAAGAGCTTAACTGGGTAAACCTTCTACCCATCGTCCTGTTTTGTACCAAACTTTGACATCTACTAATAATGGAAAAGACGTTATTCAAGGTAAGAAAAAAGTAATATTCACAACAATAAAATAACAATGGATTAGAATTAAAATCAAAAAACCAAAACTTGCTTCCATGTCAAAGTGACTCTTATGGAAAACTCAGCAAAATCTGAAGAGAAATTCTCAGAGTCCGTCCTGGTTCAGGATGACAGATATGGTAGAAAGAAAATAAAGAGGTTGAAAGGAAACCTAACCCTACAAAAATGGTCTAGACATTAGGCAGGTTAGTAAGTAATTGCTACATTTGTTTAAGCTTTTTCAGTCCCTCTCCCTTCCCCAAAAATTATTAGGTAAAAACTGCAGGAATACCACGCAAATGATAAACTCAAGATGTGCAAATTGCAAGATTCTTTAAAGTCCTTTTTTTTTTTCAAAAACACTGGACAATAATGATTTTTCTTCTTTCTTTTATACTCTCTCTTAATTCTTTTATTATCTGTCAGCTCGCATATGCCTTTAACTCTTTCACAAGCATTAAAGTTTTAAAAGTGCCTCCTATTAAGTAGTCCTTGTGGACAATGACTGTCACAGACCAGTTCATAATTCACATTCATCCCTTTGAAATCACATGAAAAACTTTCAACATCTTGCTTGTGAGAAACCTCTACATAAGCTTGTATGTAGTTAACAGTGTTGAAGAGATCAGTTTCTTTCTTTGCTTTTTTCCTCTCTCCTCAAAGAGATTAAAGTGAGATACAGTACTTGCCAAGTATTAAGCCAGGATGCTCAGCAACAAAAGTGTGAACAGCATTGTAAGTGCTTAAAGACATTCTATGTTCATCTTCGACATCCACTTCCTTGTGTCACACTGAAATTTGAAAAAAGTGGCACTAGTTGTCCATAGTCAAGATGGAACTAAAACAGTACTAGAGTTAAAAGACAAAGATTTGCAACTTAAATGCAAACTGTTCATTCTCTCTCAAAGGGGCAGTGCATATTTGCCTTGTGGAAGCAAATGTCAGTGGCAACACTCAATGGATCTCTGTCAAACTTGACAAAGTTGCTTCATTGGATTGCAGTTCCCAGAACTTCCTAGCCAGTATGGCTAGTATCCACATTGACTGGAGGCTTCTGAGAACTATAATCCAATAAGTACCTTTGCCCAACTCTGTTTCCTTTAACCCTGTACACACGTAATGGAGAGCTCTAGCGAGGTCTAGTGAGGGTGGTGTCTCTCCGATTTGACACTCACTAGGCCTGAGGCAACAATGTCCTACTTTTGAAGAAATCCTCAATGTTTGCAAAGCAAGAATGAGTTGCTACACCTTTGCTATGCAGCTGGACTAGCAACTGAAAATGAAATCTTCGTGTGGCAGTCTCTGAGGAGAATAATAATAATAATAACAATAATAATAATAAAAAATAGTGCAGTCAAGACACCCCTATTGCAGGGTGGAGGATGGGGTTGGGGATTCAGAAAAACATGTGGCGAAGTTGGGGAAACTTAAAAAAAGGTGGTCTTATTGTGCAAAGCCTCAGAGACTGCTGAGTTCTCTGTTCTTACTTCTGGACTGAATTTCCAGTAGTTGCCCATTGAGAGAACTATCAAACATGGTGGACTTTCCAGTCCCACCCTCTTGCTGAAATCCGGCAATAGTGTTCATCTCTGCTACAGTTCCCATTTCTTCCTCGCAGAAAGTTGAGGCTTACTCTGCTTGAAGTGCTGGAAAACAAGAGCTGCGACAACATTTGCTTCCACAAAGGGTGGGGATGACGCAGAACCTGCCCTTTCTGTAGCTCTTGATAAAAAAATAATCACTGATGAACACTTGGGGTGGGTAGGGGGGGAAGTATGCACCAGTCTCCTGCATAATACCAGCTGCAACTATAACAACAAGGTTATAACATAAACCTAAAATAAGAAGATAACATGTAAATACTGGGTTATTTTAGCCTACAGTACAGTAATCTGGATAAAAATGACAAGGGATAGCCTAATTTCGTTTCCCTAAACAGACTTCACTTGCCTACGTTAGAGCGCCCTTCAATGCAAATCTTAACCTCCTGAGGAATAAAAGAAGGTTTGGGAAGAGTCAACGGCGGCTCCTCTTCCGACTTCTCGAGCTTTCGGGATTCTGGGGCTGACCACCTCCTCTTCCTGGTTGCTGTGGGCTTGCTGGGTTCTGATTTCGTGAGCAGAGTTGCTGCGGGCAATCCTATTTTGTCTGGAAACTTCAGTTCACCATTCTCGGATGACATCTTTGCACTTCCCTGATCAATACCATTTTCCTGCTCCGCATACCGATGTCTACTACTAGTCAGACTGTCATTCTTAGAGTGCTTCAGCAAGATGCTAGCTGAGTCCATGGACTGGCCCTTTTTAATGGAGCCGTTCTTCAGATTCTTGAGTGTAAGTGATATGCAGACATCCCCAACGGAGAGTTTGGAGCATGGCAGATCAAAGAGCTGGCTCGTTCTCTCAGGGCAACAGGATGACCAACCTTGTCCAAATACAAAAAAAGGATATTCTACCAAGACTTCAACGCTCACCTGCATGGGGAATAAGAGAGGGAAGGGATTGGAGAGGGAAAAACACTTGTTCATTACAGGTACATTACCTAAACCTGTCGGATATTTATTTATATGTTGATATTTATTCTATTTATTTATTTCTCTACATCCCCTGGTGGGCGATGCTTCTTAAGGTTGACCACAGACACTCCCTGCCCTGTGCATCTCTCCAGACATCTGGTGCTGCCTTCTCACCCTTTTTCTCTTTCTCTCCCCTTTCTTGGTCTGGTTTTGGTAGGATAATCGCTTCTTTCATCCAATCCACTGTCCAGGAGTATGTGTGTTCATATGTGTGCATACATGTGTGTGCAGGTATCTCTCTCAGTGGAACTCAGGAGAACTGTGCCAGCATGGAAAGCAAGCAGCAACTGGTGGGAAACAGACTCTGCAGCAGATCAGACAGAGAAACTAGAAGAGTTGTTCTCAATCTGTGGGTCCCCAGGTGTTTTGGTCTACAACTCCCAGAAATCCCAGTCAGTTTACCATCTGTTAGTATTTCAGGGAGTTGAAGGCCAAAAGGTTGAGTGGGACTAGAACAAAAGAGAACAGAAGAAAAGCAATATGTGGGGAATGGAAGTGGGAGGAGAGGTAAGAAAGACTGCAATTCTAGGGATAAAAGAAGGGGGAAAGAAGACATTATATGTGAAGGAAAATGAAGTGAAAGAAAATTGGAGAAAGCCTATCCTGGAGAGACTAGCTCCTTTGTAGTTGCCTCAAACCCCCTCCAAAGCTGAGAGTAAACAGAGACAATGTTTGAGAGTGGAAGACAAATTTTCTGCTTGGGGAAGGGAAGAACCGCTGGCCTTAGTTACTCCGAAACTCTGACCCACTCCTCATTCTAGCTGCAGATATCCTTTTCCATGTCCATTTCCGCTCACGTATGCCTCAGGAACAGGGAAGCTTTCCTTGATAGTCTGAATCTGAACCCTCGATGCTTGCCAAAGCAAAAGCAGCAGTTGTCTATTACTCTCTGCTCCTTTACAGAGGGGAAGGAACTGCTTTCTGGTGGAGTGTTTCTGAATACATTACCTTTACTTTATAATCTTTACATTTTAAACTTTCAAATCAGCCTGACTTGCTGACTGAAAAATCCAGCAATCCTTCATTTCACTAAAAGAGGCAAAATGGTATATTCTGAACCTGTCCTGGAGAGAAACATCTTAGTCTAAAACACTGAATTTTACTGGTTTCTCCATGTGAGCAGAAAAAGATGGGACTGACATGCATATTAGAGATTATCATGTGGAAGATCGTTTGCAAATTGTCATTAACCTGTAGAGCAGAACTAGTGTTTTGGACTTCAGCTCCCAGAATTCCTGGCCATTGGATAAGCTGGATAGGGCTTCTGGGAGTTTGAGAACCAAACATTGAGACAGCTGCAAGTTGTGTAGGCCTGCCGTAGAGCAAAATACAATATCTGGAGAACGCTATCCCTCCCTCCACTTTCGCTCTGTCTCTCCTTTCCTTGTTGCTTTATTTTTTCTTTTCCTGACAGGTTATCACAGAATGTTAAGAGAACCAAAGAGTCACCTAGTCCACCCAAGTCCTGAGTTAAAGCGAACATAGCAACATTCATACATCAAGCACACCCTAATCTCCCATTTCTGTCTTCTATTTTTATTGAGTTTTCTTTTGTTTTGTGAGTAAAACTAATCCAAATTTGGATTTTAAGATATTAAACAGTGTCTGCTGCTGCTGCACAGTGGAAGGAGAAGCTAGTCTATTTTGGAGACAGATATAAGAAACAATTGATGGGGAAAGAGGGCACTACACCACACAGATGATGTACTGGTTGCTGCTTGTTGCCACCAAAGCACTTACTCCTCTGAGCAAGCAAATTGAGCAGTATCTGTGGCTACAGATATTGCCTGCTGCCATCTCCAAACTACATAGGCAGAAAGGAATTAGGACTAACTGAGCTCTCCTATCCCTTGACTGATCCTACCTAGATAGAATGAGGCAACTACCACAAGATGCAAACTTGATGTGTCATTAATAGAAAGACATTTGTTGGTACTAGATTTGTTATTCTGGGGATTTTACTGTGGGGATTGATCAATTTTGCTTACTTTAAATGCTATGCCCCTTGACTTGTGTGCACGTGCTATTTTATTATCCATTTCAGGCAGCAAAATGCCTTGGACCATCTCTGCTAATGACCTAATTCCACAGAATGGGATACGACTGTAAAAGTTATCTTGTATGTGTGCTTGGTTCCCTATGTATACACTTTGTATTCATTAAAAATTGCAAACAAGCAATTAAGCCACTTCTACTGCATAGTGATTAATCTCAAGAGGGTTTCCATGTAGGTTAATTAATACAGGGCCTAAACATCATTTTTTTAAGGATTCAATACTGATTTCTAACACATCCTTCCCTGCTTTACTCACCATCAACACAGTCCCTTACCTAGTCATACAATCTCAAAAACCATGAACAAGATTGTATTAATAATGAAATCACCCCTAAACATTTCACATTTCTGAAGAATGTCACCTTTTAAATAATAACAACAAGCCTGAGAATCCAGACCCTTTTGTAACCTTTTTGTTATTAATTAGCTAATCAATGACTAGGCTTTATATTCTAATGAATAAAAATGGCTAGAAAAGTTAGGCCAATTATCCTTGGGTCTATGTTTATTTCCCTAAAATCAATTTCTCCGCAAGTTCTTGTCTCACAGAACACCTCTAGGTTTTGCTCAGTATTTCCTTGCTGAAACTTCTTTTAGCTTCTATCTGCATACAAAAAAGCAACAAAACTGACTGTAATTATTTCCTGTAAAGCTCATTTAATAATATACAGGGGGATGCTAGATAGTGTTTTCAAAGAGTAAACTTGAAAAATTTTGAATTTGCCAATTTTCATCAGGAAATTCTCACAGAGATCTGTTGGGGATTGCAAGTAGAATTAATTGAGATTTATGCAGATCCCAACAACTATTTATGGCAGCCTTCCCTAACTTGAGGCAATCCATTTATGAGTATTGGCCATGCTGTATTAGTGTAACAGATTAGAAGAGGCTACCCTTTGTCAAAAACAGCAAATGTTGCAATCTGGACAAAAATCACATTAAATTCTGTTAATTCAAATGTGTATTTTCTGTTCTATATGGTCTTAATTTTGACAGATAGTATCTAACATAATCCGACTGTGAATGTCAGTATGTTAAAATACATACATTTTTTAAAAATGCTAAGAAGACAAGGTGGTTATTGGACTTGTGGATTCTGAGGATGCCTGCCACAGATGTGGGTGAAATGTCAGCAAAGAATGCTTCTGGCCATACAGCCCAGAAAACTCACAGCCACCCAGTGATTCTAGCCATGAAGGTATTCGACAACACAATGACCTAATTCAGTTTTGTAGCACTGTACCATCAAGTCATTTCCAACATTTGGCAACGCTAGTGACTCTATCACAGGAATTATCTTGGCAAGATTTGTTCAGAAGATGTTTGCACTGCCTTCATCTGAGAAAAAGTGGCTTGCATACAGACAATGGTTTGCATACATTAGAAAGTCTAGCTGAAGACTATATTAGTCACACTTTCACCATCTTGACATGCTGTGCATTTGCTGAATTTCTGAGCTGGTCCCAAATATTTTATTGTCCCTGGTGGAAGATAAGATGGTATCTGATTCCACATCAGTAAGTGACAAGATTGAATACTGGCACTGCATATTCCTCCACGTCCAAAGACAAGGAACTAGTCTACAGGGAAAGGACTACGCCCTTATTGGACACAGAGCTCTGTCCTCCAAAAAAGGATGGAAGCTCAAGAGGAAAAAGCACTGCAGAGCTGTTGCAAGCCTCCAGCATTTGCCACCTGAGGTAGGCTCTTCACTCTGCCTAGTGGTAGGACCGGTCCTGTCTACCTCATATGAATAAGAATACCTGTATAATTATTTATACTCGAGGTGCACAATTTTCAGGGGTAAGAGGATACAGTGACTCCAAAAGAAGACTCATCTCAACTGCCACCCAGAACATGGGAGTGACAATGTTACCAGCCTTTTCAACTCTGTCTGAGCAATTTAAGCCCAGGGGAGTCTTTTGAAAAAACCAAAAATGAGCTGGCAAACCTCTGTTCATTCCCTGCTCTTAGCCACTTTCTCTTTATTTGCTTATCTTTCTAAGAGCTTCCCAATATTCCACCTTTCATTCATTAGTTGATCACTTATTTTCTGATGTCCTGAATATGTGCATATTTGAACACTTTACTCTGTGAATTGTTCCTGGACAGTACTAAATACCTGGATTGTGACCGTACCTTGTTACCTATCATTTAAGAGCGCTAATTCTCACACTGTTATTAGTAATGAGCAAGGCTGCCTATGTGGTTATATACAAGCTAACTTTTTTTTTTGGTGTGTCAGGAGCAACTTGAGAGACTGCAAGTCGCTTCTGGTGTGAGAGAATTGGCCGTCTGGAAGGATGTTGCCCAGGGGGCGGCCAGATGATTTGATGTTTTTATCATCCTTCTGGGAGGCTTCTCTCATGTCCCCGCATGAGGAGCTGGAGCTGATGGAGCTAATCCGCCCTCTCCCCGGATTTGAACCTGCGACCTGTCGGTCTTCAGTCCTGCCGGCACAGGGGTTAACCCACTGTGCCACCGGCGGCTCCAGTGGCGCTAATGATGGCATCCCATGAGGATGGAGGGATGTCAGCAGAGTCGTATACAACACAATCAAAACTAATCAGATACACAGAACCCATGGATACAGAGGACCAATTGTACTTCAGGCCATCCCGAATCCCATTTTGGGAGAAAGACAGGATATACACAGGGATCTTGGTATACGCTGGGGTTTGGTTCCAAGATCCTCCTGGATATCAAAATCTGAGAATTTTAAAGTTTTGTGATAGACAATGGTGTAATAAAATGATGCTGCCTATATAAAATGGCAGAATCAAGGTTTGTTTATTGGAATTGGGGGGGGGGGGGATTTTGAGTGCAACTCATGGATGCAGAATTCATGGGTATGAAGGGCTGACTGAAAATCCTATAGGTAAGTATGCAAATAAATAACGTGTCTTCCTGATTTCTTCACTTTTAGTGCTGAACTAATCTTTGTTTTCATTTTAAACATTTTTGTTTGGTTCAAGAGAGACTGCAATGGAAAATACAATGCCTTTAGTTTCACGGTGTTAAAGAGATTTATGTCTGGCATGCTCATCATTTCAAAACTGCAGGAGGCAGGGAGAAATGTTTACACTTTCTGTTCAAAGAGGCAGTGGCTTCAGGAATAGATAAACCAAGGACTTCCTGAATCATACTTTTAGTCATTATGTTTCAGAACTACTGTGTATGTTACGCAGAACTGGTTGCGTGTATCCATGCATCAAATACCCATTCAAACACAAGAGATTAAGAAAGAAAGAAAAGCTCTCTAGCCAGACAAAATTGGAAAAGATAACAACAGAAATCCTCACCATGAGAGTAGCTGCTACTACAGAGGAACATGACTGCTCTGGGAGAGGATCCAAATCCTGGAATCTACAGGAAACCTAAATTAAACCCACATTCTAATCGTATCTCTACGTGACTCTCTCCAAATTCTGGAAGTGTCCCTTGTGAGAAACACAGCTGGTGGATTATTTTAAGTACAATGATGTCAGCTAAATTTTGATAGGCTGCTGCATAAGGTGACACTTTAATGGGGGAGGTCATAGTCTTTTCTACCAGACGATGGCACTCTCTGCCTCTGAAAGGGAAACGGTGCCATTTTTAGCTATGCTGATGGTATCCCCCAGAGAGAGAGAAAATACACAGAGACACTTGCTTCTGCCATACGCTGCTGATGGCACATAGAGGACAACATTACGATTTTAGCTGAGAACATTTACAGACATTAGGGTCCTAAAGTGAGCCATGTTGATGGGTAGCATTGATTTTTTTTTGTTTCTTTGTAGATGAAAACCAGACTTTTCATGATATTCCCCAGACTGTATTTCCCAGACAAATTCCACCTGATTCCGTGTGAAGAATTTCTCTCCCACGTCAAGACTCTGGTGCTTACAACAGATCTATGATCAGAAACAGTTTTTCTTCTTGCTGCCATTCCATTAACAACAAGGACTAATTCCACAGCTCTAAAAGGCAAAAGAATGTATCTCGTGGGGGGAAAAAATCACAACCCAAGATAATAAACTCTATGTTAGACTGTTAAGCTTTAGGGGCCTTAAATCTTTCAGCCTCAGCAACCAACTCTTCTCTCCTTTCTGATCAAAACACTCTTATTTCTGTTGTGTACTTTCCAGTGTGACAAGTTATTTATTCTCTCTTCCCTATATATCTTCCTCTTTTTGTTTGCAAATACTTTACACCAAAATGTATTCTATCTTCCTGCACTAACTCATGCCCTTGACCTAACAGGTCTTATGCTTCTGTTTGTCCACATTCCTCTTTCCTTAAGCACCTGTTTTTGTATTTTTCTCAAATTGGCAATGTGATTTATCGTACATTTCTTAAGATGAGCTCGTCTTCCAGCATCTGACCCTTGTTGGACCAGCTTTTTCCTGCATTTTACCACAACATAGTGTGTTCCACTCCATTTCTATTCCTGTGGCTTTTTGTGAGGATCAAATTTCTTGTTGGGAATCTTTCACATAGTAAATTGTGTGGATCCTACATGGCTGAAATAAATGAACAACATAACTTCAATCACACTAACGCTGGAAAAATTTACTAAAGTGTTCTGGCAAACAATTTTTGTAAGGTGATCTATGTAAATGCTCCAACTGGGTAAAGTGTGCTACTGAGTACAATGTGCCAAGTGCTTAATATATACCCACGTGGGATAGAAACAGGGCTATTTCAAAAACATTTGTTCTCAGTTCAAGCGCATTTCTTAAGCTACGTGACTGCTGCAGTCTGTTGTACTCAAATAAGTCAAAACCTGTTATATTACCTCCACTAGGAGCTCCCGATGGAACAGTGCATTAAACCCTTGTGCCAGAAGGACTGATGACCGACAGGTTAGAGGTTTGAATCCAGGGAGAGCATTGATTCTGTCAGCTCCAGTTCCCCTTGTAGGGACATGACAGAAGCCTCCCACAAGGATGGCAAAACATCAAAACATCTGGGTGTGCCTTGGGAAATGCCCTTGCAGATGGCCAATTCTCTCACACCAGAAGCGACTTGCAGTTTTTCAAGTCACTCCTGACATGAAAAAAAAATCCACTAAAATTATGAACATAAGTGACCTTGGATGGGTCATACAATTCAAACTCAGTTGTTCATTGATAGAGTGGGCTTATTTCTGATTTTTTTTCAACAAGTTACTATAGGAACAAATTAAAGAAACTGCAAGAACTTCTGATTTATAGATTATTAGACTAATAGTAATAAGGATGACTATTAATGAACAAATGGCACTTGCATACTATGGACTAGGAATATCTTAAGCATGTTTTCTATTTTAAGTATCTTCGAACTCCGCCCCACTTTTTCATTTGCCTGACAAGTTTTGATGTCTGTGATGTAAAAGCTCTTTTTGATTCCTTTTTAAAACACAATTAAGTCATCTGTCAATCTAACCTGCAACCATAGAAATGAACTAAGTGCAGAATGACTGCACTTAGATGTAATGACAGTTACTATTTATTGCGAACAGGCATGAGCCTCCAACCTGTACTATCCACAATTATTTAGTGTACAAGAGGAGAGGAGAAAAAATTTCCATCCCTGGTTTGCACAAACCAAAATCAAACTGTAATTTGGGATCCTGATGTGTGCCGATTTTGGCTTTCTCTTGCCTAGAATATCCATAATTCTATTCCATCAATGGTTCATCCATATCTTAAAGTGATAAGTGATGAAGGTCAAGACTTCATAATGCTGTAGGAGATATCTTTCATTATCTTCTTATTCTTCTATTATGAACCCCACAGTTTCTACTGTCATGATAATCACTACAATTCTTCTTAATATTACTGCTATCACAGTAAGCTGACTGAAGTCTCCACTGGTAGTCCTCATCCGACTTGCAGAATTTTAAAGAATACATTAGTTAGTGCTAATAACAGGGTGAGCAAGTTGAGGCCCTCCAGGTATGGCTGGATTGAAACTCCTAGCAGCCCTGGACTGCAATTTGTCCACCCCTGCTCTAGAAGCGATGAACCACACATGCTAACTCTTCATCCTCCATGGGTTCCAGGTCACATATCCACGCTGTCACTTATTCACGTAGGGCCTTCTGTACAAGCTACACCCCGTTCTGGCTGCCTCTTTGTTTGTTGCATTGAAAGTAACAGGGATTGCTATTATCCATGGAGTCGCATTCTCATGAGAAGTCCAGGAATGTATCCCCTGTAGAGGTGGAGGTCATATTGTATAGCTAAAACTCCATCAATCTTACGAGAGAGAGAGAGGCTGGGAGATTAGATGTATCCCTGAAGTTAGCAGGGATACACAAATATTAAGAAAAAGGTTATGGGGAGTAGTCACAACCCAAAGGCACAGAGTGGGAGGGATAAATAGAAAGAAGTGTGTTAGGGGAGGAAAGAAAAACAACGAGACTGTAAAGGCTAAACTAATGACAAGGGAAAAAGAGACACATACTACTTCATCACACTAGAGACTGAATCCCCTTAAAATCCAGTTTCTTCTGCCTCCTGCAGAATTCTGGGTTTTATAGTTTAGTGAAGCTGTTAAAGGCTTCTCTCTAAACTATAAACCCCAGAATTCTGCAGGAGGCAGCAACCAGATTTAAAGTAGATTCATTCTCTAGTGTGATGAGGTCCATAGAAAAAAAAGTAGTAGGTTGAACCATTCATTTTCTGAATAGGACATTTCTTGATTCACACTACAAGCTATATTACAATGTTCTCATGCACAGAAGTAGAGCTGTCCAGAGACATCAATGGAGAAATCAATGATTTCAATGTATCTGGGATTGGGCCTAAAAGAGTCCATCTCACCACACACGAGACAATTGTTGAAATGGAGGGTGAATTTTTTTAAAACCCACATACACAAAGTGGAGGAGGGACCAGTAGAATTCAGAATTGAAGCACTTTACATTTCCACATGGTGTAGCAGATCCCCTATTTGTCATATAAAAAGATAATCCATTCTCTTCCTGCTCATAAACAATGCTGTGGTGCAATAGCTGGAGATACCATCAGCAATACATGGCTTCTAAACTTATCTCAAAGTATGCATTATATACATTTATAAAAGAGATATGGAAAAAGACATTCAATGTGTTTCATTGGTGAGTGCACCACAAATGAATAGATAGCGCCAAACAAAGCGTTTAGAGTCAAGCATTTAACATATCAATCACAGAAAGATCACTCAAATATCAATCTTTCTTCATATGTAATAGAAACCATTATAGCTTATGTGCATTAGTATGGGCATGTTCAAGATTTGGAATGATTCCCTTTAACAGTTGCTGGAATGCAACCATCAGACACTTGGTATTTTGTTGAAAATGGAAGCAAACTCAAAGAGATTCATCATATGCAAGCAGAAATCTTCTGGGTGTGTTTTGCAATGGCATTTTTTTCCCCAGGAGGATTTCACTTTAATTCTTTTTACATGTTGACCCACACATATCTTGCCATCACATCATCCTAAGATTTGTAGTCTAGGAAAATGCATAGAATTCACTGCCACAGAGCTATCATATAGCAGGGAATTCCAAAGAACCTCACCAAACTACGAATCTGAGTATTCTATAGGATGATACCATGGTAATTAAAATGCTATCAAACTGCTCGAACTATGCAATGCTGATACATTTCAGGCTTCACTTCAATAAATTTGATGTGATGTTCTGCAAAGAGGGTGAAAGGAGCTTTAGGAAGTGTTCACAACAAGAGATGTAATCACAACACAACTAGATTAAAAGAGCATTAAAGGAATCAGTTTTACGTCTATCAAATGAAGATAGAAGAACAAATTAGCATAGTGTTCATGATGAACGGGTACAGTGGAAGCAAATAAACATTTAGAAAAAGAAGAGATAGAAATATAATGGTGGAGGAGCAGAAGGAATGATCTGAATCAGTAAAAGCATTAGATGGCTGTCTAAACAAATTGTGGATGAGTTGTACCACTTTCTTAAAGAATCGAGAAATGACACACTAAAGCTGAAGCAATGGATGACAGACAAAAGGATGCAATGTAGACAGTGCAATTAACAAACATTTTCATTATGAAACTGAGAAAAGGGAAAACCTAATCTCATCACAAGAAAGTTTTGTCATATTAAGACATAGAAATTTGTGGTATTCCTTTCCCTTGGCATTTTTTGAATTACTTTGCACTGAAGCTTGCTGTTTTTATGGTGTACCCTTAAATCAAGTCTGATTTATGGAAATCTTATGTTATCACAAGGTTTTCATGGCAAGATTTGTTAATGGGAGGGTTGCCTTTTCCTTCTTCTGAGTCTAAGAGATTTGGTTTTCAAGGCCGAGTGCGGCTTCAAATTCTGTTCTGCAGAGTTGGAATCCAATTTTCAAACCTCTGCTACACAACACTACTCTCAAAACTTTCTTCCACAGAAAAGAATCCTAACAAAAATTACAGGTTAAGTACATTGGAAAATTAAAGAAAAAAGAACTAATTGAAAGTGATGCTTATACCTATCTTAGAGGAGTGAGGAATGTGCATCTCATGACCTTTTTTTGTGCCTACAGGGTCAGCTGTTTGCTCTCAAAGGTCCGTTGTCATGTGTAAAGAGAATGTTGACCCAAGGGTCAAAAACATTTTGGAAAATATTTCATTTTTTCTGCCTCAAAATAGCCCATGAGGAGTGAGGAGAAATTTCTTCAAATTACACCCCCCCCCCCCAAGACAGATGTGCTTTTTGAAACAAGATGTTATCAGGAAGTGATCATTACTCACTTCCTTTTCTTAAAATGGTAGTGGAAAGCTCAAAAGCATGGTAAAAATGCCCCATGTGTCCCTTTTGAACAATGTAGCCACTATTATAGTTGCCCATTCCTGTTTTATCAGGATGAAAGAACTTTTCTGAAGACAAATCTTTGAAGATTCCCCCAGACTTCTTTTCACTAAAGGCACTGGGAATTACAAGCAGCTTTCCATACCTTTTTGTTTATTTTTCACATCCAACCTAAAGAGGTCTGGGAAACCGAAAGATTTAATCACTGCTTTGTGAAGTTGTATCAAGTTCTTAAAAAAGTATTATATGCTTTGGTTGCGATCCTAACACAAATACAAATGCCAGTATGGCTTACAGGAGTTGCAGTCTAAAACATCTGAAAGATACTAAGTTAGGGAATGCTGCAAAAAAAAAAAATAATTATCGTTGTCAGGGCTGTTTAAATCACACACAGCGCATCATCTTGTTGCTGATATAACTTTTGGACAATCCCTTCAACATGACAGTCATCAACATACCTTCTGGCCATTCTGTACTCTTACAAGAACCAAAACCGTTACCACAGCTATTTTGCCTTCTTGGCTAGTAACACTCTTCCTAGTCCCCAGTCTCCCCAGTCCCACCCCAATATTCATTACCTGTGCCCGATGCTCTCCAACTGCAAACTGTATCATGGCAATGCCTGGGTTATGGCTATCATCAATCCTTTCCACGGTGCTGGAGTCTATTTTCAGGTCACTGCTAATTTCTGCACTCTGTATAAAGTCTTCTGTTTTTAAATCTTCTACTTTCTTCAGTTCCCCATTGGCCAACTGAATGATAGACCCTTTCATGAAGTAAGGAGGCAGTGTCGGAGGAGCAGTTGCTGAAGAAGGAACTGACTGGACCAAGGGAAGGTGGATCTGAGCCTGCACCACTGCTGCCTGGTAAGCCGGCTGACTTGCAAGTGACTCGGCATTAAAATTCTCACTTTTTGGAATGGTGGTTGTGACAAACGTGTGAGGCACTGCCGCCAGCTGTGGAGATGACGTGGCCATAGCAGGTGGTACCCCTGATGAGTCAATATCTGCATTGCCTACTGGTATTAATAGGGGCTGGGTTCCAGGTATTACTAGGTGCTGTGGCAGACTTCCAGGATAGCCAAAGGCTTGCTGTTGACTGCTCAGGTAGCCAATGACTGGTGGCTGAGTCCCTGTGTAGAAAGCCGCAGCTGGCAACCCAACGGGGAGGTGCTCTGAGGCGCTGTGGGTGGTCTGAATGACTGTGTGAGGCGACAAAGTGGCAACTGCTTTTACCCCTTCATGACCCATAGTCTGCTGTGGAGATAAAGCATAGGAGCGGTGGGCTGTTTTTCCTAAATGCAAGCTTCCCTTTTCATTGAGGACTGAAGGAGGTGTTTCTCGGTTGGTGCCATGCTGGATCTCCATGTCTGCAGTAGTTGTGTTACTGTTAGGGACGACCATAATAGAGGACCGGACACTGGAGGAATCCCGTGTAATATAATCAGTAGGACCCGGGTGGACAACCACGTGCCTGGCCTCATAATGATGAGGAGATGGTTTATTGCCAGATTTGACAAGATTCACTTCTGAGGATGGCGAGAGGCCGTACCGCCTACCCTTTTCTATTTCTCCATTTAGTATTTCTTTTGCTTGCATAGCCTGCAGCCTGCTGCTCTCAGACTTCTTGGTGGACTCCCTGGTGACAAAATGGCCACCTGAATCTGTGTATTGCACTACCACCTGGGAGGAGGGACCAAGAGCAAATGCGTGAGGAATCACTGTCTGGTGAGGATGCAGATGGACTGGGATGGCTGGAGGAGAAACATTTCTGACAGAACTCTGGGAGCTGGAAATGTGGACATATTGGTTTTGCTGGGTAGGTGGTGGAGACCCTGCTGTGATCAATCCAGGTGTCCTGACCAGATGTGGCTCAACCTTGTGCCCTTGCTGGCTTAGGTTGCTCATGCTGGCCAGCAAAGTGGAATATGCCTCCAGTTGAGAACGCTGGGATGGAGTGGTTGCAACAGCAGTGGCAGAGGCTGCTGTGCTGGTTGCAGAACTTGCTGTGGGGGAAATCAGTGGGGAAGGGATGAATCCGGCATATGGTCCACTATACTGGGGCCCAACAAACTGGAACGTGTGCTGCAGATGTGTGTACTGCACTGGGGAAACAGGTGTCCCTGCCTGTGAGAGTGCCGATGGATACACTGTGGGAAGTGTTGAAGTGGCTGGAACAGACCTTGGAGCACTAGGTGGGGAATAATCCATGCCTGTAGATAGTGATTTGTGTAAACCTATTCCCTGCTGTGACCCAGCCTCCACCAAGGTCCCTCCAGATCTGCTCCGCCCACTCACACCGCTCTGACTGCTGGTTGTACTTGAGAGCCATGTTAAGTTATCTGCACGGTGATTTTCACTGGCCAAAACTAATGGCTTCACTTCAGAAGGCAGGCTGGTGGCAGGGATCTCTCGCTTCTTAGGTGGCAGGCTTTCATTGCTTCTCTCCTGGTTGGATTTCATGTTTCACCAGCCCCAGCCCTTTTCTTCTGTGGCTTCACTGCCTGGCTATCTCTGGTTTCAGTCTGCTAAGTGGAAAGTCACATTTGATTTGTGAAGCGGATCCAGAGACTTCATGAGGAATCATCTCCGTGAGCACAAACCTCTGCAAGCATCTCTGGAATGAGACAGAAGGAAGAAAAAGAAAAGGAGAAAAGAGAGAGAAGATATCAAAATACTAGCAGTATTGAGGGGAGGGGAATCAAAAGGAAAAGTACTAAGTGTATAGTTATACAATGTGCTTCCAAGACCCCCCTCTCCCCCATGGATACCAAAATCCAAAGACACCCAAATCTCATTATATATAATGGCACAGTAAAATGGTGTCCTTTATAAAATGGCAAAACAAAGGTTCGCTTTTTGGATAAAAAAAAAAATTCAAACAGTGGATTGCTGCATCTCTGCACGTAGAACTTCTGAATACAGAGGGCCAACTGTACCATAAAAAAGGAGTGCCAGATAGCCTCCAATGTGCAATCCTATGCATTTTTCCTTGGGAACAAATCCCAGTAAGAGTTGTAGGCTTACTTCCAAGTAATGACGTATAATATCAGTTTGTCATTTTATCCATTCTACATTTATACTCACAAGAAATTGACAAATGGCTCTCAGTAAAGTATGTATCTTAAACCTTTGGACTGCAATGTTAACTATGTATGTCAGGAACAGGAGTTTTGGCATGATACTAAGGTAATTTGGCACAACATCATACTGACTCTAAGGTTGTTAAACAGTAGTAACAATCAATAAAACAAAACACATGCTTTTCCCAAATGCAAAGAAGGATTCAGGATGGTAAAAATGTTATCAAGCTATATTTTTTCTTGCATTTCTTTGGAAAATTTCTTTTCCTATATACATCTTCCGGCCTGGTTCTGTTCCGTTATCCAGATGGAGGCCAAAAGGGGGTGCTAGACAGAGAAGGATGATCCACAGGGGTGGGGTGGGGGTGGGGGTTGAAGGAATAAAAGTATTCCCCCCCCCCTTTTCCTGTTATTTTCCCCTATCCATGTCACCATCCTGGAAACAACCCTCATTTATGACATGGGACAAGTGGGGGTGGGGAGAATAGCCAGTGAAAACGGGGGAAAATTATTTTCCTCCTTCAACTCCCCCACCGTAAAATGGACTATCCTTCTGTCTGGCACCCCCCTTTGGCCTCTGTCTGGATAATAGAACAAGTACCCATATTCCTTTCGTCTTCCATTAAAAAGCTTTGCAGGTTCCAAATATACCTCCACTGGGGCAACATGTGATGTATCAATAATCTGTCACCCTTTTCCTATCTGGATTTTGTTTTGACTGCTATGCATGCCCACTTTGCTGCACTTCTGAAGGCCCATCTCTCTTTGACCTAAGGTCTACCGAATTTGCAGGAGCAGATAGGCACATAATTGATTAAGACATCACAAAAATGAATCATCCAGTGTCAAGTGATACATGGAAGCAAGTCCAATGTTTCCATTTAATTCCATACATTAACTTCCAACTTGCTTTCTGCTGTGGAAATCAATTCTAGAAATTTTCAAAATTAAACTCAAAGACATGCTAGCCCAACCTATGTGACAGTAACAGAACTAAGGGGTTGTTCCTATCAAAAGTTACAAATATTATATAGTTCAAGAGTCAAGGGATTTTACAGGTGCTGAAAGTTTCCTTTGGCACTCACTCTTCTCCTTTGCTTTATTTTCTCTTCTTTTTTTGACCTATTCACTAAAAGGCTATACAGGATGTATTTTCTGATTCTTGCAATCTATATCTGCCCATGCAGGTTAAACTCTACCTGCATGGTTAAAGTTACAAATTACGATAACCCCATATGTAGCTCCAATCATATCGCGTTCCCTTGTTCCTTAGTAACCAATGAATTGTGAACGGCAGCTGCTGGATGATTTGCTCCCTGTGTAGGAGAAGAGCATTTATAAATGACTGGAAGCTGCTCTGTATAAGGAAACAGCTTTAATAGACTTGGAGAGAGAGGGAGAAGAATTGTGTTATAAATTAAGATAGGAAGAGAGCTAAACAGCTGCAAAATACAGATCTGAATGTACTTCCTGCCCTTATAGAATGGCTCTGCTCTTTATAGTCTAGCAGATTTTAAGTGTGGGATGGCAGAGAAAGACTGGATCTCTCCCTGTGTTGATAGGAATATCTTTGCAAATATAGGCAAAATGTGGAGATATAGAATCATAGAGTTGGAAGAGACCTCATGGGCCATCCAGTCCAACTCCCTGCCAAGAAGAAGGAAAACTGCATTCACAGCACCCCCAACTGATGGGTCAGAAAGATCTTAGTAGTACCTAAGGAACTTGTAAAACAAATTGCCCCCCTGAACTAGACCATACATGTCAAATGCAAGTCCCATGGGATGAATATGGCCGACCACGTTATTTTATGTGGCCTGTGAGGTTTTCAATGCCAGTCTTCAAGGGCTGTTACAATTAGAAACAGCTCTTGAAGGCAACCATAAAGACTGATGTGGCCCTAGATGAAAACGAGTTTGTCATCCCTGGCTTAGGCCCAAAGAGCAGGACTAGGAGTATCTACCTGGCTTAACCTCTAAAACAGGTGGTAATTGTACAGATTGCATGCAACCCATGCTTTTTTCTATGGCCTCTGGCATGTCCCCTATCTCCCCGCCCCTCTTTTGGAACCCCAGGAGTAACCTCAGGATCATCTCTGCTGAGGGAGTCTGGGAGAAGGTTAGAAAATGTAGTGGGTATCTTACACCAGGTTCTAGCTGCATTATCCTGTTCTAAAGTACAAACGGGTCCATTTAAAAATAATATCTGTCTATCTGTCTCAGAATATTAATTTTCCTGTATGAACCATAGAAAACTCGGTCTTTCACTTTCAGGTCAGAGAGTATCAATTCCTAGGATTTATTAGTGGAGGTGATATTCATGGAATGCCATACCTGGAACCTTATCTTGCTTAAAATCCCTTTAATTTAAACAGTATTGCAGGATAAAGCATGGCTGGCAGTAGTACACACAGGGAAATGGCCTAGGATTGAAAAATAACCATTGCAGCACTGCCCGAGTTTGGAATCTATTTCTATGTGTAGAATGTATTGTTTCAACTTAGTGGTAAGAAATCTTTGAGGTGGCATATTGTACATAACCGAATGAATACAACTTTAACTCATCCTAACCGGTCACAACTCTAGGGAGGGAAGAAAATTGTACATATTGTTGATAGTTATAAAATTAAAAGACTACATGCTGGGCTTCTCTCAACTTGTTCATTAGCTGCTTGTATATGATCCATTTAGTTGATCTTTTATTACCTCTAAAAGACACTTGTTTATATTTCTAAGGGACCCTGTAGACAATGAGGGCCTCTGATTCCAAAACATATGCTACAATTCCACTCAAGTATCTGAGATTGTGAGGGACAGCTCAGACTTCAACCATTTATCAGCGGTTGCCAAAAGTATTACAATCAATCTGTGAGATATTCAAGGGATATTAAGTCTTTTGCATCATGACTGTTGTGTGTCTTCAGGTTGTTTCCAACATGGTCTAAGGTGACCCTATCATTGAGTTTTTCAGAGGCTCAGAGAGTGTGACTTGTCCAAGGTCACCCAGTAGGCTTTTATGGCCGAGCTGGAAATCAAACCCTGTTCCCCAGAGTTGGAGCCCAACCACTACCCCATGCTACTAATACCACTCACACTATTATAAGGATAATTGCCACAGATGATTATGAGAATTTGCTAGGGGGGAAATGGACACTGGAAGCAGAGACATAGTTAAGGTAATATAAAGGTTACAATAATGGAAGAGGATAACAGACTGAAATAGTTTAAAAAACAAAGTAAAATATATGTTGGACCGCGTATTTTCAGACAGTTTTTGCTTACTTTTGCCAGTTACTGTTCTGATCTAGAAATATTATTTTATTAAGTACTTAAGTACTTCTCCCTGCTGGGTCGGACTGTAATTTAATCAACAAACAGCCAAAATGTTAAAGGTCACTTTCCCTTCATTTCTATTTTAGGTATCATTATTATATTCAAGCCCTGCATTTGATGTGGCGGTGCACATACACACACTCATATTTATGGCTACAAATAAATAAACAAAAACCCTGCTGAACTTCTTTTGCAGAATCTCTGTAAGTTTCCAAAGGTTTTCTATCCTTGCCATCAAATTTTCAGCACATAATGCAATATACGTCCATGACTATTTCACTACATGAAACCAATGTTTTCCAAGTATACTGGTACACACTAGGTGGCACATTGACATGAATAATTTGAGGTCTAATCTCAGAGAAATGAAAGAGGAAGCAATTTAAAAGGGCAGTGTTAATTCAAATACCATGATTGACGATACATTCATAATCAAGCAATGCCCCCAGTTTGGTTTTCTTTAACAACAACTTTTTATAACCAGGCACTAAGACTTTTTCTCATAGCCTGGCCTTTTCTTCTTATCATGCCTATGTATGGGCAGTATGGTATAATATTTCCCTGCTATCTAGTGCAGTGCAGTTTTCTCCATTACAATGGTACTACCTATGTATCTTAAATCTAGTTGACTAATTGATGCATCTAGCCCTTATTTACTGGCAACAATGACCCTTCAGTACCTTAGTATTCCAAGCTACTGGCCTCTTTAAACCATAGAAACAAGAGATCAAGTCCAGGGCATTTTAGTCATTTTAAGATGTGTTCTGTCTTAAAACTACAGCTTCTTTCAATGATCTTTATACAGCTGGTAACACTGATCCAAGCTGGTCAATGGACCCATACGTGAGACCAAAATGGCAGAATGCAGAGATTTTGAAGGATACTGCAGGATTCTTACAGGAAGAGTCTTTCATGTGTTTAAGACAGAGATGTTAGACTCCTTCCCAAAATACGGTTCTACATTAATAACACAAAATACGGTTCTACATTAATAACATACGTGTCTGCAGTCTACAGCTACTCTCTACCCCTCAGATGCTCTGAAATCAGCAGCTCCCCAATTTTTCCGGAGCCCAGATTGACTGCTGGTGGAAAGGGACCTGGTTTTCAAGATTGCTGTTTGCCATTAGGAAATGGTTTACTTGCTAATAATGGCAGGTAAACAGCAATCCCAGTGAGATTGCTAGGATGTAAGAGCATACTGAGATAGATGTGTGTGGGAAGTAAATTGTGGATGTTCATATGGTCTTCCACGCTGGATTGAGCCTTGGGGATAAAAAAAAAAGCCTTTTTAGAAAAATTGCAATGGACATCAAACCTACATTGTTCTTACTGTCATTAAACAATGAAATTATTTTCACTGTTTCCTTTCATTACTGTTCTTGTACTTACATTAGTTATTGCCTATGCTTCAGTTTATCATTAATGTTCTACATCAGACAGTGATGGAATACAGTAGATAAAATTCAGCCATCTGTGCATTGTTTTACGAAACAACCAGTGAAATTATTTTACAGAAAAGCCCATCTATAGGATATAGATGGCAAGACAATTGTCATCCTCTGCCCCAACTCACCCATCTTCTTCCTAGAAACGCACACATCTTTTCCATAGGCTTCTAAATGGCAACCTATTAGCAACCATATGAATCAGGACTTTCAGCATGCTAGACCTTGCAGTTTCAAGCTTCCTTCTAGCGTAATTCTGGGTGATAAATATGCTCCCTTTAAATCTCCTCTGGAAGTCTGGCTTAATGGCTTTCCTTCCTAAAGGCATCAGAAGCTAAGAAGTCAACTCAGGTTTGTACTTGGATGTGAGGCTGTCAATGAATATCAGGTGGCTTAGGCTATATTTCAAAGGAAGGAACTAGCAAAAGCAGCCCTGAGTATTCATTGCCTAAGAAAACCCTAAGAGAACCCATGGGGCCACCATAGCTAATTTCAAGGCATATAGAAACACAAACCTCCATTTGTGGTATTTAGAACATTAAGTCTTTGGTTGAAAGTTTTTTCTAATTTTGTCACAATTTCATGTTGTGGCATGGAGCAAGATCAGATGCGGGGAGGGGAAATGGGACCTGCAAGCTCCTGAGCTTTCCTATCGGGGGACCTTGGAAGTGGAGGCAACCAGGCACAGATGCAGCCCAGGGACTAGGCTAGGACTGGGCTCACTTCTAAGTGGCAGGGAAATCACATCACGGCAATGTCGAGATCAGGCATGTTCAAGGTGGTATGGGTGAAGGCACCATGGCAATGTGCCTATGTGGAATCCTACCCATCTCCTCGGCAATGGTAGGCACAGTAAACAGGGAGGAGATATCTCAAATGATAAACAGGCTGTTTGATACTGGAATCTGTGCCATGCTAACACTATTTCAGTAGCACATAATAAACTTCCGCTCTTTTTTCTTCCAATGATTGGTTTGTTTCTTGGCTCGCTGTACAGCTTCATTTCAACAAACCCACAAAATGAAATACGATGAAATGATGGTTATTACCACTAAACATCTTCTGGAATGGAGTGAGACTCTAAGACAATTGTATATTGGAGTAAGAAAAGGCAGAAGACAAAAATCCATTTGCTGTGTGGAACCACATTCCTGTTCCTCTGCTGTACTTAATGATTTATTAATTGGTAATTGGCATGCATACCTTAGTTAGAATATTGGTTCCTTCCCAAATTCTTCTTCTATTCCGTTATCAAGTATTCAGTCTCATTTAAACAAATGGGCACCCTAGCAATAATATTACATTTGCTATAATTACATTACTGCCCTTCTCCATACAAATGAGAGCATGTGTGCTTAGGGCAAGAAGGTAAATAGAACAAGAAAAACTACAGCTGGGACTTTGGTATCTTTGTTAGCTAGCATACACTGAACATTGTGGTGTGTCTAAGCAGCCAGTGTCCATTGGCAGTCTGCCTACACTTACTCAAATTCCTGGAAAGCCTCAAGGCAAAAAGAAAAAATAGGAAAAAAACTGGACGAGTCAGCATTTAAGTCCACAACCATTACAAACACAGTAGGAAGGAAGTTTACTGCATTTTCAGTGCAGTTCTGAAGAACCCTAGCTCAGTTAAAAACAACAACAAAAAAACCAAATGCAGGCACTTTTAAACGATCTTTACTAAAATGTTAACCAGAATTTTTCACTCATCCAACCCCCCCCCCCCAAAAAAAAACAGACTCGAAAGAAGCAGCAAGAGCAACTTTACTCCCCACATATACCCACTGTCTTTACAAGACGGTGTATTATTTGTCTTCCAAGGGTACTATATACAATATGATCCTATCCAAATGTATTTGGCAATAAATCTCATCATTATCAACTGTAAGAACTGCATGAGATTGCAACCTTACAGTCATGCAACTTTACTAATCAAAGCTGATGTTAATCTCATGGCTATATCAGAATTGATCTGAGATTCAAGAAACAATCAATGCAATTCAGAAACTTTGTTCATTTCTCAAAGAGTGTTAAGTATAAGAGGTTTAAAGCTATTGCAATAAAATATTTTATATTTCTATTTCCAGCAGAAGAAAAGAAAAATCTTTAGTAATCTCACTCTATGGATACAGCAGGTAAGAACAGTGGTGGGACCATTTAGATTAAGACAGCGTGGGCTTACAAGACATCATAGTACAATTTACGCGAAGTTAAATATAGTAGTATCAAGATTACTAGTTATATGATTCATCTCTACCAGAAAACAGTAACAGATGTCTTAATATTTAATGTATGAAACTACTTTGAAGCATATGACTAAAAAACATAGGTCAAAAGTGCAATCTGTTTAGAGCAAGGTTCTTAGATAAATGCGAGTTTGCTCCCAAATCTCCCATGTGCAAATACACATTTATCTAAGAAACTTGCTCACTATATAGCAGTTTTAATGTCTCAGGTTGTAATGTAAAATATTACATCTACACTCAGAACTACCATAAGCACAATCAAAGCAATCGATAAGAAGAAAGGGACAACATGTACCTAATGGGATATCAGAGAACATCAGTGCTCTATGCACAGATCAGAGTTCCTATATATTCAAAAGAAGAGTGTGGAAAGTCTCCTAAAGTCAATTCAGACAACTTGTGTGTGTGTGTGTGAAAAACATATAAAACAAAAGTTCTTGCATTTCATTACATCCATCACAGATCCAACCATTTGTTGCTTGAAAGAACTAAAAAAACAAAAACAACGCTAAACATAAACCATTGTATATCATTGGATTTGAGCATTCAGATTTTAGTATCAACAGTGGATCATGGAATGAAATTCCAGTGAACATGAAGGGCTCACTGTATTCAGAAAGCTTCTGTCGTAGCACGGCATTGACTTACAATTCTTTTAAACTGTTAAAAAATTTATCGCTCTTGAGAACGTAAAAATGACAACAAAAACATAATGAGGTTTAAAATATGTGTAATCATAACACTATCTCCATCCTCATATGATATACCCTATGGCCCTTGAGATGCCTTCCCAAGAACTATACATTGCTATTTTAAAATATAATAATTTTAAAAAGGCTGCTGTATAGGCTAAGTCATTAGAAATAAATCCAAACCTCCAGTAGGACAAACATTTATTGGGGTGAAGCAAAATACCACTTTATGATATTTCTATTGGTCCTATCAAATTATTACCCTTCTATATATCTAAGCGTAATAAAACGAATCATATTAATTCTCCGAGGAGATAAAAATAAATCTCCTTTAAAGGAAAAAACAAAAGAAATAAATCCAAGCTTGTTTGTTTTTTTGATGACTGCACGTGGCAAAGTTTTCTTTCCAGATACAATATCCATTTTGGAAAAGGTATGGAACCTGTAAAAGTAGCATCTGGACACCAGTAAATGGGCAGAGGACAGCTATATATTTCCAGCAGTTGTTCAAAGGAATACAGAGTTGAGGTTCCCTTTCCAAAATTCCAAAATCCTCCGAAACCGCCTACAAAGGTGGCTGAGATAGTGGTAATTTTACTTTCTTATGCTTCGGTGTAAACAAACTTTGTTTCATGCACAGAATTAATAAAAATATTGTATAAAATTGTCTTCAGGCTATGTGTCTGGAAAAATAAATAAATTTTGTGCTTAAACTTGGGTGTCATTTCAAAACTATGGTATCTCATTATGTACTATATTTGATTCAGATATTCCAACCTCTGAAACCATCAAAAGTCCAAAACACTTCTGATCCTACTCAACTTGTAATTAATTACACTGTTATTATCAATTTATATGGTCTCATAGAAGTGCAATCTGGATTTGCAAAGTGTTAAGGAACTTTTAGCAGCTGCCAGGTTTCTGGTAGAATTGGTAAACAAGTTCTCCTCCCTCCTGCCCCAAGGTCCTAGCTTCCTTAAATGAATTAGGTATTCATTGCAAGAAAACAAGCAAGCAAGCAAGATAAGTGGCTTTTTAACACTCACATCATTTGTTTGAGCATGAATCCGAGTCATAGCCCACTACATTATGATGGCTCTCAGGCCATCTAACTACTATATAATCCAGTTTATTAAAGCAGATATCCAGATTATCTGCTTTGAACTGGATTATATGAGTCTACATTGCCATATAATCCAGTTCAAAGCAGATAATCTAGATTTTATATGGCAATGTAGATCCAGTCTCAGAACTGATAATCTGTAAAGCTAATAAATTGATACTCACAGCACTTAATTAAATCATGATAAAGCCACTCTTGAGTTGATATCAATGTATTATCTCTAAGCAGGGTTAAATTTGGATCCAATTTGGTATCAGGGTTGGGATTTTTCTTATTTTACTCAAATTTTATTGAGTTATTTTAAAACTAATATGCAATTATCTCTTGAGGAAAATAAAAGGTACAGATAGTATGTTATTTACATTCCAATTCATCTGCATAAAAATCTTCTAATGATGCATATTATGTAGAGCAGGCATGGGCAAACTTCAGCCCTCCAGGAGGTTGGGCTCCAACTCCCACAATTCCTAACAGTCTACCGGCTGTTAGGAATTGTGGGAGTTGAAGTCCAAAACACCTTTAGTGACGAAGTTTGCCCATGCCTGATGTAGAGACTTCCATGGTGACGATTATGTTATAAATTACCCTTAGAAGTATGCAAACAAGTATATGGAGAATAATAATAATAATAATAATAATAATAATAATACTTTATTTATACCCCGCCACCATCTCTCATAGGGACTTGGGGCAGCTTATAAAATAGAAGACAAAGATGCTGTACATAATACATAAAAAAATACATCAACATGAAAACAATAATATATTACATAAACCAGGTATATAAATTGGATAAAACAACCTCTATTAAAATAGAATCAGTTAAAAGATCCATGTAATCAATATAGCAGCCCAGATAAATGGACAGAATGAAAATATAAATTGTGAAGTAATTGGCAATCAGTTATAGTTACTGTCTAAACATTATCAAATGCCTGCTGGAAAAACCAAGTTTTTAACTATGTCCAAAAGTGTTGTAGTGTAGGGGCTTGTCTAAGTTCACTGGGGAGGCCGTTCCAGAGCCAGGGGGCCACTACTGAGAAAGCCCCCCCTCCCTTGTCCCCACCAACCGTACTAAAGACAGAGGTGGGAACGAGAGAAGGACCTCCCTGGCAGATCTTAGAGCCAGCACCTGTTCATAGGTGGAGATGCGGTCATGAAGAAAGGCTGGACCTGAACCGTGTAGGGCTATACAAAGAAGGAAGGAAGTCAAAGGCATGGCAATGGTCATTTCACTTTGAACTACTACTTAATGGGTTAAGATGGATGAGATTTAAAATGAAACTCTATGAAAAATGACAGAAAATAGATTCTAATTCTATAGCACAATTCCTTGATGGTAATGCATAGGTCTTTAGGCTTCTTGTAGGGAGGTTAGATCCTAATACTAAGAAATCACTGTTCTTCTACTGTAATCTATAAGAGGAAGTGTGACTGATTTCCCATATTAAGAAAATTGTACTTTTCACTGGATGTGATATGGCATGTTTCCTGGAGTTAAAGAAGGTGAAGGTTCACAAGAGCAGTCATTAAGAAAAAAGAGATATTCTGAACAATGTTTTAAAAAAGCATTTAAGGAGCATAGCATGCACACTTATTTAAGAACAATTGCTAATTATAATGCATGAAACATCAAAAACTTGCTTTTGACTAGAAGTGTCGATTGAAAGTATTCAACTTGGGAAAAGTTATGCTGTGGCTGTCTAGCATGAACCAGAAAGATTTTTCTCCATTATTTCTTAAATTAGCATTCTAGCACTATAATACCATATCACTATTTCATTCAAGCATCATTTTATTTTTTTAATGGTTTCAAAGTAGAAATGTTTAATTAGAGAAAAAACCATGTTGCTACAATGGCAGTTACTGGAAAGGGTTTATTTCTGCTCTTTTTTTTTAAAGCACTATAATATTACAAGAACACGCCTTCATTTAGAAGCACTTAGCTAATATTGTAGTATTTTATAACTTATAGCCCAACCTCCCATGTTTTAGGGAGCAATTAAATTTAATAAGATTATAAAATGATTCCCACCACAAATGCTTGAATGTGCTAGGAAAGAATAAGTTCACTTTCCCTGATCAAAACCTGAGCATGGGAAAGTTACTTTTGTAGTTTCAAAAAATCTACCATTCAACATGGTCAGTAACTATGTTGGTCAAAAATAACTATGTTTGCCGTATACATGAGTATATAGGTATTTATGTTTTGTAACAGCTTTGTATATTAGAAAGTATAGGAAAGGCAGAAGACTACCTTACAGATGGATAAACTCTATCAAGAAAATCATGGCAAGATCTGAGCAGGGGTCCCTCATTAATAGGATCACCATAAGTCAAAGTCAACTTGACAATAATTATTAACAACATTATAGAATTGACTAGTTTACTCTTTTGTATATGTGAATATTTTAAAATTCTGTTTTGAAACATTTCCTAGTCCAGAGTCCAGTACTTAGAGCAGGGGTCCCCAAACTAAGGCCCGCGGGCCACATACGGCCCACCGAGGCATTTATCCGGCCCGCGTGGCCTGCCCTGCCCTGGCGCAAAGCCCCCCACCGCTTGCGTTTCTCTCTCTCTCCCTTCAGGCGGGGTCGCGCCGGGCCCGGCTTCTTCCTCCTTCCTTCCCCTTCCTTCTCCCATCCCCTCCGTCCTTCCCTCCCTTTCCTCCCCCCTTCCTTCCCTTCTTCCTTCTTTCGAAGCCTCCCGGGTGGGGCCTTTGGGCCAGGAAAGCCGGCTTTGCCTGGCCACGCCCACCTGGCGCTGCCTCCGCTAATGGCAGACACCCTCCTCGCCATCAGAATGGGTAGCTGCTCAAAGGAGGGCTCTACGTGGCGGGAAGGAAAAGCCGCCAATGCAAAGCGCGCGGGGAGAGAGATAGAGAGACACACACACACACAGAGAAGAAAGGGTGAAAAGGAAGCCGTCCTGCAAATGTGATGGAGCGAGAAGCCGGTGGGAGAGTCCAGTTTGCCTTCCCCTCGCCCTGTTCCTCCCATCCCTATTTTTCCATCCCTTCCCTCCTCTCCCCTTACCTGTCTCGCACTGCCCCTTGTGCGAGCCAGACGCTGCCCCTTTTAAACTTTAAAATGAAATTTTATTTATTTACTAGCCATCCCATGCTATGCATTGCTGTGGCCCACATGGCTATTCTGTGTGGGAGGTTTGGCCCAATGCTATCATTGGTGGGGTTCAGAATGCTCTGTGATTGTAGGTGAACTATAAATCCCAGCAACTACAGCTCCCAAATGTCAAGGTTTATTTTCCCCAAACTCTACCAGTGTTCACATTTGGGCATATTGAGTATTGATTCCAAGTTTGGTCCAGATCCATCATTGTTTGACTCCACAGTGATCTTTGGATGTAGGTGAACTACAAATCCAAAACCAAAGAGCACTGCCCACCAAACCCTTCAGTATTTTCTGTTGGTCATGGGAGAACTGTGTGCCAGTTTGGTTGAATTCCATCGTTGGTGAGGTTCAGAATGCTCTTTGATTGTAGGTGAATCCCAGCAACTAGAACTCCTAAATGACAAAATCATTTTTTTGAGTGAAGGACATACATTGGGTTGTTAGGTGTCCAGTGGATTTTGAGTTCTGTTTATCCCACAAACGAACATTACATTTTTATTTATGTAGATTTATTTCCTATATTTATTTTTTTATTAATCACTTTATGCTCAGATTGTAACAAAAAAAATACATCATGCGTATCAGATATTTACATTACGATTCACAACAGTAGCAAAATAAGACATGTGCAGTGTACATAGGAATTTGGTCATTTTTTTAAAAAAAAACCTATAGTCCGGCCCTCCAATGGTCTGGGGGACAGTAATCTGGCCCCCTGTTTAAAAAGTTTGAGGACCCCTGACTTAGAAGCTGCGGACTATGCCTGACTGGTGAAAAATAGGTGGAAACACAAATTACTAGCACTGAAATTACTTCACTAGGTTTCTGTCTCTTTTTGAGCATAATACAAAATATTAGTCCTTCCAATTGAAGCCCCACAAAGTTTTCTTCCTGGAGGAGTACCTCTTCCACACTAACCTGTGTCCTTAGCTCATCTTTGGAGGCTCTCCTGCCACGTCTCATCATAATAATAAGACAGATAATGAACAGGAGCAACACCTACTTAAAAGAAGTGTCCCTTTTGCAGAATTCCATTCTTAGAAAAGCATAATTGGCACCAACCTTCTTACCTTTCAGGATCACACAAAGCCATTTTTATTTTCCCAAATTTTAGACTGATTTAACAGAAATGGATAGATAGATAGTTTTATGGTTACATTTTCTTTTCTTTTTTAAACCTCTATAAGTCTGCTGCAGTGCAGTGCAGAAATCTTTCAGACTTAAGCCAGACTTTCTATGTTAAATTAGGGAGAAAGCACTAGGAAAACATGGAGGGTTCCCAAATGGATGACAACGGCAACTCACCTAATTGTGTGGACACTACGCTGCCTCCTGAATGCCCAGTTTTTTTTATTTATTTAAATATTTATTCATTTATATGCTGCCTTTCCAGAATAAGATCCAAGTTTGGTGCAGCTGAATTTCCTATTATTAGAAACAGCATGAGGCAATATAACTGATACACACTGTGGCTCTCTTGATGTTTTCTCACCTACAGCACACATTGGTCATAGCTTCAAAGCAATAGTAAAGAAATTACAGTTCAAAACATCTTGAAAGCACCCTTGGAATAGAGAAATGAACTAAAATTTGGCAAGTCCTAAGAGGTTATACTAGTTCAGTTTGGATGTATTGCTTTAAGAAGAAATGTTTCCTTTCAGTAATGGGTGAGAGTTTTTATATAAGTTCTCAAACGAGCCACCTGAGTCAACTCAGGTAAACATCATTTCATCAGTTGACAACCCTACTTGTTTAAGCTATTGATGATCTTTTTGGGACCTTGGCTAGAAATTCCTTTGGCAAAAGCAAGATCCCTTCAAAAGAGAATGACAATCATGTTTGAACATATATACCACTTTTCTGAATGCTGCCTTATGATCAATCCTTATTTTAAAAGCTTTTCTTTCCTATTTGAATGTATTGATTTTAATGCATTGAATTCTACCTTAAATTGCTATGTCAAATTGTTCTTGTTTGTTTACTTTCGATCTCTTGGGAGAAAATATAATTTTCATTTTAGACTTGTGTTATACTAAATTTTCACAAAGCAAAGCTTCTGGATTACGGTATGTATTACTTGCTCAGTATGGCCACAATTAGTGATGGAATTAACACAATTATTCATATCTTGGATGAAAAATGGGTTTCTTGACAGCCAGAATAGTACACTACTGCAAATTTTGCAGATTTTTCTTTAACATTCAAATATCCTGAAGACTTAGGGGGGAAGTATTCAGCAGAGAAAAGCAATGTTTTTGTGCAACCTCCCTCCCTGGTTTCTGTGTAGGAAACCTGTTTTCTGTTTTTCTCCACTTAATAATTTCTTTGCAACACTTTGGAATGTGCAAACATAGGAAGAATATCACAGAGGACTATTCATGTTCTCTTGCTTCAGACAGAAAACTATCCTAATAATTCATCCCTACATTCATGATCAAACTAACTGAGAATGTACATCCCCAATGCTATATAGGATGCTTATATTATGTTCACTACAGTACAAACTATTCCCTAAAGCAGTGGTTCCCAACATGTGGTCTACAGAGCTCTAAGGGCGCCAGGAAAACATCCCAGGGGCTCTGTGACCACTCCAGAAAACTAAAATAAATAAAAGTTTCTTACTTGTTCTTGACTCTTTGAGGATTTTATGTTATGTCTTAATGTAGGCCTACTATTTAACTCTAGTTCTTTTGTAACACAAATGGTTTGATTTATTAAACTTTGGAAGATTTATTCAACTTATTATGTATGGCCAAGTTTGGCAATATCATGTGTATTGGTTGCATTCGAGAATAAATTGAGATACTATGGTATATTTCAGAGTTTTAAAAATACAATTTCATTGCATGGACATTGCACAATTGTTTAGATATCTCTTTACTTTACATTCCCTTATTTTTCTCCCCCCATAACACTACTCCTAAAAAACCATTAATCTCGAAGACACATTAACCTCGAAGACACATTAACCTCAAAGACCATTCACCTTGAAGACAAGGGGCTCCACCATACCAATTAATTCTAAAAAGGGCTCTGCAAGTCAAAAAGGTTGGGAACCATGCTCTAAAGAGTAGTTAAAACAGTAACAATGATTGTATTTCAGCTGATTAATTTACTATAATAGCAGAGACCTGAGGTTCATCTACACTGTAGGGGTAATGCAGTCTGACACCACTTTAATTGCCATGGCTCAATGCTGTGGAATCTTGGGATTTGTAATTTGATGTGGCACCAGCAATCGGAGACTCCGCAAATGCTGAGGAAGAATGAGAGATTTTTTACATGTATAAAAATGGTCATTGTTCCTCTGCATCTACGGATTCTCCAAATGCCGGTGCTACATTCCCAGATGTTATTGAACAACAACTCCCATCACTTCTGATTATCCACCATGCAGACTGAGAATAATGGGAACTACAGCCCAACAGCACTTGTGGCTCTGAGGCTGGGAAAAGTCATTTAAAAGACAGACATCACCATATCCATAAGCCTTGCATCTAAACTCAAACCCCACTCTCCTGATCGAACAGAACAAACTGTGTCACCGTATCACAACTCTCATCAGCTCTAGTCATGATGTCTAATGATGAGGAATACAGGAGTTGTGGTACAGCATCTGGAGGGTCATATAAATGACATGGTGAGTTGGATGTAGCCCATGGGCCTTGAGTTTGACACATGTGATCTAGATTGTCATCATATGCACAGACGATTTGATAACTGTATTGTCGAAGGCTTTCATGGCCGGAATCACTGGGCTGTTGTAGGTTTTTTCGAGCTATATGGCTTGAAGACAGCAGAACTGGAAGCACTTAAAAATGTTAATGTAATGTCTTAACCATATACTCCCAATTCCCAAGTTTGATTGTATTGCGCTCATACCTCTTCTAGGCATTAACACAATGTTGAAAAATGCATCTATAATCTAATGAATAAAAGTTTTTCACAAAGCAACTGCAACAAAGAAAGTTACAAAACAACGGCATTCATTCTTTCCTATGGTGTGATCTTTTACTACAAGAAGAGGAACAAAGTAATGGAGAAAGATGTTTTTAACTTAGCCATTCTAAGGCAGTCTTTCTCAATGTCATGCCTCCAGAAGTTAAACTAAAACTTCCATCAACCCCAGTCAGTACAATCTAAGACAGTGGTTCTCAACCTGTGGGTTTCAGATGTTTTGGCCTTCAATTCCCAGAAATCCTAACAGCTGGTAAACTGGATGGGATTTCTGGGAGCTGTAAGCCAGAACACCTGGGAACCCACAAGTTGAGACCCACTAATCTAAGACCAAGAGTGATGGGAGCTGTAATCCCAAACATCCGGGATTGGGACAGGCTGATCTAGGACACTTCATTTAAGGTGAGTAGCTCAACAAATTGCTCATGCCTTCCCTGTAACGCTTATGTAATGAGTGGATGATGGCAATATTTTTTGGGTTGCATAAATTCTAAAATCTCATTTCAACTGCCTCCAAAATGCAGATTGGTAAATATAGCAACAAATATACTGCAAATAGTTCATTATGTGAGTCGCCCGGAAACCCTTTCTATTGCATACACGAGGTTCATTTGTTGAAGCTGTCACTTTTTATGCTATCTACAGAGCTGAAGTAACAAGGGGGAACATAAAGCTCCATCTGGCACAGTTGTAGATCCAAAATTACCACCACCACCACCACCACAAGCAGGGAAAGGCTTCCAGAATCAGATACTGCAACAACGTGTTCAAGAATTCAACACCAGCTTTCACATATCTTTAAAAAATAAAACAAAAATGACAGCTACGATTTAAATACGCTCTGCAATCTATTTTGGTCAATTGTATAACTATCTGTTTTGTTTCCCTAAGGAAAGCCCAAAGACAGGAAAATTTCATGGAACAATCACGGCATAGGTGAATATATGCTCACATGTGCACGTATGAGCCCAGTTTTCTGCTCATTAATACATTCTGCCACATCCATGATTCATGTTGATGTTGCATCATGTCATTGTAATTTTCACACAGATTAGCACATAATACTTCCTTACTGCCATTGCTGTCTCTACTTTCACTTATGGAAAGTGCAAAACAAAACAAAGAAAAACAAAAAAGAACCAGACATAAGGAAGAATTTGCTAACTGCAACACCAGCATTCTTACAAAGGCAAGTAAATTTATTATTCTCATTTTCCATGCATATTATCCTTTGCGCCTCATATGTTGTATCTGACATTTTTAAAAGAGCCAAGCTCATGGATCTTCTCAAAAGAGTTGTGCAATGTGATGAAATCTTGTGGCCTATTTAAAGGTAGTTACCAAGGTTACAGGCCAGTTTTCAGTTCAAATCACACAATGTTTCCATACACTAGGGGAGATACTTGACCCGGCACATCCCAATAAACAGCTTCAGCTTCTCAGAGGTGATTTTGACTTGCATAGTGTTTTGCAAGCAGGCTGACATATTCAAAGAAATCACTAACGAAACTTAACTCAAGGAAACATCTTTCACAGCTTACATTCTTGTTTTCTATTTTTCTGTCTCTTAAGTAAACTCCGATACTATGGTCAGACACACAAGATGCAAACCAAATGTGCCAAATGTGCTCCAAGGCAAGGCTTAGTTTGAACAAACCCATAAGGTTTTTGAGCTACAAAATCAGTCCAGCAGTTCATATGACCAAGAGCTACAGTGTGTCTTCCTTTCAGAAAGATTTTAGAGCAACTTTCAAAGATGTCAGTGCAACATGTGGTTCATAGATTGATGGTGAGCTGTGAGTCCATTATGAAAACAACTCGGAAACAAAATGAAGGTCACTTTGAACAATAGTGATGTACCTCCAAATAAAAAACAGAACCAAACAAAAACAAGCCTTTTCTGTATATCATTGCAGAGGTACTCAATATTCAAGGGAAAGTAGCTATCAAGTACGTTTCCTCAGGTTCTGTGTCAGAGAGGTCTGTCATCAGAATTTTCCCATTGCCTGGTAGTAAAATGTGAGAGACAACCAAGTCATAGGAAGTACTCCATATATTTGTAAGCTGTCCTTTTAAACATTCAATCTATTAAGTGACTTACTAAAACTATACTATTAAAGTTTTCACTTTTAGGATAAGTGGACAAATCTGTTTTCAGAGTAATGCAGTGGATATCAGAATACTGTGTTCTCTCTCCATCTCTCACTCTTTCAGGCAGTTCATTTATTAAAAATGAAGCTAATAATCACTTTGAAATCAGTGCTATTTGCTAGCATACAATTTAAGCCTTCCTTTCGATCCGCTTACATTTTTGAATCTCTCAATTTTTCCAAGAGAGCAGCTCTGTTAGATTGTTGCATAAAGCACAACAAAGGCTCATGTGGCATTTTAAAGTCTTGTGGAAAGAAAGAGGCCTATGGTACCAGAAATTTCTGGTACGTAAGTATGTGTTGCATAAACATCCTGTATGTGCGTTGTTGCTTATTTGTTCAGTTGCTTCCAACTCTTTGTGACCTCATGGACCAGCCCATGCCAGAGCTCCCTATTGGCCATGGCCACTCCCCAGCTTCTTCAAAGTCAAGCCTGTCACTTCAAGGATACCATCCATCCATCTTGCCCTTGGTCTGCCTCTCTTCCTTTTTCCTTCCATTTTCCCCAGCATCATTGTCTTCTCCAAGGTTTCCTGTCTTCTCATTATGTGGCCAAAGTACTTCATCTTTGCCTCTAATATTCTTCCCTCCAGTGAGCAGTCAGGCTTTATTGCCTGGAGTATGGACTGGTTGGATCTTCTTGCGTTCCAAAGCACTCTCAGAATTTCCTCCAGCACCACAGTTCACTGTATGTGCATGAGCATGCACAAATCTTAAATTCCCTGATTGAAAACAGACGACCAACGGCAGACGACCAACTATGCAGACGACCAACTGCACAGGTTTAAAAAAATATCAAACAAGACGTAGTTTTAAAGTTCACATCAGATAATCACAAAACGCATATGGGACTTTGCCACCCTCCTCCAAAAAGGTGGCATCTCTAGTGCATAAACTCACCGATTAGAACAAAGATGATTTTAAAAATGGACTGAGCATATTTTGAGGAGATCACATCACCTCCTCCCAGAGTTAATTTGATAAAATACTGAGCCTTTTCAACATGCCATGGAAGATGGAAGATTGATGTATTAGGCAAAGAGCTAGTCCCAAGCTATAATGAGCGCTTTACATTAGTATAAAAGCAACATGAGCTAACAGTTTCCTGGGAAACAGCCTTCTTGATATATACTGGTAAACCTTCTGGGAATAGAACTGCAGGTTTTCTTCTAGCAAATGCTTGCAACATTACTTATTCAGCACCACTTCACGCAATACTATTATTTCAGTTGCAGTTGTATAGGTAATAAAAGGCTGAGTGTGCTCATGACCTCTTAACTTTTGTCAAAGAAGCATACATACTAATTGTGTTTCTCTTTGTCGCTTTTGTCAATACTATAAAAATCTGAACCAATATGCTGGAACAAGAAAAGCTGTAAGACCACTGGATGGAAACAGATTGTGAAGGGTATTTGTTTAGTTGTTTTCATGTTGATTTAAAAGTCTAGAGAGAAATTCTGTACTTGGGATGGACCCTGATACCTGGGGCATACATTTACTCCTACCAGATTATTTAAAAGAGGTGAGCTAGTATGGTATTCTGGTTTGACCATTGAACTAAGACTGCAGGAGATCAATGTTTAAATTCTTGCTCAACCATAGCAACCTACTGGATGACTTTGGGTAAGTCACACTCCTAGACTAAGTGGCAGGCAATTTCCTCCTCTGAAAAAAGCATTGTCAAGAAAACTCTATGATAGGATTGCCACAAATCAGAGTCAACTAGATACAATGTTCAGTGGATATAATAATACACAGGCACTGGTGCAAAGACCAGTTTATAATATACGCAAACTTCCAGATACAATTCTGAACATTCTTCATACATATGGATCCATATTCACAAACAAATGCTTGTTCTACCCCATCACAGCAAATTGAACACATCTCTTTGTACAGATCTAATGGCCACTTAGAAGCCATATTCATGAACGTAACCCTTGACCTCCACTGACCTCTAAAGTGGGGATGGGGTATGTCCATAAACACACCTAATATGGCTTGCAGAATATCTGCATTTGGCTTACAGCCTCCCTGATATCCTCATCTCTAATAGGTGATCGGAGATTAAGGATTTTTCTTTCTCACATACTGCAGCAAGACTTAAAAATAACCTTCACTAGAGCCAACAGAGGCGTTTAAAAGTTTATTCATAGCACAAAGAGCATGGGGAGGTAACTTTCAGGAAGGGAACAGCTAACTCTCAATTTCCCAGTGCTGCAGTCCTCTCCCTGAAAAGTCAAACTATAATCAATTTTTTAAATTAAGCACATTGGAGAATTTGCTTGGGAAGGGGCGGAGGGTAACAGGACCTAGGCAATCTTACAGATGATCATATGTTGTTATGTTGCTTCCAAATGACCTAGGATCAATTTTGGTTTGAATCAAAAGAACCAAAAGTCCTCCTCCTTAATGTTCTAGACTCTGGGTGAAAAGAGAGCAGTAAATCCCATTATAGTCAATATAATGGGTGGAACAATGGGTTAAACCCTTGTGCCGACAGGACTGTTGACCGAAAGGTCGGCGGTTCGAATCCGGGGAGCGGGGTTAGCTCTCGTCTGTCAGCTCCAGTTTCTCATGCAGGGACATGAGAGAAGCCACCCACAGGATGGTAAAACATCCGGGTTTCTCCTGGGCAATGTTCTTGCAGACGGCCAATTCTCTCACACCGAAAGCGACTTGCAGTTTCTCAAGTCGCTCCTAACACCCAAAAAAGGGAGGGGGGTGGTTTATGTCAAGTTAATTTAAAGGGAAAATTTCCTTTATTACTTTTCTCTCTGATGTTTGTAAGAAGATGCCATGATAGTTTATCCCAGAAATCATGTAAATGTTCAAGTTTCTTTGGCTGATTCCCAATGATGTTATGCCCTAAACTAATTAGAAAGATAAATGCACAGTAGAGATGATCTTCCCCCTACATACTCTCAGTTCTGTGTACTTTTGAAGTTGACTGGCATCTTGGGTGCTGATCTTAGCTTTGAAAAGTACATAAAGCTGAGAGAGGAGATTGGAAGAGCAAATTGTGCCTTCAGAAAGACTGAGACAGCTCCTGAATAAAAAGGGAAAAAAACTCAGCCACCGTGTTCCTTCACAATGAAGGAAGCCATGAGAAAAGAAGAGCACACATGTGCTTTGTGCACGGGAGGGTATAGCTTTACTAGTGTCACTGCACTCAAAGAAGTACCATTTATAGGTGAAATGTGAATTCCATTTTTTGTGTGCAAATGTTCATACTAGGATCGACCTTTCAGGCTATTAAAACATAACACTGCCCATACTGTATGACTCAATTACACATACATATACTATTTTTCCTCCCCACTTTAATCAAGCCAAGAAAGAAGTCAGTAATATACAGATGTACCTATATTGTAGTATGGCATAAAATAAAATAAAAATTCTAAGGTTTAAATGCCTATGATTTGTAAATCACAATGTTTGTAATAGATATTGTTAATTTCAAGATTTCGAATCTCTTCTAAAAGGAAACTAAACACTTCCCAAAATCTAGGCTGCTGTTTTGGGAATGAAAGCATTCCACCCACAACCCTTCACCTTGTTTTGTTTAGAGAGTAAATCAACAAATGCCAACAAAGACTTTACATACAATTATCTGAAGTTTTTCTAACCTTACATGACCTCAACAGGAGTATTAATTGTGTGGAGAACAAGTGCTTCTTCTTTTTTTGCTATTAACGAACTGTAAGTGTGAACAGCACATGTGTGGATGTGAGAGCATTTGTTTGCGAAAAGCATACATTATACAATTACTAGGTTTTCAGCAGTCACACCTTGCAGCTATGATAAAAACACTCCAGAAAAGAGAGGATCTTCGTCAACAAACATAACAAAACATCCCAAACATGACATATGAAGGAAAAGGAAATTCAAGCAAAGAATGGCAATATCTCTAAGCAAGATAAGAGCAGAACTTGAAGAAGTTATGTCTTTTGGGTTACAATTCTCAGAAATATCTAGCCAAAATGGCCAGCTGGCTGGAAGACTGAGTTCTTGTCCAAAAGGAACCAACCAACCACTATTACCAAGTTTTGAACAGGATACATGCATAATAAAGGCCTAAAAATGAAATATCTCACAGAAGTAGGAAAAAGTCCTGCAGGCCATGAGTGGACCTGAGGCTGTGTTGGAGAACACAGGAATCCTTCCCTTTCCTACACTAAAACTTTAAGGGTACATGCTATTTCGGAGAGGAGGGAGGTAATTTTGTAAACATTGGGGCACAGTGGGCATGTCCTCCAAGACCCCATGGAAAGACTTCTAGCAGTTGTCCAACTCTGTGCTAGAGTCACTTAACTACTCAGTATGTGCTGCACAATACGATCTTTAAATCATATACATCACGGTTTAAATACATTTTTCACTTTGAAATTAACTGTGTCGCTTTGGACAAGTTACTAGTTTAACCTACTTCACAGGATAGCTTGGATTCTGGAAGAATGGCTGCTCTCACTTTATTAAGCTAGAATACAAGCTTAATTTAAAAACATGGGAGAAACATTTAGATACCAGTTTAGGTCACTGATCATACTCATTCGTTTATGTGGAATTTCTTTGTGTTTCTTTCCCAACATTAGGATTTCCTCAGCAATCAGGCCAGCAAATTGAGTCCAAGTTTGTTTTTCACTGTTGAATCATTGCTCTGAGTCCCCTTCGGGGTTTAGAAGGGTGGGATATAAATATGACAAATAAATAAATAAACAAATAGCAAAGCACAGCACTTTAAATGCAAGATAAGAAAAAACAATGTGTTATGAGAAATAAGTATTTTTCCTCACTTGAAAAATCCAATAAGATACCTTTGAAAAAAGTACTAAGTATGAACTAGGTCCATTATGGAAGCTGCTGGAAGCTGTGAAACAACATGTAATTTTAAAAGTTGATACATTTCTGAAAACTCAAAATCTGTCCTATAGTATGATTGGTCCTGGGGTACATTAAGCAACCAAGGGCACATCTTCATGGGCCATGGGCATTAAAACCCAGGCTCACCTTCATTGGCTCCTGGGTGTCTTCAAAGTGTTCCACCACTTCTGTTGAGTATGGCAGATCATATCAGTCAAACAGGTTTTGTCCCACTTCAAGAAAATTCAGGGGCTACTTTGGAGTTGACATGAAACTATGGAGTATTCCATGGGTTTGGGACAATGTAGACAGTGGGATCATGTCAGATTTGGACAATCTGCTATTCACATGGTGTACTACTACCATTTCCTTTCCTCTGTGCTTATCAATGCAGTGAAAAGGGTATGGATCATGCCTGTATTGCCACTGCTCCCATCAGTAGAGGAACCCACATAACCAGGAAGATAATGGGGAGATCAGATCCCTTCTTTTTCTGGCTGGCAGAAGCTCCCCTGCTGACATCAATACATGATGCTCACAATGGCTTCAAGCCTCATACAGAGACTTCTGGCCAGCTGGGAGCAACAGCAGTGACATAGAAGATGAGGAGACAGTCCAGGGAGTTGATGCGGTTTCAGTCCAAAATGAACTGTGTAAATTCCAGCCCACAGCTCCAATGGGTTTGGAAATGTGCATGTGGCCACCTCTGGGGCCAGTCTAGAACACAAGCTATGAATTTCCACCAGATTTAACGGCCAGTGTAGACATGGTTCTAGACTTAATGTAATTGCACTCCAGACCAGCTTCACTCTCCTAGTTTCTAGGAAAGGTGATGCTGGTTAGGGTACACAATTTCAACATGAACTTCAAAAGAGCCAGGAATTTCTGATATAATTTTTGTGCTGGGGGAAAATGTGGTTGTAAAATTAACATGGAAGGGCTAGAAGATATTAGAATAAAGTGATATCCGAATGACAAAAAACAGAGAGCTCTTGTTTTTTTTTGTCATTCAGATATCACTTTATTTCAGTCAGCATAAGGTGTAAGGACAAAAAATGCTTTATGCTGGAGTTTTTAAAAAAAGCAAACTGTGAGTCAGGGAAGCATAAACAACATGTGTTAGTTGCCATTAGGTTGGACCAAATAATGAGAAATCAAGATTTCTTCAATTTTCACTGACCAAAGATTTACATTTTAACTCTGAGCCTGCTCCACAATAAACTGGCATTCTCAGAAAATCTTCTGCGACTCATAATTTTTATCTATCTCAGTGAATTAAGATTTTTAAAAATTGTCGTACTATTTCTCTTCTCAATACTATCCTTTAAAGAATCACTGGCATCCCACTGAATGAAAACTGATTATAATTATCTTGAGGTGAATATTAAAATGTGTGAGAGAAGTCTGTGAGCAAGTGAATAACTAACATTTTCAGATAGCATACAGTATACTGACTGTAAATACATCGGAGGTCCCCAAGTTACAATCATCAGACTCACAAATGACTCATAGTTAAAAATGGAGGAGAGTCAACAGGAAGTGAGATAAGTCTACCCCTCTGTAAGGAAATTCACTCCTGAAAGAGTTATTATGTGGAAAAGGTGTCTCGACTGAAGCTTTATCACCAATTCTTGTTCCCCCAACAAGCCATTTTTTTTAAAAAAATCCAGTTATCACAGGGACAGAAAGTGAGGTGAAATCTTCTGAACGTGGACACAGGCAGCAAAACAAACACCACAGGGGTGCTAACCCTTCCCTGTGCTATCCAAAGCTTTTGTGTGTGTGTGTGTGTAGCTACACTTAAGAATGTACCTGGTTCCAACTTAAAAATAAATTCAACATAAGAACAAACCTCCAGAACCTATTTTGTTCATAACTTGGGGACTGCCTGTATTCACGTTTATCCTGGCTGTTAGTAAATCAAGCTCCACCAAGCTTACTAATTAATATCTATCAACCTTTTATCATCTCCACGCCTCCTATAATCAGAAATAGCTCTCTTAGCACCCTTCTTTTCTGTACGTGCTCGATTAACAAAATCAATCTGTAGCAAACAATTTATAATTCTCTGCAAATCCCCTAATAACACACTTCACAATCCTATTCACAGCTTTTTTAATGATCCGTTGCATAAGAACTTTGATGTTGTATAAGATGTTAAACACATCTGTAGCACGTAATAAAATATATATCACAACTAACAACCTAGCAATCAAAGAGAAAGAGTTGTGAAGCAGAAGAAGAAGACTGAATATCAGCGGAATAATTGACAAATGACTGTGTTCTTTAAAAATATAGAACTAGGAATTATTAAGCTTTTCAATTTGTGAATTGCTTACATGCAGGGATGCTGAAAGAACACCTGTAGGTTGGTCCCTCTCCTGATCTCCCTCCCACTATTCTATCATACAATGATTAGATGAAAAGATAAGTTTCTCACTGAGAATGTCTGTTCTCTGTATGTCTATGGTCTCCTGGGGTTTGTATAATTTAGTGGGATACTAGAACTTAAATGCCGTTCCTTAAACTGCAAATCCTAGGATTCCATAGAATGTTCTCATGGTGGTTTAAGAAGAACCACATTGAGATAACTGTGGATAGATCTACACTGTAGAATGAATGCTGTTTCATACTACTCTAACTACAACTGATATGGAATCCCAGGAGTTGTAGTTTGGTGAGGCTTCAGCACTCTTTGGCAGAGAAGGATAAAGACCTTGTAAAACTACAAATCCTACGGTATGATTTCATAGCATTGAGCCATGGTAGATAAATAATGCAGTACGATCATTATTATTGTGGTCTACCATGCTTGCTATTTCTCTCTCTTATTTTAAATAGCCAATGTTACAAGCGACATGATTTCACAACAATAAATTAATTAATTCAGCTTGAAATGAACAGGTCAGGAAGACAGTTCCCTGAATATCTGCCAGCTTCTCTTACATGTACAGCAAGAAGCAAACAACCATGCCATGCAAGACAATAATAGAATGCTGGGTGGAATGCCCTTTGCAAGATACAGGAATCAGGAATTTAAGGATGGAAATATTCTTTTATCCTTTGTGTCCTGGAAGGTATTTCAGAATTTTAAGGATGGATAAGAGCAATAACAATCTAGGTAGACCACATAAATGATATTAATAAATATGATCTATTGCAAACCATTCTGCCTGAAGAGAGCCCGCTCATAACTGCACCTCAATTTAAAATGGTTTTTTAAAAATTCTTCTATCCATGTCCCTTGATCCTGAAACTACAGTGGCCATCCTATCAGCAGCATCTCTATAAGATATCATCTCTAAGAACATGTTAGGTCAGGGGTGTCAAACTCATTTTCACTGAGGATTCTCTGTTCATGAATTCAGTGGTCCTTATGGTGGCCTTCAAAGGGCTGTTGAATTCATGAACAGAGAAGAGGGACAACTCTTTTTTTTTTTACATAATGGTCAGTGTTTTTTAGTTTTTACCTATGCAAACTGGGAATAATGGACATTGCAGCCCAAGAGCCCTTGTGGCTCTGGGGATAGGGAAAGGTTGAAGGACATTTTAAAGACAGACACCACATCTGCAAACCTTGTATCGAAATACAAATCCCACTCTCCTGACTAAACAGAACGACATCCTTCCAGATGTTCATGTATCAAAACTCCCATCAGCTGTAGTCAGGAGGTCTAATGATGAAGAATAAAGAAGTTGTAGTCTTGCATCTGGAGGGCCACATAAAACAATGTGGTGGGTTGGATTCAGCCTGTGGGCCTTGAGTTTGGCACATGTGTGCTAGGTCCTCCAACAAAACTCTATGGTAATTTCTTGGGGAAATATATCATAGAATCACCCAGAGGCCCAAGCAGATTCCTAGAGAGACCATTTCCCTCCAGGTGCATAAAAATAGACACAGACACACAGGGACATTTAATACAAAAACATTTATTTGTCTGAACAGACACTCTTTTTGTTCAGGGTACATATTAGTAATTGAATAGTATCCAATTTATAGGTGGCCTATAACATATGTGTCCAGAATCTATTTGGGTCTTGAAAGTTCTCAAACTAATCCATGAGACTGGGAAAAGGGTAAAGTACCTAACTCTTTTCTGCAGTTTTTCAGATGTAGGTTCTATTGCAAGTTTGTTTGATCTGCAGTCCTATGGGAGCAGACAGTAGGAAATGTTTAATATGGAATTATTAGTGCCAACATGCAAATTCAGCTGACTCTCAAAATAAGCTCTAAAAGACTGAAATCCAGTGAAATCCACAGAAAAGCGGAGTTATGCCCATAAGATCTTTCCTGCTTCCTCCTCCATATCAGAGTTCTCTTGTATCTGTTTCCTCAGTTTCTTAAACCCTGCTGAAATAGTTTCATTTTGTCACAGGACACTGTAATAGATGGGAATGGGATAACAATGCTTTGAGAGAAAATGCCTTTGTTCAAGAAATAATTGATTTGGATCAAAGTCATTTGTTGGTTTTTACATTTTATCTACTTCTCGTAGAAATTTTAATAAAATATTTTCAAATGTCATTGTTAATAATGAAGTGCAGTTTATGGAGAGGTATTTAGAAGTGGAAGAAATCTTGTTGCTTTTAGTACAGTTCCTCAATATATTGAGTTCCACAAAATATCATTTACGATTTATGATCTTCAGTTTTATGAAAAGGAGAATGATCATAGGCTAGAAAAAAGCCCAGAGGGAAAGGGAACTGGGAAATATTAGATGTGAGAGGGTCATAGAAAAGCTAAATTGCTCAAAAGGCAAAATAATTAAGTACAGAATTGCAGTACTAGAAACAGGAGCAGATGTAAAGATGTACCAGCATGGTAAGCTTCTGTATTTCTTTCTCAATCATGATTGATGTATTAAATACATGAATTGCACTGCCAAAGAGCAGATCTAACCAGTTTTACAAAATGATTTATTGTTAGCATCTCATCAACTTGTCAGAGCAGGCCTCTAGGCTCTGTAAAATGGAAAAGCTTTAAAAGAACTTTGTAGCTCTTGTTATGCTCAAGGTTCAATTATTTGAACTCAATAACATAAGAATCTCTATTAGACACCAAATACACGGAGAACAGGCTACGTTAAAATTATACAATATTCCTAAATTTTTAAGAGGGAATGATTTTGGTTGAATCTATGTCTGCAAAATAATTCATTCTTATTTCAGTCCCAGTCCTGATTAAACACATAACTTTCCTCCTCCGTTTGCAAAATCAAAGCACCTTTTATACATGTGGGCTATAGTGTGTGTGTGTGTTTTAAACGTTTTACTATGCATTATTTAGAAGAAAATGGCTTTTTAACAAACTGGGATAAGGATGGAATTGAAGGGTGGAATGGTGAGTGGTGGTTACACTGACACCTTCATTTGGCAAGAAAGGTGTTGCCATTTTTAAAATGTTCAGTGTATTTAGGCAGCTGTTTGCACATTCAACTACCTTATTTCTACTTGTTGGATTGTATACATTACATTTTATTACTCAGTATGTAATCTTGGATTCGAACAAAGATGTATGTATGATTTATTTATTTATCATATCAGAAACAAACCAAGGATACAGTTGTAATGTATTTAAAAAACACAAAGTTTAAAAACTTGGCATTATATTAAATGATACATGGAACAAGAGTTGGTGGATGTACAAGCTGGGTTTAGAAAAGACAGAGGAACAAGAGACCAAATTGTCAATATCCGCTGGATAATGGAGAAAGGCAGGGAGTTTCAGAAAAACATCTATTTCTGTTTTATTGATTATTCTAAAGCTTTTGACTGTGTGGATCATAATACATTGTGGCATCTGTACAACGAGCAGGTAGCAACAGTAAGAACAGACCATGGAATAACAGACTGGTTCAAGATTGGGAAAGGAATATGGCAGGGCTGTATACTCTCACCCAACCTATTCAACTTGTATGTAGAACACTTCATGTGACGTGCGGGGCTTGACAAATCCAAGGCTGGAGTTAAAATTACTGGAAGAAAAATTAACAACCTTAGATATGCAGATGATTCCACTTTGATGGCCAATAGGAAGGAGGAGCCGAGAAGCCTTATTACCAAGGTGAGAGAAGAAAGTGCAAAAGCTGGGTTGCAGTTAAACATTTTTTTAAAAAAACCAATCTTATGGCAACCAGACTGATTGATAACTGGCAAATAGAGGGAGAAAAGGTGGAGGCAGTGACAGACTTTGTATTTCTAGGCAAAAAGATTACTGCAGACGCAGACTGCAGTCAGGAAATCAGAAGAAGTTTACTTCTTGGGAGGACAGCAATACCAATTTGGATAAAACAGTGAAGAGTAGAGACATCACACTGGCAACGAAGATACATATAGTTAAAGCAATTGTATTCCTTGTAATAACCGATGGATGCGAGAACTGGACCATAAGGAAAACTGAGAAAAAGATGATAGACGCTTTTGAACTGTAGTGCTGGAGGAAAATTCTGAGAGTGCCTTGTACCGCGAGAAGATCAAACCAGTTCAAACTGCAGGAAATAAAGCAGGAAATGGAAGGAAAAAGAAAGAGGGGCCAACCAAGGGCAAGATGGATGGATGGTATCCTTGAAGTGACTGGCTTGACTTTAAAGGAACGGGGGGGGGGGGGCATAGGGAGCTCTGGCATGGGCTGGTCCATGAGATCATGAAGAGTCAGAAGTGACTGAACGAATACACAACCATCTTTGACCAGAAGCTGGGGTTGCTCTAAGGACATATGGTGATATCCACATATTCAAATACTCTGCTCACTGGGATTTGTGTATTACATTTTATTAAACTCAAAAGGAATTTAATTCTGCGTTTTCTTAATGATATCTTGGATCAAGTTGCACTTCTAAAGCCATTTCCTTAGTGAGAAATGATGTCCCTTGCCACAGTATTTTGGGCAGTTCCTCCTTTAAAATCCCAAAGGGATGTTTTCTACATATTTTCTGAACCTCTGCCCCCCTCCACCATTTCCAACCCTTTATTTCTTGCTTAAAATGGTTTTAAACTGATTTTATTCATAGGTGGCCCTGAAATCTTCTGATATGGTTTGAGATATGAATCTTTTAATTAATAAAAATAAATGAAACTCATCCAAGAATAAACATGTCAGTTATGATGCCAGCTTGTCAGGGCAGAAATAAACCAGAGTTCTTGGTTTACTTGTCATGATAAATAATTCACAGAGGGAAGGGCCATGGCATGTTTACAGCCATTCCAACTCACAGGAGTAAGCAAATGCGAGCGATTAAGAACCAAGCCATCCTCTGCTGCCTCATTCACAGTTAGCTAGAATTTCTGACATGCACTGTTGTTCTTTGCATTTCCAGCACAGTAAGTATTGGATGGGCCAAGCTATCCTCCCCCTCTTTCTATCACCTAATGACAGAAAAGAATAACCCACAATAATGGTTTTAAAACATCTAGCTTCCCCTTCGCTTGCCTTCTGAAAAGGAGGGGAAGTAAGAACTGCAGAAAGGCGTACCCTTTCTCCATAGCATCAGGCTAAGACAGTAGTTGGGACTGTCACCTGATCCTCAAAATGTCAGTTTACTGGCATCCATAACTTTGTGTAGGAAGAAAAATGCAGCCCTGTGGGAAGAAAGAAGCTGGTGCCTACTCACTGTGGAACTTCTAAGGGTATTAGGTTCCAAGGACACTCATTGTACAAGATTCTACAGATACTTGAATGATTGGTAGGAAGTCCCTCTGGAAAACTAAAGCAGAGTTCAGTTAAAACATCTTGTAATTATACTTCATTCTACTGTAATGTCTATTGCTACTTCTAATTTACAGCAGCAGCAGGAATAAAGCATCTGATGGAAATGATGTTATTTAGAAACACGAACATAGTAA